>NW_004524655.1:9788002-9797286 GCF_000260255.1 Octodon degus | reverse complement strand
TATATATATTCTTCTGTTAAACTCCATTATTCCTAAAATTCATTTTTTAATTTCAGAGGACACAAGGACACAACTCATAGCAGATGTCTACCAGGTTGGGAGTTTCTTTCTCCTATATCATTTGGAAGTCTTCCACTGAGATTATTAAATAAAGTCTCTCATTGTTCTGGAATGCATTCTTAAGCACTTGAAGATGTTTGACCCTAACATGTTGATAAAGAGCCTTTTGGTATTTTTCTGCACATGTATGTGGTCTGTCTACCCTCTGAAGCCAAAATTGAATGCAAAGAGAAGTATTAATTATGATATTGTTTTAAAACTAAAACCATACTGTAAAAAGAGGAAAAATGGCTAAAGTTGCCTTATGTTAAATTTTTATTTGCTTTAGAGAAATAATTCTTACTTATGCTCAAAATATAATTATAGTCTATATGAGACTATCCATATTCCTGTGTAGCCTTCTCTTAGTCACTTAAAGCAGATAAAGCTAGAACTAGGAAAATTTTCAGATGGCCCTGATAAGTACATTGATGTCTTTAGAGGATTTACTCAGATCTATAAGCTAGGCTGAAAAGATATGATGTTAATCTTAAGTCAAACATTGACTTCTAATAAGAGACTAACAATATTACAAGCTGCTATTACATTTGGGGATCAATATCATATTGTTAATTTTAAGCAAACAGAGGATAGTCAAGGAAACTACCAGTTCCTACTGGAGTTAAACAAGTACTGACCCCTGAGGCCTGCTGGCCTCATAGCCAGAGGAGATTGGAGGGCACATTTTCAAGTGTGTATTCTTGAAGGTCTAAGAGGGATAAAAATCAAGCCGTCTAGTTATTTCAAATTGTCATGTATTTATCAAGAGAAAAATGAAAATCCTTTTCCTTCTTAGTTTTTTACTAAAGGCAATGATAAAACATATTTCCATACCTCATGATTCAGTAGACAGATTTTGCATAAAATGTGTATTATCCAGTAAGTCCCTGATATTAGAAAATAACTATAAAAGATAGATTTTCCTCTAAACTGCTCACTTGATACTTTAGTAAAAACAGCTTCTTTGGTATTCTGTCAACAGGACTGGAGAAAAGCCAAGGAGAAACAACAGAGAGACCAAAAAGTGGCTGCCTTCATTGTGGCCTTAAATAAAAAAAAGGTCCTATTCTGATTCTCAGGACTCCAAGAAGGGCTCGATGACTGGGCTCAACTGCTGTTTCTGTGGAAAGCCAGGCCACCTTAAGAGGCACAGCCTTAATCCATGCCCTGACTGCAAAGTCTGCCACTGAATGCCAGACTGCACTCTGAGGCAGAGCCCCAGAGCTCAGATTCATCTTCCTAGGTGGTCTCGCAACAATAAAGGATCTCAGAGCACTCTGCTTCTTTCCTCTGGCCAGTATATCATCTTTACCTGTCATCCTCTATGGAGGAGACTTGGAAAAATGAAAATACCAGTCTATTGCTGGGCATTTTCACATGTTTCTTTGACCTTCTCCAACTCTGCCTTTCCTTCCAGACATCGTATCTTAATAAAAGTAGTCATCATCAAAATAACTCACTTACGCTGGAATTACAATAAACTTTATCTTTTCTCATTTTCTTTACACATGCCTAAAAACCCAACTCTCATCCAGGAGAGATTTTATCCTGTATAAATACTGTTAAAAAAAAAAAAAAAAAAAAGAACCTGGCCTAAGTGATGGGGATGCAAGGGGTAGGTTTGGGCTCTGCCACTTCCCTCAGGCCTGGCTTCCTTCTCACTCTCTCTGAGGTGATGAGAGGAGGGCTTTGACTGCCAACCTGCCTGCCCTGCTAGGCCACTGACAGGGGTGGGGAAGACAGGCCCTGGGTTGATGGGGCCCCACAGGGAAGGGTACCCTTTCTGGGTTGGGCCATGAGTGAGGTGAGTGGGATTAGCCCCACTGCATCTAGGGAACAGGGCCCCCTGTTACTCAGCCATTACTTCAGGCTCCAGGCCAGGACTCCCCATATAGGATCCTGAGGATCTCGCCTGAGCGCTGTCAGCAGTGTGGCGCCCTCTGGTCCCTGGATCCACCCTGAGTTTGCCCTCCATACCCCCCAGGCAGCTTTTCTTCAAGGGGACTGAACCCCTAAGGTCTCAGGACCCGTTCCCACAGTCTGTGCTGGCCACCACCCTGGAGACCGTGGCCACTGAGGGTGCGAAAGTCTTCTACACTGGGAAGCTGGGCCAGATGCTGGTGGATGACATTGCCAAAGAAGGTCAGCCACACTGGCGTTCCAGTGCCTGGTCCCAGCAGGAGTAGGGCCAGGCTCTGGCAAGGCCAAGAAGCTGTGGGGTGGTGGGTTGAAAGCGGGCCTTCCCCCAGGTTCTGGCCCTAGGGCTCCCACTGCTAGTCATGGGGCATCTGTGGGAGGGGATCGCAGCCTGCCGTGGCAGGCCGGGACAGCTGAGCTGACCACACCCCAAGTCCTCTCTCCTGCTCCCTTCTAGCCTCTCCCTCTACCCTACCGCGCACACACCCACCCTCACTTTCCAGGTCTTCATGGAGAGGGAACGGGGGGGGGGGGGAATTCCTACTGTGGCAAATGTTTCTTCACCTCAGATTTCCTCTACGTACATGGGGCCCTCCCTGTCTCACCCCAGGGAGCCAGCTGACCCTGCAGGACCTGGCTACCTTCCAGCCTGAGGTGGTGGATGCCCTGGAGATGCCCCTGGGAAACTACACTCTGTACTCACCACCGCCACCTGCAGGGGGCGCCATTCTCAGTTTCATCCTTAACGTGTTGAGAGGTAAAACCTCTTGGGGTCCCCTGCTCAGAGCCCTGCTCTGCGGTAAACCTGAGCTCTCAGGCCAGCTACGGCTTTGGGCAGTGTATAAGTCAGCTTCTTACCATTACAATGGAGTGCCTGACACAACATACTTCTAAAAAGGGAAGTTGAGGGTGGAGGCCAGCAATAGAGCTTTTCTCTAGCATGCAGGAGGCCTTGGGCTTAATCCTCAGCATTGTTAAATAAATAAATAAACAGGAACAAAAGACAAACAGAGACAGACAGACAGACAGACAGACAGACAGACAGACAGACAGACAGACACTGGATGTGGTGCATCACATACACACACCTGTAATCCCAGCATTCAGGAAGCTGAGGCAGGATGATTGCTGCAAATTTGAGGCCAGCCTGGACGAGGTAAGATGTTATTCAGTTCAGGCTGGGCTTGAGTTCACTTTGTAGCTCAGGCTGGTCTCAAACTCACAATGATCCTCCTGCCTCAGCCTCCCGAGTGCCAGGATTGCAGGCATGCGCCACCACACCCAGCTTTGGCTCTAACTCTTACAGGTTCTAAACCTTTAGAGCCTCCTATTCTCACCACCCTGGGTGTTATAGTTGGTGTCTAGGTGTCCCCTCATGCAGTCTTGGGGCAGCCTCTGGAGTTTGTGAGTGATTACTGTGGGTGTGGATGCTGCACCTGCCCCAGGGCAGGTAATTTGCATTACAATGTAAGGTGGGAGGATAAGCTACCTCCTCCTTTTGCTCTTGCTCTTTGCTGCTGCCTTGAAAGGTTGCTTTCTGCTGTGCTGCTCTGCATTGGACCCCGATGCATATGGACTGAAACCTCCAGTAACTGTGAGCTAAATAAACCTTTTCCTCCTTCATTTTGAGCGTCCGGTATTTGTCCCAGCAACAAGAGAAGAGTAAGACACTGGGTCTGAGCCTCCAGTCTCAGTGGACCCTTGGGGCACAACCAAACTGTAGGCTAACTGTGGCAGGTAGCCACTCCTCTTCCTGCCTAGTCTCCGGTTCCATAACCTGGACGAACAGTTGCATGACACCTGAGCCAGGGCTGTGGTCAGGGACCAGGATGATGAGCTTCACAGCCGGCCTGTTAGATTGGCCTGTCCTTGAGGTTTTGCTGAAAGTACAGACACCGCTCTCCCTAGCAGCTGAGCCAGTCACAGGGCACAGGAGCAGGTAGGCTCTACAGGGAGTGAGCTGCCTGTCACAAGCCTGAGACACAACTGGTGAAGTCACAGCCTGCAAGGACAGGGCCTGGAAGTGTCTAGGTCTGCGGATGTCGGAGCCGAGCTCTGCCAGTGTTCTGTGGCTGCTGTAACAAACTGGGTGGGGCTTAAAGCAGTGGGACTGTAGGCCCTCGCACTCTGGAGGCGGGAAGCCTGTGCCAAGTTGTCCCCAGGGCCCCATTTCCACTGGGGACTTAAGGAGACCCTGTTCCCTTTCTCTTTCTGATTCTTGTGGCTGTCAGTATTCCTTGCCTTTTTTTTTTTTTTTTTTTTCAGAACTGGGGATTGAACTCAGGCCCTTGCACTTGCCAGGCAAGCGTTTATTCTACTGAGCCATCTCCCCAGCCCCTCCTTGGCTTCGTCTGTATTTCTCCAGTCTCTACCTCTGTGTCCATACTGTAGCCACAGGGAACATGTCCCAAGGTCTCCTGTGGATGCCTAAAATTACAGACAGTCCTGAGCCTTATGGAAACCATTTCTTACCTGTGTAATTTGTAAATTAGACAAAGTAAAACACCGACAACAATAATAAAGTACCTTTTCTCCTAAAATGACTTGTTTGACATATCCAAATTGCCAGCATCACTACCTGTGTTAGCCAGCTTTCCGTTATTGTAACAAATGCCTGAAATAAGGAAGCTTACGGAGAGAAAAGGCCTAATTTGGCTTAGTTTTGAATGGCTTAGCCCACGATTAGTTGGCTCATAGCTCTTGGGCCTGAAGCAAGGCAGCAGCATGTCATGCTAGGACCACGTAGTAGATCAAGCCTCCCACCTCAGACTGGCTGGAGAGGAAGAGAGAGATAGGTGAGCCAAATTAAACCTCTCTTTCTGAGACAGAGAAGAAGAAAGTAAGAGAACAGCACCCCACAATGCCTTTCAATGTCATATCCCATGACTTAAAACCTCCCTTGAGGCCACCTCCTAAAGGTTCTACAACCTTAGCACCACACTAAGGACCAAGTTACTAATTCATGGGCCTCTGGAAGCACATTCCAGATGTAACTAAGCACCACTACTACTCTTGTACTTTGGGGGCCATTCTTAAATTAAATAGGCATTGTGTGCACAACAAATAACCTAGTGGTAACAGTCGATCCAGCAATGAAGATGACTAGTCAGTGACTCATGGGTGGGTAAGGTATACAGTGTGGATACAGTGGACAAAAGGGCTGCTTCACATCTTAGAGAGATGGAGCAGCATGGCATGAAATTTCATCATGCTACTCAAAATGACATGTAAAGTTTATGAAATGTTTAGTTCTAGAATGTTCCATTTAGTATTTTCAGACCGTGGTGATCTTAGGTAACAAACTTTGGAAAAGAAAACCACCAACAAATACTGCTGTATCGGCTTCTCCTCTCTTCTCTGTGTCTGTTTTGTAAGGACACATGAGGTCACATTCGGGTTTCGCCTGCATAATCCAGGGTAATCTCCTTTTCTCAAAAGCCTTTATTTAGCATATTTTAACATAGGATAAGATCCACTCTAGTCCTATATAAGTTAACATTCACAGACTCTGACATTTAGGACATACAAAAAAAGAAGACAGGGATGAGTATTTGAGGGGCCAACATTCAATTCACTGCACCAAGTGGCCTACACCTGTGCCCTACCCTCTCTCCAGGGTTCAACTTTTCATCAGAGTCGGTGGCTCAGCTTGAAGGGAGGGTGAATATGTACCACCACCTTGTAGAGACACTCAAGTTTGCTGGGGGCCAGAGATGGCGACTGTGGGACCCTCGCAGCCACCCAGATTTCCAGGTGAAGTTGTCTGGGGCTGGTGGGATTCTTCCCTTTTCTTCAGGAACTGGTATGAGGAAAGGGTCAGGTCTGCTGGGGGAGGACAGAGGAGGAAGGATAGCAGGGAGGGTGTGGTAGCCCAGGGGCCCAGAAGAGAACCTGCGTGGCAGTTATGGGAAGCGAGATCTGGATACAGCCTGGGCTCAAGGAGGTCCTTGCGGCCCCCAGATCTGAGAGGGTCCCTCCGCTCCGTGGACTCCACCTGGCTCCCTCACTGATGCTGTACCTGCCTGCTCACCCCAGAACGCTGCCCAGGAGCTGCTGGAGGAAGCTCTGGCCCAGCACATCCGCCAACAGATCGATGAACGTGGTGACCACCAGTGCAGCCACTACAACCTGACCGGGGCCTGGGGCCACAGGATGGGTACTTCCCACGTGTCTGTGCTGGGAGAGGACGGCAGTGCTGTGGCTGCCACCAGCACCATCAACACACCGTGCGTGGGTGGGGAGCAGGCCCTCCCCCCTCGCTCCTGGAGCCCTCTCCACCCTCAGCTTGGTCTATACAGCCTGCCTGCCCCCGCTACCTCTGCGGAGGTGGTACTTTGCTTTGCTCTTCCCTTCCCCCAGCTATCTATCAATCCACCCGGGACAATTACACCTGGGACATCTCTAACTGAGAGGAGGTTCTTCGGGTTCTTGTGCCAGGACCTGTCAGGGATAGACCTTACTCAGAAGGGTGTCCTAGTGGGAAGCACAAGGGGGCATCTGGGCTCCAGTGCCCTGGTGCGCGGCTGGACCCTGGGGATCCTGAGAGGCTGGGGTTCTGTGGTGATGGGAGCCCAAGCTTAGGCCTGGCTCCCCCGTCTGTAGCTTTGGAGCGATGGTCTACTCACCTCGGACAGGCATCCTCCTCAACAACGAGCTCCTGGACTTATGCTGGAGCCGCGAGTCAAGGTCCAGAGACAGGCCTCAACCCGGTGAGAGTGAGGCCTGCAGCCTCAATTCCATAAGCATAAAGTGCGTGGTCGTGTGCTGGCCCCTGGATGGGTTGCCGGCTTCACTGAGCCACTGTTTGCTGAGCAGTGACTGAAGTCAGGTAGGGTGTTGCTCCTGGAGGGCGTGGTTGACACCTGTTGGGTCCCCAACTCTAGGTGAGCGGCCACCATCGTCCATGGTTCCTTCCATCTTGGTCAACAAAGCCCAGGGCTCAACGCTGGTGATTGGCGGGGCTGGGGGAGAGCTTATCATCTCTGCGGTGGTCCAGGTGTGTCTAGGGGTTCCTGGCTAAGGTGGCCCCCATCTGGGAAGCTCCTTGGGGTAGATGGGCAGCCGGTGCCCCTCCCTGGCTCACTCCTCCTGTCACTCAGGCCATCATGAACAAGCTGTGGCTCGGCTTCGACTTGGCAGCAGCCATTGCAGCCCCCATTCTGCATGTCAACAGCAAGGGTGCGGTGGAATACGAGGCCAACTTCAGCCAGGTGAGGCAACGTTCCAGCCTCCCTGCCCCCTTCCATACTACTCCGAGGCCCCATAGTGGCCCAGCTAGGAACCCTTCACCTTCAGGGCCACAAGGAGTTGGCTTCCAAGGCAGAGGGTGGGGTGTTGCCAACGCTTCTCCCAGGCTGAGGCCCTCATCTTTCTTGGTCCCTGGTCCGCTTAGGCTGTCTCTTTGGAAAGCTAGTTCTCCTGGTTGTGGCCTCTCAGACTCTGTTGTGGTGATTAGCAATTTACTTCCTTATGTGGTTTGTAACTCATATTTGGGAGTTTATGTGAAGCAGAAGTTCTTTTTCCTGTGGGAGTCATCAGGGTGCCTTTATTCAGCATGTTGGGGGTTCTTGTAAACACTTTTTGATTCCTCCATCAAGGGCTGTGGTATGTCCCAGGCTCGAGTCTCTTGGGCCTTGCCTCCCGCCTCCTCAGCTTCCTCCAAGCTTCTCAGAGCTGCTGGTTGCTCTTTGTTAGAACTTGGTTGGATCAGGGAGACAGCTCAGGGGCCTAAGCACCTGATTAACACATGCAAGGTCCCAAGTTTGATTCCCCAGGACCGCAAAATAAAAAAATAAAAAGAACTCAGTTAAAGGACTATCAGCTGGTGCTGGGCATGTAGCTCACAGAGAAATCTAATGTTGGCAAGGCCCTGAGTTCAATCCCCAATCTGCTAATCCTGGGGATTAGCAATTGAGCAGTTCTTTGAAGCTTCAGTTTCTATGCCCTGCCTCTCTTCTATGCCCCAACTCTCCGGGCTCAAGGTTCTCGAAGCTGCCTCTCTGGCCCACAGGATGCCTCTCAGGGTGGAATCCCAGGGGCCACAGACTGGAGGACTTAAACCGAGTGGATGTACATGGACAGGTTTGGACTCACAGGGGTTGGACTAAAGATTTTTCAACTTTCCAATCAGATGAAATCCGTGCACCTTCAGTATAAACTGTAATTCAATGTCTGCCAGTGGGGGCCACTCATACACACATCCTAATTTGTCCCTTTTACTACACTAGGCAACATGTTACATGAGATTATTCAACATTTTATGCTAAAACAGGCTTGGTGCTAGATGGTAGCCCAACCACAGAAGAACACACGTGTTCCGAGTACACTTGAGGGAGGCTGAGCTAATCCCAAATGTTTGGTAGATTAGATGTATTCAATATATTTTTGACTTTAGGATATAGTATTTTCTTTTTTTTTATCCATAATTTTATTGAGAAACAAATAGCAATGAGACAGTTTCAAACCAAATTGGTAGGACAGTTTCAATAATTAGCACATTGCATACATTCTTCCTAGTGGTTAACTGCTGTACAAGATGCAGACTTGAGATCCTATTTACAAACACCATTGGAACAAATCCCTCTATTCATTAAGAGAATGTAACTATATATCTGTCCTAACCACTTTGAATACACAGATACAAAATGGACATTCATCTGTAGCCCTTTTTTTGTTAAGTTCTGTTATTTGAATATTATAGGTGTATAAACTCAGCAAAATATTCTAAAAGATTCCAGTAGCCCATAATAGTATTGGGTCTTCCACTTGACTGGCAGTGTCAGAAATTGTTGACCTGAGTCCCAGGATATAGTATTTTCAACTTTCAATGGATTTCTCAGAATGGAGGTCCAGAGGAAGTCAAGGAAGAGCTAGGTTGCCTGAACACCTTGGCATTCACACCATGATATGAAGGATCCTGGCCTGGTGGGCTCAAACTCTTAAGAGTCTGGGGGACCCCCCTGTCCCATGTAACATCTGCCCAGTGATGTCAACCACTCTCTCAGGACATGAGACTCCAGGGAACTTAGATCTAGAAGATCCAGGATCCAGGCATCTTAACCTCGTCCTCCTTGACCCTTTACTGAAGTCCCTCAGACTACAATCATCACTTCTCACACCCAGAAGACCTGTAACTGAGAATTTGAGAGACGGCCTGGGAGTTAGCTCAGTGGCACAGCAGCTGCCCCGCAAGTATGAGGTCCTGACTTTGAGTTCCAGTACAGAGATAGGGAGAGACAGAGAGAGAGAGAGAGAGAGAGAGAGAGAGA
>NW_004524655.1:9784910-9787902 GCF_000260255.1 Octodon degus | reverse complement strand
AGACAGACAGACAGACAGACATAGAGACAGAGAAAGACAGGGAGGCAGAGACAAGGAGAGACAGAGAGAGAGACAGAAACAGAGAGAGAGAGAGAAAAAAGAGAGAGAGAGAGAGACAGACAGACAGACACAGACAGACATAGAGACAGAAAAAGACAGGGAGACAGAGACAGTCAGAGAGAGAGAGAGAGAGAGAGAGAGAGAGAGAGAGAATTTGGGAGATGACAGTTGGGGTACAAAAGCAAATCCTCAGCTCCCTGGGAGAGTCGGGATAGCAGTTATGCACCTCAAAGGCTTTCTGTGGGAGAACCCTAAGCCCTGCACTGGGGACCTTGAATCTCCAAGGAGCCTGGCATCGGAAGCCCAGGGTCTGAGGCAAGGAGGGCCACTACAGTTTAGGGTCATGAATTTTGGTCACCAGACTCTGAGAATGCAGTCTCTGAGGACCAAAAGTCTATCTTTGGCTTCAGTAGCAAGGACCTCAGCCCTTAAGCCTGAGGATTTGGGACAATTTAGAACCATGAGTTCAGGACCCCAGGGACCTTGCCCTGGCAGTGGCTCAGGTCACATGGTGTCACCTGATGTCCTTCTATCAAAGGACCTGGTGGGCAAAATTCTTGACCTGTTAATCCCAAAATATGAAACTAAGGGGTCACCGCACTCTAGGACTTTTGTCTCAACAGACTGATAAATACACGAGGGCCATATACCAGGGCAAGGTACTTAGCATCTTAGAAGACAGCACCTCAGGGGTGAGGGCCTCCCTTGTCCTTTAACGGCTTGGATGTCTGCAGATTCACTGTTTTAGACCTGAGACCACTTTTAGTCTAAAGGCCTAACTTCCTTGTATTCATGGGTATTCAGAGTGGATGGGCTTGGAGCTTTGCCTGGGTCTCTCAAGCCAAGTCCTCTATGAGCAAGGTCTGTAGTGGTCAGCCTCGTGATGCTGGGACGAGGTGCCTGACACACACAGTCTGAAGTGGAAAGGTTTAGGCTCATGGCTTCAGTCCAGTACCAGCAGACTCCAAGGAAGAAATGGCCCTGGCTGAGGGGCTGGGTGGGGGAGGCTGCTGGCCAGTCAGGAACCAACCCAACAAATGCACCCCCTCACCATTTTCTCCAGATGGACCTCACCTCTTGATGGCACCTTCAGCTAGGAACTCATCACTGGATTAATCCACTGATGAAATTAACCCTCTTGTGATCCAGTGACCTTCCAGAAGCCCCATATCTGAGCACACGACCCTTTGGGGTGACATTTTCTCTTATAGTTATTGTTGTTGTTTTAAGGCAGAGTCTCACTATGCAATTCAGGCTGGCTTTGAGCTCCCTTTGTAGCCCAGGCTGGCCTTGAACTTGCAGCGATCCATCTGCCTCAGCCTCCTGAGTGCTGGAATTCCAGGTATGTGCCGCAATGCCTGGAGAGGGGCATATTTTTGATCCAAATCATATCAGGCCCTAAACTTGTGAGACATCACTCCCTGGACAGCTGATCATTACAAAACTGGGTGTCTAAGGTCTCCAGCCTTCTCCTCTGTGGGTTGAGATTGTTGGTCCTATATGGAGTCCTTGGGTATAGAGATCTCGAGAGGGGATGGGGGAGACTGAGAGTGAGGTTGAGGGGCAGCGGGATCTTGAGTTGGGAAGTTCTGGATGTGTAGAGGGTGTGGGGTTCCAAGGGCTTCTCTGGAAGGCATTCTTTTCAAGAGACTCAAATGTGGAGGCATCTCAGTCTAAGTCCTTAGAACTCACCTCCTCCTTCGAGGGTCCCCAGATCTCCTCAGAGTTGTGCTCTGAAGTCTCAGTGAGTTGGATTCAGGACAACAAACGAGTGTCGCCAGGACCTTTTGTTCTATGTGACACTCGGCTCCCTCATCCCCCTCTGTGCCCTTCTGATCTCTTCAGGCCATGAGCTACTCCCCCGCTGGTGGCCCCAGGCCTTCTTCCCTTTCCCCATCCCGCCTTCTTAGCCAGTTTCCTCATTTCCTGTCCAGAACTCTCTTCTCCGGATGGGAGCCAAGCTGACCTTCTCTGTGAACTCGTCTTTTCTCTCCAGGAGGTGCAGAAGGGGCTCCAAGACCGGGGCCAGAAACAGACCCAGCAGCTCTTTTTCCTGAACGTGGTCCAGGCTGTGTCCCAGGAGGGGCCCTGTGTGAATGCTGCATCTGACTTGAGGAAGGATGGGGTGGCTGCAGGCTACTGAGGAGACAGCGTGGCCCAGAGCCAGGATTCAGCCCTGCCTTGAGCCCCAAATCCCACTGGAAAAGGGGGCCAACAGCTCCAGCCCGATCTGAACTCCTTGCTGAGAATGAAGGAGGCAGAGTCCAGAATGCCCAGAGGATGATGGGAAGGACCTGAGCCTCATCCCTGACCCCCTCCCCACAGCCTCTCGTGTGTGGCCCTGCTCCGGCTTCTTCCCTGGCCTCCTGCCCACCTTCCCAATCTGTGTTCACCAGTGGAAGATTAAAGAGGAGCCAACTACAGCCTGGCTTGGTGGTTCAGGGGAGGGGAGGGGACCCTCAGAGAGTGCAGGAGTAATGCTCCTGCAGCCCTCCACAAAGCACCAACACGGAGTTGGGGAACCAAAGCTCAGAGGGAGGCTGGCCTCACCCAGGCCACTCCTAGACAGAGGCAAGCACCCTGCCGCTCCACCACTGTTTTGTTCTGGCTAGAGTGATTTTGGAGGCTCAGCAGTGTGTCTGGCCCTGGCCCTGCTCACTGGTAGAAAGGTGGGGATATGGCCTGGGGTGCCGTGCCCCGACTCCTCCTTGGCTGAGGCCCTTCTCTGGGTCTTAGTCTCTGTGCCAGGAAAAGGTTGGACAGAGCAAGACCCGAGACCCCTCACCCCAGCCCCCAGAGTTCAGATGCTTGAGACCAGGGTTTCTGATGCTTGGCAATATTGACATTTGGGGTGAACTGATTCTTCATGGTAGGAGTGGCTGTCCCCACACTGTGGGGTGTTGTACTGAGATAGTGCATGTCACCCCTGGTG
>NW_004524655.1:9781489-9784195 GCF_000260255.1 Octodon degus | reverse complement strand
TCTGCACACAGTGAGGAGGGCTAAGCAGCTGTCAGGGGTCTCTTCTGTAGGACACTGCTGTGACCCCTGGCTGTCCATGGAGAGCTGATTCCAAGACCCTCACTACATACCAGAACCCTTGTGGTGTGGTTAGAGGTTTTGCAAGGGGAACAATACAATATAGGACACGTATTTTATAAGATTACTTATTTATTTTGCTGCAAAGGGGTGTATTTTCTTTTGGTCCAAGATTAGGGAAGGGGCTCCAGAGAGGTGAAAAAGCTTCCTAGTGGCTGGAGGGAGAGGGTTAGGCCAAATCCCTGAGGCCAGGTGATGTAGGAGCCCCTCAGAGACCACCAGGTTCCATAATCTCTTAGTCATGCTTAAGGGTGAGCCTTTCAAAGAGGTGCTCGCTGGCCCAGCCTGGGGGCTTGCCAGCCTGCGGAGGTTGGTGAGTGGTCCCCTATCTTCTTGATGAGCTTTGCCTCCTCATCTAGGAAGTGCTTCTCCAGGAAATCACAGATATGGGGGTCGGTCTTGGCAGAGCCCAAGGCATGGAGGTCCAGAAGAGCCTGGTTCATGTTCTCCAGGCCAGGGCAGCTTCCGTGGCCTCCAAGTTTTCACCCCACTCATCTTCAGATGGTTTCTGCACATCTTGAAAGAGTACACAGCTGCCGCGCCAGTTTTGCATCTTTAGGAGGTGCTCGGCACCCTTGAGTTTCTCCTTGGCCAGCTCACAGAAGAAATGGTCCATGCCTTCCAGAGCCACATCATCATGATCAAAGTAGTAGCCCAGAGAAAGGGAGGTGTAGGAGGCCCACAGGTGCAGGTCCACCAAGCAATTAACAGCAGCCTCTACCTCAGTGGGATAATTCTGACGAATCTGAGAGGTCATGGCTGGTCAACAATAATGAGCTATATACAAAAGAACAGTGTATGGGCTGGCCAAATAGCTCAGCAGATTAAAGCGCCTGCTTAGGGAGTTTGAGCCCCAGCCCTGCTGTGCCAGCCCTGCCCCATGGGGCACGCTGAGTCGGTGATTGAGACTGGGCGTGGTGGCACGCACCTGTAATCCCAGCACTTACTTGGGAAATTGTAAACAGGAGGATCACTACGAGTCTGATCTTCACAGTGAAACCCTGTAGACCCTGTAGACCCTGTAGACCCTGTCAAAAAGATGGAAGGAAGGAAGGAAGGAAGGAAGGAAGGAAGGAAGGAAAGAAGAAAAAGAAAGAAAGAAAGAAAGAAAGAAAGAAAGAAAGAAAGAAAGAAAGAAAGAAAGAGAAAGAAAGAAAGAAAGAGAAAAAGAAAAAAGGAGTCCCCCGATCTGTTCCTTCCAAACACTGTTGAAGCAAGAAACAGATCCGCGGGATCTCAGGATGTGCTGCTTATAAGATTATTTATAATAGTCACCCAAAGAATCATATACAAAGAGGGAGTTCAGGAAATCTGTCCACACGCTAAAGACCAAGCAGTCCAGCTGTGGACCTGGCTACCATGATAATGTCCTGCAGGAGTCCAGCTGAAGACCTAGAGCCCATAACAATGCCTCCTACAAATCCAACTAGAGCCCTAGAGCCCAGGACAATGTCTCTTGAAGGCCTGTTTCATGGATCTGCCCTGGGAAGGCCCAAAGGTCAGTGGTGGAAGCTAGGAAGTCTGTGCCAGTGGGATGAAGGACCCGTGCTAGCAGGCTGAGGGATCTGAACCGGAGCCAGGAAGCAACGCTCAAGGTAAGAGCTCCCCCACAAGTACCACCGCCGTCCTGAGCCACAGCAAAGTCCTGAGCTCCTCTGATGAGGAGGAAAGCCGAGTTCCCATCAGGAAAGCCAACTTGACAAGCTTCTCCAGGAGGCTGAGCGCTGCACCATCTTCCCCTCCAGAGCCAGGAAGTGATGCTCAAGGTGAGGAGCAGAGATCCCCCAAAATGAACTGCAGCCACCCTCAGTGACAGCAAGGTCCCGAGCTCCTCCTCCAGTGAGAACAGTCAAGTTCACCTGGAAAGCCAGCATGACAGGTTCCTCTAGCAGAACAGCCCAGAGAACCAGCAGCTCCCTACCAGCTCCCAACAGCTTCTTCGAGCTCCCAACAGCCTCTCTTCTTCCTCTTCAGTTCTGCCTCTTCTGCTGCCAGCAGCAATCCTCAGGTGGCCTCCCACAGCCAGCACCAGGCGGGTTCAGTCCAGCTGGGTGTAGCAAGTTGACCACCATTGTCAATCCAGTGCACCTTGGATGTAGCCAGGCATGGTGACTGAAGATTGTAATCTCAGTACTTGTGAAGCTGAGGCAGTAGGACTGCGGTAACAAAGCTGGCTGGGCTACATAATAAGACTTTCAAAAAAGAAAAGAAAGAAATCAAGAAAAAGCAAAGCAATCCATGGGTGCTCCAGTCCCTTATATAAGGTGGCATAAACCTGGCATGGTGGCACACACCTATAATCCAAGCACTCAGGAGGCTGAGGCAGGAGGATTGGCAGGTTTGAGCCCAGCCTAGGCTACAAAGTGAGCTCAAGGCAGCCTGAACTGCATTAGTGAGGCCCTGTCTCAAAATTTTTAAAAATATAAGAGGGCTAGGGATATAGCACAGCGTGAAAACCCTGGGTTCAGTCCTTAGTAGCGAGAAATAAAAAAGTGTGTGTGTGTGTGTGAGAGAGAGAGAGAGAGAGAGAGAGAGAGAGAGAGAGAGAGAGATTTATGCTGCATTCCTGTAATCTCAGTGCCAGGAGGC
>NW_004524655.1:9763153-9781379 GCF_000260255.1 Octodon degus | reverse complement strand
GGCTGCGCAAGCCATGGCAAACGCAAGGGCCTGGGTTCAATTACTGCTTCCGGGAAAAAAAAACAAAAAAAAAACCAAAACCTAAGAAATAAAAAAAAAAAAAAAAAAAGCAGAAAGCAAACAGTATCAAAGGTGGTGTCAGCTCAAGGTTGGACAGGCAGTCCCTGGGCGGACGTCCTTGCAGAAGTACTTCCGTGGAAGGTCGAGGTGTCCTTTGGGCGAGGTCGTGGTGCTGGCAGGGTCGTCTTTTCTTATCAGGCAGGGATGACACCTTTGGTGACCTCGCGCTCCAGAGCCCGGCGCGGAGGGATGACATCTTTGGTAACCTCCCTGCCTGATTTACTTATTTATTGCTGGGGTGGATACAAGCGACTCCATCTTGACTCCAACAATTCATATACAGTTTCACAAAGTCCCACCCCTGGCTCTCATCAGCTGAGCAGAGTACGCCCCTGTCTCTTCAGGCTGGCCTTGAACCTGTGGTGATCCTCCTGCCTTCGCCTCCCAAGTGCTGGGATTACAGGTGTGCACCACCACGCCTGGCTCGCTGGGCGATTTATATAGCCAGAGGAGGGGTGCGGGTTCGGTGTCCTGTTTGGGTTTAGGCCTCCTTTCTGAGTTACTGGTGTCACCCGTCTGTCCCAATCATGGGGCTAAAGGAAAGCAAGCCAAGAGGAGGCCGCCGGGCACATGCAGCAGCTGTCCCGTGCTAGGAGTCTAGCTCTGTGCTCCAGACTGGACTGCGCCGGCCCCTCTCCGCACCGGGCCCCTCTCCTCCTCACACTCCCATCACTGAGCCCCTGAGCCTCAGCTCCGTCTCCCTCTCTCCATTGCCGCTGCCTTGGCGTTGGTCCCTCCTCCCGTTTGGCACTGCTAAGCATCCCCCAAGGCCACCTGTGCTGATGTTTAATCCCCGTTTCCCATGTGAAGAGGGCAGAGTCTTGAATCCAATGTGATAGTTGGAGGTGGGAAGTGATTAGAATTAGATACACTTATTAAGGCCGAGCCCCCATGATGATCTTCCAAAGATCCAACTCTTCAGAAGAAGAGGAGCAGGAGATGCAGCTCTGCTCTCTTCAGAGTATACTAATTTTCAAGTGGCTGAGGAAGCCCACCCTGAGCAAAGGGCACCTCAAGGAGCTCCACCCTGATCTCATGGGAGTTATTATTATTATTATTATTACTATTATTAAATCTTCTAGTTATTTATTTATTTGGTGCAGGGTCTCACTATGCAGTTCAGACTTGTAGTGATCTTCCTGTCTCAGCCTTCCCAGCACTGGGATTACAGGCATGCACCACCATACCTGATTCCGGGGCCAGCATGGCATGTGGTATTAGGGATCCAACCCGGGTCCTTACACTTGTGGGCACTTAGACCCCCAAGTTATCTCCCCATCCCTCTCATGGAAGTTTCTAAGCAAGGCCTTGCTGGGCTCCACCCTTCTCTTTTGGGGGTCAGCGGACCAACGTACTATGGGAAACATCCCAGTGGCCTCCCCCACTGAGATGAACTAGAAAATACTTCTGCTTTTTGAGACAGGGTCTTCCTATGCGGCCCAGGCTGCCTTTAACTCACTTTGTATCCCAGGCTGGCCTCGAACTCACAGCAATCTTCCTGCCTCAACCTCCAGAGTGCTGGGATTACAGGCATGTACCACCACGCCCGGCTCCCAGTATTTTCAAATAGAACCCAAATGCTGCCCACGCCCTTGTCTATGTTCAACAATCAGGATTTAGATGAAGATGAAATGAGAAGGGCTGAGAAAGACAGACCAAGATTATGGCAAGGCTTCAGGCACACCCAGGTTGCCAAGGAAAAACCAGGGCCAGTCAAGGCCTGCAAGAAAACTGGACGCTGGGCGTGTGCTGCACACAGTCCCCACTGGGCTGTCTGTGTGTCAGGTGGCCGATGTGCCTGGTTTGTGGCACTGAGGCTCTGACTGTCCACACTCCCAGAGAGAGGCCAGGCCAGCCAAAATCCTCACCCCACTGACCTAATAAAGAGGACTGACGTGGCCCCTGTCCACAGACACCTCCATCTCCTGTGAGGGACCCTGGGTGACCCTGGGTGTCACAGGTAAGCAATTCCATTCCTTCAGCTTCTGTTTTATCTTCCTTCTCTGGAAAATTCTTCTCAAGTTCTATAGCCATAATTGGGGGTGCAGGGAGCCCTGGGCGGGGCTGGCACAGCACAAGGGGATCGAGCCCTGGCCCCTGCATCTGCCTAAGTACGAACTTTATTTTTTTAATTTTTAAATTTATTTAAATTTATTTTTTATTGGCGGAACCGGGATTGAACTCAGGCCCTTGCGCTTGCCAGGGAAGCCCTTGTTCTACTGAGCCATCTCCCCGGCCCCAAAAGCAGGAACTTTAAACTGCTGATCTATCTGGCCAACCCTATTCAGACTGCTTTACTCCATCTCTGACATGTCACCAAAAGCCAGATGTCCAACCATGAAGTTTTAATTGTGTCACACTACCCTACTTCCTTATTGGTAAGAGAATTACTGGCAAAGTGGGAGACAATTTACCAATTCTGAAAAAGGCCAGAGCAGGACTAGGCCAGGCCATGCTTCTTAGACACCCCCGAGGTTACCATGGAGACTTGCACTACTCTTAATCTGTCTCAGGAATAGCCACTCTTGTGTCTTGCTATATCTGACCTTGAACTCACTATGCAGCCCAGGGTGGCCTCGAACTCATGGCAATCTCCTGCCTCAGCCTTCCAAGTCCTGGGATTATAGACATGTATCACCACACCCGGCCTGGCTACCTCATCTTAAAATCTTAAAACAAAAAAAAAAAAAAAAAAAAAAAAAAAAAAAAAAGAAAGAAAGGAAAAAAAAAGAAAAGCAAGAGGTAGACCTTGGAAAATGCACCCCTGGCCCTAGCCAGAGGTGGTGTGGGCCCTCCTGGGAGAAGCCGGCGCATATTCCTCGTTGCTCCTCCTTCTTGGAAGACTGGCCTGGCTCTGCCCAGAGCGCATCTGCCCCGCCAGCAGTGCTGGCCAACGTGTGTGCCCGGCTTAGCTTCATACCCCTTGTGACACAGAAGATCAACACCAAATGGCTTCACACAGCACCGCCATTGTTTGGATTGCTACTTCCAAGAAGTGTGCTTGTCACTAAATCTCCCAATAAACGGTACCCTGTGCAATCCCAGATCTGTCCACCTCTTTCTCTAGTCATGGCGCTTCGGAGCCAGTCCACATACTTGAGTTTTTGTTTTCTTGAGACAAGGTCTCACTGTGTAGTTCAGACTGGCCTTGAAATCACTATGTACCCTAAAATGGCCTCAGCCTCACAGTGGTCCTCCTGTCTCAGCCTCCCAAGTGCCGAGATTACAGACATGTGTTATCTTGCCTGGCCCTTGCACACTAGTGTTGCTAGAATCTGGGGTTCGTTCTTTTTTTTTTTTTTTTCGGTACCGGGGATTGAACTCAGGACCTTTCGCTTGCCAGGCAAGTGCCTATTCTACTGAGCTATCTCCCCGGCCCCCTGATCTGGGGTTCTGAGGGCTCCTTCTCAAGGTAGTTTCTAGGTCTCCCTCTCTCTCTTTTTTTTTATCCTGAACAAATAATTGGTCAAAAGAAGCATAAAAGGTAGCAAGGTTTTGCATTTATTAACTGTAGGAAAAGAAATACGCTCCTTAGAGTGAGTGTGGGCCAATGAGGAATAAGAAAAGTATATCCTACAGAATGAGGGGAGACCACTGTGAAAGAGCGAGCACAGGGGCCACAAGGCCAGTGGCGGGCATCTTTTCTATCTTCCACTTCCTAGGCTGAGGTCAGGTCTCACTGTCCTATCAAAACCCTGCCTGAGTTCTTGTGTGGGGAATGGAAGGTGGCAGTCTTCTCTGATTGGTCCCAGGTTCATGGCTTCAGGATCTGCCCTTCTGTGCACTTGCTGGGTTTTTGTTGTGGACAGGTCATGCCCAGTTTGCCATGCTCTAATCTCCTGCCTCATCAGGCCTGGGCTGGTCCAGAGCAGTAGATGAGCTAGCTAGGAGACCAAGGCAATTCATTAGGGAAATGAAGGCTGATGGGAAATCCCAAGCTGGCCACCTAACTGTATGGGGAGGGGCGTCCGCCTGCCGAATGCCTGCAGCCTGATGCCTGCTGAGGAGGTGGGGAAGCCCCAGAGCTACTGGGTTTAAAGTCACTATTTTCTGAATGCCCCTTGTGCTACTGCATTGTAGAAAGAGTGGCAAGATGTGCCTATGATCCCAGCACTTGGGAAGCTGGCAGGAGGATTGCTGTGAATTAGAGGCCAGCTGGGGCTACATAGTGAGTTCTAGGCCAGTCTGAATTACATAATGAAACCTCAGAAAAAAAAAAAAAAAAAGCCAAGTATGATGGCACATGCCTGTGGTTTCAGCATTTGGGAGGCTGAGGCAGGAGGATCATCAGGCGTTCAAGGCTAGCTTGAACTGCATAGTGAGACTATCTCAAAAAACAAAACAAACAAATAAGAATAGCTGGGATTACAGGCATGTGCCACCATGCCAAGTTAATATGAACTTTTCTTTTTCTTTCTCTTCTCTTCTTTCTTTCTTCTTTCTTCTTTCTTCTTTCTTTCTTTCTTGCTTTCTTGTTTTCTTGCTTTCTTTTTGTTTTTTTGAGATAGGATCTCACTATGTAGCCCAGGCTGGCCTTGAACTCACAGCAGTTCTCCTGCCTTCGCCTCCCAAGTACTGCCTGGCTGAAGACTCTCGAACAATTGTCCTGTGAGAGTCTGAGCGTCTGGATGGGGAGAGCCTGGGACCCTGGAGGAGATGGTATTTCTCTGAAGGCAAGTACAGCTGAGGAAATGAATAACATTGCCATTCATCTGGCCTTTAGATGGCGCCTACATACGCCCACCAGATCCAGGGAAATCAAAGATTGAGGCACTGTGGGCCTGAGGGGGGCACAGCCCATGGAGATGGGCAGAAGGGTGCCTGGTGGGCAGGCCCTGAGGAAGCCCAGGGTATGCTGTGGGAATTGGACATTTTTGCCCGGGGGTCGCAAGAACCTAATACAGCTATCTTTGTGGCTGAAATGGAAAACAAACTGATAAAAACTCCCCTTAGGCACAAGGGCGGGGGGGGGGGGTTAGATCCGCAGGCCTGCTGTGCCAGTCCGCCTCCAGGGCACACTGAGATGGCAATTGAGACTGGGCATGGTATCACATGCCTGTAATCCCAGCTCTTGGGAGGCTGTAAACAGGCGGATCACTAGAAGTCTGATCTAGTAGTGAGACCCTGAACACCCTGAAGACCCTTCCCTAAAATACAAAAAACAAAAAAAACTCCCCTCCAGAATGGAACAGCCCTTTGTGCTAAGTAACAACCTAGGAAAGCCTGGACAGGGACGCGGGATAACTTATCACAAAGCCTGATAGGAAAAAGGGACAATACAAATTGGATAGCTGGGCATGGCAGCATACCCTGTAATCCCAGGACTCCGGGCAGCTGAGGCAGGCTGACCAGAGGTTCCAGCTCATCCCAGGGCACCTGAGCAATTTAGTGAGTCCTTGTCCCAAAATAAATTAAAAAAAAAAAAAAAAATAGAGAAGGCCTGGGGATGTAGCTCCCAGGATAGACTCCCATCCCCCCAACACTCACCCCTCACCTCTGTCCCTGTGGTGAGGGGTGGCGCCAAGGTCTCCCCAGAGTGAGGGCCTGAGGGTGACCAGAGAGGCCGCTCTTGGAATTCACTGTTTATTGGTCCTCCAAGCACAAGGAAAAGAACATCACTCCGATAGGCGCTGGGGAAGCAGGAGGATCACTATGAGCTATTGAGGCTGAATGTATACCGATCAATGGGAACCTCCAGGCTTTCTGGGGCCTTAGGCAGCTACTGATGGATACAGGGGTGAGAACCTCAGAATACATCAAGCATGGCTACCTCTGATCTCCTGGTCCTGGAGAACATTGTAGGAAAGGCTATTGTATTAGGGAAGACATTAAGGAATTTCTACTCAAAGGTCAAACAAAATAGGACCTGCTGGCCTCTCCACATAGGAAGACAGCAGATACAAGGTGTACGAGCTGCCGGGTGTGCTGCTGAGTTTGGGGAAGACCATAAAAGAATGAAGGTGGATTGGAATTTTATAACCTTCTCTAGGCCCCCGCAACTGGTAGAAAGAGCCAAATAAACTTGCAAAATGACCGTTTATGGGAAATTAAGTGAGACACCTTTTATTTATTTATTTTTTTAAGACAGGGTCCTGCTATGCAGTCCATGGTGGCTTTGAGTTTACTCGGTAGCCCAGGCTGGCTTTGAATCCCCAACAAGTTTCCTGCCTCAGCCTCCCGAGTTCTGGGTTTACAGGCATGTACCACCATGCCCAGCCGTATCATCACACCTTCTTAGCGTTGCCAACAAGGTTGACTTTGCTATGAGTGTGTACAAAACCTTTATCCTGAGGACCTTCCTCACACCTTGAGAGAAAGAAAACCCCCACAGTGATTGCTCAGCTGGTAGAACTTTCAGCAGAAACAGAACCAAAGGGGAAAACATGTGAGGATCCCAAAACTCCAAGGCAAATTCAGTCACCCAGGGCTGGCCCAGTGCCTGGAGCAGCTGGCTAAGGGGCACAGGTCTTTTTTGTAGAACCAGGGATTGGACTCAGGCCCTTATGCTTGCCAGGCAAGTGCATAGTCTACTGAGCCATCTTCCCAGCCCTGCTTTCTGTTCTCTCTGGGGAAAGCTGGCCTCCATGAACTTAGTGCATTATGGCGTACAGCTGTGGAACAGCTCGCAGGCTTTAGGGGTTTAAGAGACCCTGGAGAGCAAGCCTACGAGTATGCCTCACCTCTCCACAGCTGCAAATGCAACTCACCCCTGGGCTTTGTTCCTTCAGCCACCCCGGAAGATGAGACACTACTACTGACCACAGTACTACTGGCCAGCCACGGTGCCTAAGCGCAACTCAGGGGATTTGTCCACAGGGTTCCTATTTAACCTCTGCAGTCATAGCAAATAAAATGTTCAGAAAGGCCTGCAGGTGCTGAAGGTCTAGTACAAGTTTTTCAACAAGAGTCTTCTATTCCAGGATGCAGCTAGAAAACCTGTTCAATGCTTCTATTCAGGCTTTGGTAGGGCTCAGAAAAAGCTGAGGAAAAATGAATCAGTGCTTATGAAAATGCCTGTCTTTTCATGTTTGAGACTTGACGTCATACGTGACTGTGGACCAGTGTTAATGTGTTGGCGGAGGGCCCGGGATGTAGCTCAGTGGCACAGTGCCTGCCTGGCAAGCACAAGGTTGTGAGTTAGATTCTTGGTACAAAAAAAAAGAAAGAAAAATACCTAATATGTTGGCAGATAAATTGAACATGATTCTGGAAGAAGCTGAAAGGCGGATTGTGAATTTGATTAAAAACACAAGACTGAGTGTCAATGTGGCGTGGTGGCCCATGCCTGTAATACCAGCACTGAGGACGCTCAGGCAGGAGGATTGCCAAGAGTTCGAGGCCAGCCTGCGCTACCAAGTGAATTCAAGGCCAGCCTGAACCGCATGATGAGATCTTGTCTCCCCCAAAAAAGAAAAAAAAAAAAAAAAGGACAACAAGATTAATTTTATTTTTATTTATGTGTGTGTGTGTGTGTGTGTGTGTGTGTGTGGCCAGCTCAGCCCACCCGGCTGGCTGGCATGTGGTGCTGGGGGATTGAACTGCGGTCCCTGTGCTTTAGCTAAGCTTGTTCTAAGTAGGTGCTTTAGACTACTGAGCCATCTTACCAGTCCAACAAGATTAATTTTAAATTTGGTCATTTGGCGATAGATAACAATGCAATCTTGTCTACTAGCAAGTGATTGAAAAGACCAAAACCTTTCTTTTGATTTGCTTTGCTTTTGAGTCTTTCTATTGGAAGCTAGATGTTGGTTATGATTTTTTTTTTTTCTTTTTGAGACAGTCTTGTTCTGTAATTCAGGTTGGTCTTGAACTCACAGCAATCCTCCTGCCAATTCTCCTGCCTCAGCCTCCCAAGTGTGGAGATTACAGGCATGTGCCACCAGGCTGGCCATGAGTATTAAGAAGAAGCTCAGTCAGCTGGGGGTGGTGCTGAACCCCTGTAATCCCACCACACAGGAGGCTGAATCTGGAGAATTGCCACAAGTTCAAGGCCAGGCTGGGGCTACATAATGAATTCAAGAGCAGCCTGAGGGGTCTGGGGAGATGGCTCAGTAGAATAAGCATTTGCCTGGCAAGCACAAGGGCCTGAGTTCAATCCCACAGTTCTGAAACAAACAAACAAACAAACAAACAAACAAACAGAGCAGCCTGAACTGCATGGCAAGACCTTGTATCAATTAAATGAATAAATAAATCAGTAAAGGGCCAGCCTGATAGCACAGTGGATTAAAGTGCCTGCTTAGGCAGACGCAGGGGTCAGGGGTTCAATCTCCTGGCCTGCCATGCTGGCTTCACCCCTGGGGTGTGCTGAGACAGCAACCGAGACTGGGCATGGTGGCATGCACCAATAATCCTAGCGCTTGGGAGGCTGAAAATAGGAGGATCACTACAAGCCTGATCTGTGTAGTGAGACCCTGTAGACCCTGTACTAAATGCACTTAAAAAAAGAGACACACACACACACACACACACACAATAGTAGGTCAGGGCCAGCAAGAGCTCAGCAGACTGAAGTGTCTGCTTAGGCAAGCGCAGGGACCAGGATTCAATCCTCAGCACAGCTGGGGAGATAGCTCAATGGCATACACACCTGCTTGGCAAACTCAAGGCTGTGAGTTTGATCTCCAGTAACAAAGAAAAAAAAAAGAAAAAAGAAAGAAAGAAAAAAGAAGCCTTTTCAATCCCCAGCACCATATGCAGTGCTGGCCCTCCTGCACACAATGCACCAGCCAGAATCCGGGCATATACCTGTAATCCCAGCACTTGGGAGGCTGAAAAACAGGAAGGATCACTACAAGTCCAACCTGTATATTGAGACCTTATAGACCCTGTATTAAATACATTTTTTAAAAGGATAATATGCATTTTAGAGTCAACTAACATTGCATGTAAATTTTGGTGAATTAAAAAAAATTTTAATGTATTTAGTACAGGGTTTACAGGGTCTGACTATACAGATTGAATTTGTAGTGATCCTCCTGTTTTCAGCCTCCCAAGGGCTGGGATAATTTTGGTGAATTTGAATAAAATTGGCTCTAATTTTTTTAAAGAATATATATACAGGGTCTCACTGCATAGATAGGACTCATGGTGATGCTCCTGTTTTCAGCCTCCCAAGCGCTGGGATTACAAGAGTGCACCGCCACACCCAGTTTCCCTCACCATCTCAGGGATGACACAGCACATGGGGAATCAAACCCCGCCCCTGAGCTCTGCCTAAGCAGGTGTTTTAGTCTAGAGTTTTTAAAATTGCATGTGGATTGGATCTTCAGTACCACACACACACACACACGCACACACACACAAATGTGTAGTGGGATATGGAGTTCATTTCTTTAATATTTAAACAGTTAACTTACTACAGAAGATCAAATCCATTAGAAGTGTCCAGGGAAATGGCCATTTGGCCCTCAGAGAAGTGCACAGGGCTACAGCTCATTTGTCCAGAGTGCTGAGTTTCCGTGGCTACTTCAACACAAAATTACTCAACCTCACTCAAGAATAAACAATGACAAAGAAAACAATTTGATCCCACAGGGACAAAAGGAACAACTCCAGACCCAAAGATGCCTCAGTGAAGTCTTGCAAACACTGATGGGAGAAAATAAGAAAATAACAGATGTCTTACACAACCTCTTCTATAGAACAGAAAGGAGAAACATTGCCTAATCTCTCTCTCTCTCTCTCTCTCTCTCTCTCTCTCTCTCTCTCTCTCTCTGTCTCTCTCTCTCTCTCTCTCCTGTATCAAGGATTGAACTCAGGACCTTGCACTTGCCAGACAGGCACTTATGCCATTGAGCTATATCCCCAGCACCCCTGCCCAATCTCTTTGACAAGGTCAGCTTAACCTTGAGTAAAACAAGGTTTTTTTCTGACAAATTTCATCCCCTAACTTGGGAGGCTGAAGCAGGAGGACCAAAAGTCCAAGTCCTGGCTGGGCAACTTAGCATGACCCTGATCAAAAGGAGGCTTGGAGATGTAGTTCAGCACTGAGCTCCTGGGTTCAAAATTCAGCATATATATAAAAAAAGGAAAAGAATGAAAAGCAAAAGATAGCGTTGGAAAAATGGCTCAGTAGAATAAGCGCTTGCCTGGCAAGTGCAAGGGGCTGAGTTCAATCCCTGGTTCTGGAAAAAGAAAGAAAGAAAAGCAAAAGAAATTTCAAAACCAGGCATGCTAGTGCACTCCTATAATTCTGACACTCTGGAAGACAGAAGCTTAGCAAGACTCTGTTCGTATCTCAGAATACAGATAAAGAGCTGGTGATATAGCTCAGAGGCACAGTGCCTACCAGGCAAGCATGAGGTCCTGAGTTCAATTCCTGATACCAAAAATAAATAAAGGACTCTGTGGTGAAAGAGAAATAAGGGAAGAACGAAAGAAAGAAAGAGGAGCTGGGGAGATAGCTCAGTAGAATAAGTGCTTGCCTGGCAAGTGCAGGGTCCTGAGTTCAATCCCCAGCACTGGAAAAAAAAAAAGAAAGAAAAGAAAGAAGACCATGGAAATAGCTCAGTGGCATAAGCACCTGCCTTGCAAATGCAAGGTCTGGAGTTCAATCCCTAGTACCAAAAAGGAAAAAAAAAGAAAGAAAAAGAAAAAGGGGAGGGGCCAATGTGGTGGCTCAGTGCAGGTCTGTAATCCCAGCAGTTTGGGAAGCTGGGACAGGAGGATTTTTTTTTTTTTTAATGTATTTATTACAGAGTCTACAGGATCTCAATACACAGATCAGACTTGTAGTGATCCTTCCTGTTTTTCAGCCTCCCAAACATTGGGATTACAGGCTCCTGCCCACCATGCCCAATTTCAGTGACCATCTCAGTGCCCCTGGGGGGCGGGGCCAGCACAGCAGGCAAAGGATTGAACCCTAGACCTTGCATCTGCCTATGCAGGCACTTTACTCCGCTGAGCTATCTGACTGGCCCTCCAAGGTTTTAAATTTGAATCCAGCCTGTTTTATTTAGCAATTTAGCTAGCAAGTCCTTGTCTCAAAATAAAAAATAAAATAGTTTCTCTTATAAGAGAACCTATATATGATAGACAAACAGGGAGAGGTTCAAATAACTCCCTAAATACTAATTCTGTTGTTTCAAAAATATTTGTTTTTGAGCCAGATATAGTGGTGTACTCGTAATCTTGGCATGTGGGAGGCTGAGACAAGAGGATTACAGTGAGTGTTTCTTTTTTTTGGGGGGGGTGCAAAGAGAGCAAGTTTTTTTTTTTTTGTTTTGTTTTTTTTCAGAACCGGGGATTGAACTCAGGCTCTTGTGCTTGCCAGGCAAGCGCTTATTCTACTGAGTTCTCTCCCCAGCCCCAAAGAGAGCAAGTTTATTTGGTGACTGCTGATGGCAAGCATCATCCAAGAGACCAGGTGGAAAAGGCACTGTGGCAAGGGAACCTAGAAGACTCTGGGACTACCCACAAACCTCGCACAGGGCAAGGCACGGGCTCTGGGGAGTCGGAATGCCCTCAGCCATTCAGCACCATCGGGACGAGTTCTTCATCGTTGATACAACCACTGCTGTCCTCATACCCTGCTGCCAGCATCCCACATCTTCCTCTGTCATCGTCTCCCCCAGGGTGACTAGGACAGGTCGGATTTCAGCAGCCCTGACAGTATCTTTCCCTTCTTTATCAGACACTCGAAGGCCTCCAATGCAGTCCTCGTAGGTTCCTGGTCCTCGTTCTTGGCCACAGTCTGCAGCACAGGCGGAAAGTGCTCCAAGTCCAGTACCTTTGCGTTCATCTCATCACTCCTGGGGTTCCCCAGGACCTTGAGCATCTTGGCGTTGGTGGGCTTCTGGCCCAGCACCCTCATCACATCCTCACACTGGCTGTACAGGATCCTGCCATCGCCCATTCTGTCAAACAGCTGGAAGGCCGCCTTGCACTCTGCCGCCTGGTCCTCGGTAAAGTCACACATCTTGACTGCCGAGCTCTGCTGGACCTGCAGAAATGGCCACAGTGAGTGTTTGAGGTTAGCCTGAATTATGGAGTGAGACCATGTGTACGTGTGTGTGTATGCGTGTGTGTGTGTGTGTGTGTGTGTGTGTTTGAGACAAGGCCTTACTATATAGTTGAGGCTGTGCTTGAACCAAGCTCACATCGATCCTCCTGCTGCAGTCTCCTGAGAGCTGGGATTGCAGGTGTGCACCACAAATCTAGCCAAAAATGTTTTTTTTTTAAAAAAAATGTTTTAAAATAAATGCTAATTTGTCTGATTCATACTATAGAGAATCCTTGCTCAGACTTAGGACTGAGGTGTGCTGTTCAGAGTTAGGGCCTGGTGGTTTTTTTTTTTTTTTTTTTTTTTTTTTTTGTATTTTAGGGAAGGGCCTACAGGGTTGTTCAGGGTCTTACTACTAGATCGGACTCATAGTGATCCACCTGTTTACAGCTTCCCGAGAGCTGGAATTACAAACGAGTGCCACCACGCCCCATCTCAATTGCCATCTCAGTTTTCCGCCCCGGGAGCAGGACAGCACAGCAGGCCAGGGCATTGAACCCCAGGCCCCTATACCCGCTTGCAGGTGCTTTAATCCACTGAGCTATTTGACCGAGAGCCTGGTTTTTTTTTTTTTTTTTTTGTACAGTTCTGAACATCTTATTGGTAGAGCCTCGTTGTCTTCTATGTACAGTACCCCTTGTTCACACAATACTGTAATTTTAGCTGTGTGTCCTACACAGCATGCTACTCTCGTTTTACGTTCTGTTACACAGTACAGTGCTGCATGTGAGCCTTGTGCAAATAAAAGCAGTCATCAAGTTGGCATTTCCTTTGACCATTTCTTTGTTCTGAATATCAGAATGTGCATACTATATACAATTCCTTTTATAACTTGCGCCACCACACCCAGTTCACAGGAGAATGTTTTTTATATTTTCCTTATTAATATCCACTTATGCTGGGCAGTGTTGGTGTGCGCCATAATCCCAGCACTCGGGAGGCTGAGGCAGGACAATCACTGCAAATCTGAGACCAGCCTGGGCTACATAGTGGGACCCTGTCCCAAAAAGACAAACCAAACAAACAATACCCCCCCAAAAAAAACCCTACTTGTATTGCATTAAAATTTTTAAGGGCTGGGGAGATGGCTCAGTAGAATAAGCACTTGCCTGGCAAGCGCAAGGGCCTGAGTTCAATCCCTGGTTGAAAAAAAAAAAAAAAAAATTAAAAATTTTTTTAAATGTATTTAGGTCAGGGTCTATGTGGTCTGACTATGTAGATCAGACTCCTAGTGATTCTCCTGTTTTCAGCCCCCCAAGTGCTGGGTTTACAGACAGGTGCCACCATGCCCAGTCTCAATCTCAGTGCGCCCTGGGGCGGGGCCGGCACGGCATGCTGGGGATTGAACCCTAGCTGCTATGCTCTGCCTAAGCAGGCACTTTAGTCCACTGAGCTATCTGGCTGGTCCTCTAAAACATTTTTTAAAGGGATGAGGATGTAGCTCAGTGTGAAGGCCTGGAGTTCAGTTCCCAATATCACACAGGAAAAAAAGAAAAACAACAAAATAAAACAATTTTATGTAAAATACAAAACTCTTGGGGCCGGGGAAATGGCTCAGTGGAATAAGCACTTCCCTGGCAAGCGCGAGGCCTGAGTTCAATCCTCGGTTCTGCCAAAAAAAAAAAAAAAAAAAAAAAACAAACCTCCTACTGAAAGTAGGAACAAAACAAATCCAGACATATAGAAAAAATATCATTCATCACCACCAATTTCGGTTTGTTCAGGAATGCATGCTTGGTTGAATGTTCAAAAGCAAGTGTTGAAATTTACCGCACTGACAAAACAAAGAAAGCCGGCCGTCTGGGCAGAGGCAGAGAAGCACTCGGTCATATTCGCCTGTGTTTACTCACGATGAAAACTGTCAGCTACCAGGAGTGGAAGGAAGCTTTCATCTGATAAATTGTGGCTATAAAAACCTACAGCACAGGAAAATCACTTGATGAAATGCAGTGTCAATTAAACATCTTGTAATAAACATTATGAATTAATTCTCACTCTCCTCCGAGAGGAAAAATGCCCTACGGTAAATTTTGTACTCAGTGATAAAACTTAAGAAGCCTTCCTTTTGATCCAGATCAAGATAACAATTACGGGAGTGAGGGAGATGGCTCAGTGGCCTAAGCGCCTGCCTGGCAAGTGCAAGGTCCTCAGTTCAATCCCCAGGCCCCCCGAAAAATAACA
Organism: Octodon degus; assembly: GCF_000260255.1. Taxonomy (NCBI): domain Eukaryota; kingdom Metazoa; phylum Chordata; class Mammalia; order Rodentia; family Octodontidae; genus Octodon; species Octodon degus. Next base: position 9,767,074 of record NW_004524655.1, on the reverse strand, counting down.
TTCATTTCTTATGATATGGTGATGATAACGTTCATAATCCCAGCGTTCTCGGAGGCTGAGACAGGAAGATACCTCAGGCCTAGGAGTTCAAGTTCAGCCTCAGCAACACTGATTCTCTTTCTTTCTTTCTTTCTTTCTTTTTTTTTTTTTTTTCAATTTTTTATTTTTAGGGAAGGGTCTACAGGGTGTTCAGGGTCTCACTATTAGATCGGACTTCTAGTGATCCGCCTGTTTACAGCCTCCCAAGAGCTGGGATTACAGGCTTGCGCCCACGCCCAGTCTCAATTGCCATCTCGGCGAGCCCTAGGGGCGGGGCCAGCATGGCAGCCCTTGGATCAAACTCCTTGCCCCTGCACCTGCTTGCAGGCACTTTAATCCACTGAGCTATTTGGCAGGCCTGATTCTGTTTCTTAAACAAACAAAAAAGAACAACAAACTGAAGAGGCTGGTGGGTTGCGGACTAGTATAGCATTTGCCTGATACAATAGCCCAGCCTCTGTATTCAACATCTCGCCACAAAGAAAAAATATACATAAAAGAGGAATAGAATATTCAAGAATTTTGAGACAACTATAAAAGGGATATCATATATTAAATGGGAAGACCAGGTGTGGTGGTGCACGCCTGTAATCCCAGCACTTGCAAGGCTGAGGCAGAAGGATCCTTTGAGACCAGCGTGGGCTATAAAGTGCATTCAAGGCCAGGATGAACTGCATAGTGAGACCCTGTCTGAAAAAGACAAAATAGAACAAAAAGGTGTCCTGGCATGCCGTGCTGGTCCCACCCCCTGGGCATGTTGATATGGCGATTGAGAATGGGTATGGTGGCGTGAGCCTGTAATCCCAGCGTTTGGGAAGCTGAAAACGGGAATCAATGCAAGTCTGATCTGTGTAGTGAGACCCTACAGACCTTGCACTAAATACAAAAAAAAAAAAAAAAAAAAGTAAATATCAGATAGAGAACAAAAGATATAAGAACAGAAAAAATAGTTGAATCAATATTCAAATCAGCCATGGTGGCATAGGCCTGTAATCCCAGGGATTACTCTGGGAGGCTGAGTCAGGAGGATCACAGTGCTAAGTCAAGTCTGGGAGTTCAAGGTCATCCTAAATTGGACTAGCTAGTAAAGCCTTTTTCTCAGTAAACAAACAACCCCCCCCAAACAAGCAGGAAAACAAAAGTCGGACAATAGAAGGTGAGCAAAACCCTTGAGTGAGTACCTCACGAAAGGGGATGTCCGGATAGCCAGTTGTCTTAGCTTTTACTCGTTTCTGGGACAAATACCCGACACTCAAAATGAAGGAAGGAAAGGTTTATTAGCTCACAGTTACTGGAGGGTTCAGTCCATATTCCGCTGGCTCCAAGGCAAACAACAGCAGTTCATGCGGCAGAAAACACTGAAGGGCAGAGGAGGAGCAGCAGCTGCAGCGGCGTCCATCAAGCCTCTGTCTTCCTTCTGCGCTGACTGCGAAGACCGGCGCAGTGAAGATCGGAGCTCCTCCAAAGTGGCTCGGCTGTGGAGATCAAGCTCCTCTGAAGACTGGGACTTCTCCGGAAGCAGGGCAGGCAGCAGGCAGCAGGAGGTGGGCCAATAGGAACTCCTCTTGTGCCCTAGGGGTGTTTGCTGGTCCCCAAGTCCATCTCTAGATGCTTAGGGTTGCCAGATGGGAAGGGAGGTCCGGAGACACACGGACAGGCGGAATGGCGCCGGGAGAAGGATCCGTTGCGACCCAGGGAAAGTCAAGGGGCTCGTGCACTGGCGGAGAGGCCCAGCGAGAGGCCACCGTGCCAGCTGGGGCCCTGGGGTCAGCCTCGCCGGGGCTCGGGACCTTGTGCTTGCCAGGGAACAACTTAACCTACTGAGCCATCTCCCTGGCCCCTTTTTGTTCTTATTTCTGTAAAAACAAAAAAGAGGCTGGGGGTGCCACTGGGTTGTAGAGCACGTATAAAGCCCTGGGTTCAGTCTGTCTTCTTGGTCTAGTGTCACAACTGCAGCAAAAAGGTCCTGGACTGTGGCTTTGTGTAATGGTTGATATAGTGAGTCAAACTGAGAAGTTTAGAAGTTTAAGTGACACAGAGGAGGAGGGGGGGCAAAGTCACCTGTGGGATTTTGGATTTGCTTTGATCCCAACCCTTTGTATTCTCATGTTTGTAACTTGCCGTTGAATGTCGGAAGTATCTAACTTTTCATTTGTACAGTGACCTACAAGTAAGAGTCTGCCTTACATCTCAGAGGAGACTTGGGACTTGGACCTTTCAGCAAGGCCAAAACTGTTAGGACTTCCGGCAATTCTTGCAGATGGACTCAATGCCTTTTTGCATAAAGGGATGTGCATGAGTCTTTGGGGGGCCAGGGGTGCAGTGTTACGGCTCTAACATATGTGGGTAGACTTAATACTGGTTTTTAAGGATTGTTAAACCTGTGTTATAATGTTTAAGTTGTGAAATGATAAGAATAAGTATGTCTTTATAACTGGAGACCAGTTTGAAGAAATGTGTCTGGTCATCAGGTTACCAAGGGGTGGATTGTAATGGTTGATACATTGTGTCAACCTGAGAAGTTTAGAAGTTTAGCTGAAGCCCCTCAGCAGGAAGTCAGGGTCCTCACTTTGTAAACATCCTCATCCCTGCAAGAGGAGGGCACCAAATGGTGTGAGTGCTACACTCACCCTTGGTGGGGGTAGCTTGTTTACAATATAAGGGAGGAAAACAGACTTGCTCCTCCCTTTGCTTTTAATGACTTTTTTTTTTCATACCAGGGATTGAACTCAGGACCTTGCGGTTGCCAGGCAAGTGCTTATTCTACTGAGCTATCTCCCTGCCCCACCCCCGCGTTGCTTTTAATGGTTTGCTGTCTTCTACCACCTTGAACTGTTGCCCCTATGCCACGCCCCCCTGCCTTGGAGCCAGCTGATTATGGACTGAAACCTACGCAAACAGAGCTACATAAACCTTTCCTTTCTTAATTCTGGGCATCAGGTATTGTGTCTCAGCAATGACAGAAAATTAAGTAACACTCAGTGTGAAGGCCCTGGTTTCAGTTCCTGGTACTATGATAAATAAATCAGAGAGTCAGAAAAGGAAGGGGGCTGCAGGCTCCAAAGCTGGCTGGAATCCCAAGCATGGGTGGGAGCCCAAAAGGACGGGCTAAAACTCCCATTTGTACTCTCTGCCACAGGTGCAGAAGCTGGGAGCCTTTGCTGCACATGTGGCCCGGGAGTCCCTGCAGCCACAGCCCATCCCAGGGAAGACAAAAGAGTCGCTGGTCTGGGCTCTGCCCACACCAACGAGCGGAGCCGCAAGCAGCAGCAAGGAACGAGTGCTGCCTCACTTCTGTCTGCCAAATCTTGCTCAAGAACCTCTCTTGAGGCCCATGCTAAGCAGAACCAGGCAGAGAAGGGAAAGCTTGGAAATGCCCCACAGCCTGGCCAAGTTGGCGCAGGCCTCTCGCCATTTTTTTTCATCCACCTGGCAAAGAGGGAAGCATGTGAGGGCTCCATATGCCAGCGGTTATGAGAGGACACAAGCTGTCTGGTAGGTCTGGGGGTGGCTGTCAAGGGGGGAGTCTGACTGGAGGAGGCCAAGGGTGTGCTGATCCACCAGCCAGTGTACTGCATCGATTTCTCTTCTAGGCAAACCTGAACTTTCTCACAAAGTCCAACACGGTTTGAAGAAGGAAAAAGAGATGCCCAGCTGGAGACAGAAGCAGTAAGCTGGCTCTTAATTTCTTTGGATTGTTTTAACCTTGTGCCCATAGTATTTATTTTCTACATAACGAAAAACGTAAGGCTGGTGGGGATTGGTGACACGCGCCTGTGCTCTCAGGCTATTAGGGAGACTGAGACAGGAGGATGGCAAGTTGGAGGCCATGGCCGTGCAATTTAGGGACAGCTTGTTTCCCAAAACAAAATTTTAGAAGAG
>NW_004524655.1:9715271-9762778 GCF_000260255.1 Octodon degus | reverse complement strand
CCTCTGATGTGTCATGAGACAGACCCAGCACAGTGTTCCGTGTGCCCCAAGTGTGTTACAGCAGAATTACAGGCACAGGTGTGTTCCTGGGGCAGTACCAGATGGCTGAACACACTGGGGGGCAGAGAGGTGCTGACTGGGGGAGGGGGGTGTGTGACTCTGTGCTGTCAATCTAACCGGGACCCAAGGGGCATGGCTTGCAATGACAGGGGCAAGGGGAAGAGCCTAGAAGGGATGTCGCCGGGAGGTTTTTCTGGGCCTAGGCTGGAATTACTTTCCTGATGCTGCTCCTCTTGCCTCACCCAGACCTGGCTACAGGACCACCCAGCTGCAAGGCAGCCTGGGAAATGCAGCCTAGCATCAGCTGGAAGATGGGCCTGAGCTGCACAGCTTCTGAGAGGCTCCCTGATTTCACTTCCCTAATTGATTTCTGTCCTTAGAAATTCAGCTGGAGGCCGACTCCTCTGGGAAGCTCCCCGTGACTTCCTGCTTCATGCCAGGCTGCATGGCCCTGACATCCGGGTTCCCCCCGCAAGCCCAGCCGCAGTCTGGCCTACCTCAGACACCCAGCCAGACTGGGGCTTTCAGAAGGAACTGGCAGGGCAGTGGTTGGCCCACACTTCCCCTTTGTGCCAGTCTTGGCTCAGCGCCCTCCTCTCCTCTCCTCAGCCCTATGCCCATCACTCGCCCTCTGCTCTGCCAATGGTGGCCCAAGTGGAGGCTGCAGGGCAGGCAAAAAGAGAAGTGGGTGCAGCCTTCTGCCCATCCCTATGACTCTGGCTCTCTGGCTGGGCTGAGTCCTGGGCCAGCTCAGCTCAACTTCCGTGGGGCCCAGGGCCTGGCATCAGGCACAGGATCTGCCCTCCACCCCTCCATGTAGGTGAGGAGGATGGGGGTGGGAGTAGGGGCTTCACGGGCCCTTGTCTCATAGCCCAGCTTTCCTAGCACCTGTTCCCAAGTCCTTGGATGGCACTGCCCCCACCTCCACTGGCACAAGAGTCAGGAGACAAGGCACAGGTTCTGCAATGATGACAGCTGTCCTTCCATCCAGCCTTGGGGCGTCACCCACAAACTCACACTCCTGCCTGGCCTGCAATTTGTCATGCAGACCCCCTCCCAAGCAGAGGTCCCTTTAGTGTCTCTAGAGGGTTCGTCTGCACCTACCCTGGCACTGTCCGCATTGTGCAGGCCCAGCAGCAGCTGTCTTCTTTAGGGCCCTGGGAACCACCTTATCCCAGTCAGGTGGCGGGGCTTCCCAGCCAGGAACTGGGAATACCCCTGGCACTGGGAATGTTGCTGTCTGGGGTCCGGCTGCAGCTAGGGCACCTCTTTGCTTCTCTTGCGAGGGGGTGCAGCTCTGGGGCATATCCTAGAGAGAAATGGGTAGGTGGAGGAGCCCCAAGAATGCATGCATGTGTTACTGGGGTTTGGACCCAGGGTCTTCACATTGAGATACATCCCCATCCCCCCCCCATTTTTTTTAAATTTTGAGACAAAGTTTCACCAAGTGGCTAAATTGCCCAGGCTGGGCTGAAACCGGCAGTTCTGCCTCAGCCTCCTGAGTGCTGAGATTACAGAGGTGGCCCCCACGCTCGGCTTACAACATGTCTTCTAACTCAGGTTTGCATGTGTCTGTGACACCTGTTGCTACACCTGTGAGCTGCGAATTCCTGCCAGTCTTGACTCAGAAACCAACCTCTCATTCAAGGACAAGTGGCCAGCCTGGCTTGGCACGGGGACACAGTGGAGACTCAGGCTGTGGGAGCGGAGCCCTGCTCTACCTCATCTGCAGAAAGGAAAGTACCAGCCCCACCAGGAGCTCCAAGCCCAAGGGGTAGGGGGTGGGAAGACAGGAGGCCCCAGCCCCCCAGCCACCTCCAGTGCCCCCATCCTCCCAAGCCTATCGGCTTCTTCTGCACCTGCACCCCATCACAAGCCTCCCCTAGGAGCCCTCCAGACCCCTCCCAGCTCTTGTGTTCACTGTGACCCCGCCCTAAGGCCAAGGCTGGGGGTGGGGTCTGGACCCTGCGATCCATGCTCCCAGCTGGGCAGCAAATGCACCCTGAGAATCCAGAGACTGGGCTGTAACCTAGTGGCCCCCTGGGCCAGGATGGGTGAGCTGGCAGGAACTCTAGCTGCACATATGACCAAGCCCAGGTGCAGGAAGGAGGTCGACTCCCCCAAGCCACCCAGAAGAGGTGCAACGTCCATTCACTGTCCCTACCCAATGCTGCCCCCACATGGCCACGCCCAGCACTGCAGGCTTCACTAATCCCTCTGCTCTAGACCCGGTCTAGATTCTCCATTTGTGGGCACCCAGGGGGCTGCCTTCCCCACAGCTTTCTCCACTGACATCTCTAATGCCAGTCTGACCCTATCCTACTGTGTGCGGCCCTGCTTGGCCCTCAGTCAGCGATCTCTCCCCACAACGGAGGAATTCAGGCCCTGTGTGTCTCCCAGGTGGGGCTCCTGTGCTGTGCTCCTTGGCATTCCCATCATACCTGGTCCCAGAAGAGCAGCAGATAAGAAACTGCCCAGGGCAGTGGGAGAGGCAGGAGGCCTGATTCTGTGCCTCACACTGCACATTCTTGAGCTATAGAACACGGCCCTTGCTCACTTGAGGATGTAGGCATGGCCCTGCTAGTGGTAACTCCCAGCCAAGGAGCTGTCCTGTAGAGCAGTGCCAGGGGCAGGGCGGAAGGCCCAGGCCAGGCTGTGCCTGCTTGCTGCAGGTTAGGCAGCTCTCCTCAGGGAACCCAAGGCCAGACACCTAGGCTGGAGCGCGCTGTCTGTACCTTTCTACCTCCAGCACCCACCCATGCGGGGGCACCTTCTGCCCAACCCTTTGTGAACATTGTCCTTCATCCTTGAACCAAGAGGGGTCACTGGTTGGTTTTTTTTTTTTTTTTAGATTTTCTTTTCCCCCTTCACTACTGGGAATTGAACACACTATTTTCACTTTGAACTATATCCTCAGTCCTTTTAAAGTTTTTATTTTGAGGTAGGATCTCATTAAGTCATTAAATTGTCCAGGCTGGGCTTGAACTCATGATCCTCCTGCCAGCCTCTCCCAGAGTGCTGGGATTATAGGTGTAGGTCGCCACACGCAGCGGGGGCTGGGAGTGTCACTGTTCTTAATCCTACTTTACACATAGAGAGAGGTCGGGGAAGCACCCGTCCTGGGTGACAAGAGGTCAAGGGTGATGAAGCAGGCAGGACTCAGACCCTGGCATGGGGTGGGTGACTCTCCAAAGAGAGATGCAGAAGGAGAGCCAGGACACCAGGAAAGGACTCAGGAAGCTTGTTTTCTCCTCATACAGACAGGGAGGGGTGTTACCAAGCAACATTCCAGAGGAGGTAGAAATGGAAGCCTGGAGTGTAGAGTTGGGCCCTTCCCTCACTGCAGCCCTTGCTCCTTTGGGGGTGCAGGCGGCGCAGGGCACCAAGGCACCTTGGCAATGGGGGTCCCCACAGGATGGAGGGGAGCAGGTCTCAGTCTGTCAGGGATCAGGGTCACTGCCACCAGCCTACAGGGAGTGAGGCATGGAATCTGAGTTTCTGATGCATTAGGGCTCAGGAACAGAGGTATTAGAATTCCAGAGTATGAAGTCTCCAGTCTGAGGAACTCTATCGCCTTAAGTAATATAGGGGGAGCACAGCGAGATGCAGCTGTCATGCCTCGGGGCTGAGGTGAGAGTGGGCGCTGGGTCTTGGGCCCACTGAAATTAAAAGCCCAGGTATTAGATGCCCAGTCCTAGGGATCTGGGAACCGCAGCCTCGGCGCGCGAGTGTGACTGGCGACCCACAGCCTCCTCCTGGGAAGCAGGGCTGTGGCTCCACCATGATCTTGCGTTGTCGCCTAGGTGCGCTCTGGTCTCAGGGGTGGGAAGTCCACAGGCTCCTGAAATAGAGACACAGCTTGCAGCAAGCATGGTAACCCCCAGCTGCCCTAGGGTCCCAAGAGGGCTGAAGAGAGGCACGGGCTGGAGGATCCCCGGGGTGTGGGGTGGGGGGCCCTCCACCCAGTTGGAGTCTCACATGTTGCTCTTCCTGCCGCGGCGCAGCAGCATGTAGATGACCGCGACCAGCGCCACCACTGCCAGACCTCCGAAGATGATGCTCAGCAGCACTGTGTAGCTGCGGCCTGGTGAGGGGGCAAAGGTGCTGAGGGTCTGCCGGGCATGCCAGCGTGCCGGGGTGGGAGGGGGCGTGGGCAGGGGGCGTCCTCACCTAACTGGCACTGTGGGGTGGGTGCAGACCAAGTGCCGTCTGCCTGGCATGTGCTGGTCTCCGCCCCAGCCAAGCTGTAGCCGCTATTACAGTGGAAGCGGATGGTGGAGCCCATCAGGTACTTGAAATCTTCCTTGTGCCCATTGGAAGGGGCAGCCAGCCAGCCACAGGACACAACTGGGACGGGGACAGAGAACCGAAGACAGGCCTGAACTGCTGGCCACTGCATGCCACTGGCCAGCAGAGAGGGCCCTGTCCCAATGCAGGTGCCCATCCTTCCGCCAGGTCCCCTGCCCCCTCCTCACCGGGCTGCAGGCTCTGTAGGCGCTCGCGGTACATCCGGTGGGCCGCCCGTGTCACATTGCCCACATTCAGGTTCCCAGTGGCTGCCACATCAAACTTGCAGAAGTGGTCGTCCCCACATAGTTTGGCTACCTCTGCTGCCTGGTCAGGGCTGAGGACAATCTCATTGGAGAAGAGGGGCTTGAAGGTGGGGTCATGCTTATGTTGATACAGAAATTGGTTGACCAACCACAAGGAGTCATAGGTGAACAGGGAGGAGCTGTTGTGCACGGCCCCTGGGAAGACAGACAACAGACAGGTGGGCACAGCTCTGAACAGTGGGCAAGGGACTGGGGTCTCCCCCGATCCATAGGCCTCCTCCCAGTGACGCCCTCCACTCTGCCCAGCATAGGCCACAGGGTCACTCACATTCAGCCCCAAATTGGAACAGCTCCTGGGCACTGGCATTTGGGGGCAGCACCTTCCCACTTCGCAGGGTGAAGTCATCTGCAGGGTTGTTATTCAGCGTCCCAAGGAGGCCGCGGGTGTGGTTCTGGAACTTCTCCGGCAGCAGGACAGCCACACTCAGGAAAGGGCCTTGTGTGCTGACATCCAGGCCAGCGCCAGATGACAGCATGACTGATACTTTGTCCTTACCAGCTACCGACAGGAACAAGCCTGGACACAGGGTGAGAAGGTCAGGGGCATCTCCTCAGCATCCCCAACTTCTGGTGCAGCTCCAAGAGCAGATGGGGAGAAGGGAGGGCATCCCTAGGACCAACCTGTTAACTATGACCTTCTCTCACCCCACCCCACCCCCAGATGGACCTAAGATGCCCAGATTCTGCCAGGAACCCAGATACAGAGGCCTCTGCCCGTCCTGCAGTTCTTTGACCTTCAGTCCCCCAACACCTGGGAAGCATTTCATTCATTCAGTTCCCTGAGGTGGCACAGCCATGGCAAGGTGTTCAGACCCTGGACTCCTGGCCATCACGGCCAAGCTGCATCCTTAATCCTGTAGGGCTGGCTTCCCTGCAGTGGATTTTATGGATGGGCAAGGGACCACAGCCCAGGAGTGAAGCTCTGCTGGCCTGTGGTGAGTCCCACCGTGCTGGCCCCTGGGCTTCTCTGGGCTATCACAAGGACCAGTCCCACAGTCCTGCATCCTCATAGCTCTAAGCAGGCCCTGGGGGTGTGATGTGGGCATCTCTGGAGTTATGAAACTGTTAAGAACAGACCTCAGGCTAAGGCCCTGATTCGGCTGCCCAGCCCTGCTGTGCCAAGGACTAGCCCCTGGGCAGCCTGCCACCCCTGCCTGGGCTTGCTGCTTACCCTTCAGGTCCATCCAGCTCTGCTCGGCAAAGCTGAGCACCTCGGAATTCAGCAGCACCTCCAGGACCCCAGACCCGTCAGCCAGCCGCACTTCCACCACATCTGAGTTGTCCTCCTGGATGACCACAGCTGCCAGCCCCGTACCCTGGGCCTGGGTGCCTGGTGGAAGTGGGTGGCACAGAAAAGGGTCACCTTGGCTCCTGCCTCCTCTCCCAGATGACCTAGGGCCCCCCCCCCAGCACTCACAGAACCTTGGCCTCACCATTGGCCAGTGTCGCAGGCTTGGTCCTCGCTTGAACCCGCAGGTCCTTCCCGTCAGCCTCCCCCTCCAGCAGCACGTACTCGCCGTACCCATTGAAGGTGAAGTTGGTGCCATCGAAGGTGAGGAAGTGGGGATCACCAAAGACTGAGGCTGGGGTGAGAGTGGAGGGGTAGGTACTGGATCTCCACACTGGGCCCTGTCTGAGCCTCCTAGGGGCTGGCGCCAGGCTGGTACCCACCCAGGCGTGGGGGACGGTAGGTGCGGCAGTCACTGGAAGGTCGTCGCTGCATGTACCGGGAGCACTCAGGTGCCCAGAGGCAGCAGTAGTAGAAGCTCATGACATCATAGAGCCAGTGGGACAAGGTGGGCACACGGGGTGGTGTGCGGTATGGAGGGGCGCCCCAGTCGTGACCACGGTCAGGGGTGCTGCCCCCGATGGAGTCAGCAGTCAGGAGCTGGGAGCCATCTTTCCTGTAGCAACACTGCTGGCCAGAGGCATACCTGGGGCTGAGGATGGGAGACATGAGAGCTGCTGCTGGAAGCCCATCCTGGCCTCTGCCCCCTGTCCCATCCCCCACCCGTAGCTCACCTGGCCTGCACGGAGCGTACACAGTGCACGGCCCCCGGATGGTAGGTGCAAGTACTGTTCTGCTCAGAGTCACAGCCGTAGTCTGTCTGCAGAGTGGCCAGTGGCTGTCACTCGGGTGCTACATCCCTTCCTCCTTCCCTGGGAGCTAGCTCAGACCCCAACCCTCGCCTCCTGAAGACCTTTATCTGCCTCAGTAGGGGAGGCTGCCCCTCCTCTGCCCCTCCTCACTTCCTGGGCCTCAGTGGGCACAGGGGCTTACGAAGAAGCGGCCGGTGTCAGCCTGGGCCTGGACAAGGTTGCAAGGGCAGTCGGGCAGCTCCTTTAGGAAGTCAGGTAGCTCATCCTCCAGCTTCTCCCAGGCCAGGCACTCTGCACGGGCCCAGCTCACTGAATCCTTCCGGAAGTCATCTCCCAGGTGCCAGGCCAGTGCGTGCTCATTGGTCCAGATTGCCAGCACATCCCTGCAGTGGTGATGATGTAGTAGCTAAGAGCTGGGCCATATCACAGAGCGCTGTTGGAAGCCCCTGGCCTGGGACTTCTCTTGCAAGCACGGAGGACTCCAGGCATACTGCCCCCAGCCCATCCTCTGTATGGTGGCCCTTACTTCTTCCCCTGGTAATGTTCGCTGGAGGTGATCCGCAGCGCACCCACTCTCCATTTCTGGTAGATGGCAGATGCAGGTTCAGGAGTGAATGTAAAGGAGCCAGAGTTGGGGGCGTTTTTGGCCAGGGAGTACAGATACGACCACTTCGCTGTCCAGTTCCCTGAGTATGGCATCCCTGTGTAAAAGAAGGCCTTGGTAAGTCCGAGGACCCTCTGAGGATCCCTGAAGCAGGAGATGGGCCTGGTCCCAGTCTCTAGCAAGAAGCAGCCTGACTGCTGACAGAAGGTCAATCAACAGACCTAGACAAGGCACACAAGACCATCCCAGCATTGAGCCATCTGAGCCTCCTGGCTTGGGTGACCCCCGCCTCCCCAGTCCCCCAGCACAAGCCTCCTATCCAAGGGCCAAGGCATCCAAACCTCTTACTGGACCTGGGGCTCAAACAGCCAGGCACCCATCCATGCTCTGCCTTCAGCCAGCCTTAGGGAACTCCTGCTGCTCTCCCTGCTAGCAGCACGTTCCTTGCTCCGGACCCCTAGCACCCGCCTGGAATTTTCATTTCCTCTCTGTCTGGAAGCCCCCATCCCTATTCTGCCCTCTTCACATACCTAAGGTTCTTTTTCTCTTGTCTCTTGGAGTCCAAAGCTCCTGGTGCTTCTACCAGCCCGGGGATGGCCTCACCTGTCTCCTCATAGCCCCATAGCTCAATGGCGACAGTCTCCGTTGCCAACACTGAGGTGTTCCAGGTGAGGCTGAGGTTCCCTGTGGTGGTGCCTGGGGTGCCGTAGTACTGCCAACGGGTCTCATTCTCCAATTGGCTCTTCTCTTCCTGTGACACTTTATTGGGATGTACTAGGCAAGGACAGGTGAGAGGGGTGAATGAAGGCCCAGGAACCAAGGACGGGTGCTCCAACAGCTAATGCTATAGGCTCTATCAAAGCCCAAGGGAGAAAAGTACTCTGAGACTGAGAGAAGTAGGGCCCAGGCCTGGAAGAGCTGAGCAGCAAACAGGGGCCCCACCTGGCTTGGGGATCCCTGAAGCCTGCACTCCCTTCTGGCCTGGGACTTCAGGGAGGGCATTGAGAATGAGCTGGGGAGGTTCCCACCCAAGGGACTGGTTCTGCCAGAGGAGCAGGTGGGTGGGCTGGGTATCTGTGGGCATAGATTAGCACTGGGAAAAGTCCCCATGGGTGGGGACCAAGGCCCACAGAAGGTGGGGTGTGCCTGAACTGGCTTGGCTGGGTGTGGGGGCTCACCAGCCAGCCAGGTGCCTGCGCGAAGGAAGGAACGACCATTGTCCATTGAGATGGTGAAGGGGATGCGGCCAGTCTCGTAGAGCAAGGGTGACACACAGTGCACCTGCTCCAAGGAGTCCACATAGCCGAGGATCTCGATGCTCTCCTTAAACCTGCAGGTGCAGAGGGGGCAGGCGTGGCAGAGCTGGGGTGAGCTGACCCTTTCAAAGCCTGAGTCTTCCACCTTTTCTGCAGGGGGCATGTCTAGCTCACTGTACCCTTCTGCCCCTCCTTGGTGTCAGGGCTCCACCCATCCAGCATAATGTGTAGGCCTCTTTCACGCATGGGACTGGGAGAACAGGGAGTGTGAGGACCCAGGTGGCCATGTCCCTCGGGCCTCTCACCTGCAGATCACGCCTTCTGTGGGTTGGGGCCACTTGAGATGCTGTACCACAAAGTCCTTGCCACCCATCATGGAGCCCGAGGAGGGAGAGACCTCCAGGCAGAAGTTCCGGAAGTCTTCACAGCAGGTTTCAAGGCCTACACAGGTCGGGTGGCAAGAGCAGGTCCCACTCTGGTCCCCACAGCGTAGAGAACAGCTCTCCTGAGCACCTGGAAAAGATAGCCCTTAGTACCTGGCCCAGAAGTGGGCTGGGCAGCCACCCCTCAGACAGGGCCCATCTCTGTTCCCCCAGAGTCCTTGTGTCGGGAGGTTGCTTTCCCAGGAGAACACTGATTGGGTCTGCCTCGGCCACCACACAGGCTGGGTGGAAGAGGCTGTCATCAGCCTTTGCAAAGATAATCAATCTAGTGCTTGGCTAGAATATAGTGAGATAAGGGAAACGCCTGACTCATCCCACCCTCTGAGCCAGGAGCTGACTCCAGGACCTGAATGCCCTTTAGCCACCAAATTCTGTAGCTCAGATGTTGGCTAAGTGTCCCATTCAACATCTTAGAAAGAATGGTGCCCCCTGCTGAGGTTGACCCTCTCATTTTCCCAGGGGACAACTACTGAACCCCACAGAGTCTCACTTTTGGGGAAAGGCCAAGGATTTCCCTTTTTTGTTTTGTTTTATCACTGGGGATTTCACTGAGCTCTATTCCAAGCCCTTTGTCTCCCTCTGTCCTTCCCTTCCTTCCTTCCTGACACAGTCTAAGTTGCCCAGGCTGAACTTGAACTTGTGGACCTGCTGCCTCAGCTGGAATTATAGACATGCATTACCACGCCAGGCTTAATGTTCCATTCTGGTTTTTTTGGGGGGGGAGAGGGGGCATTTGTAGCAGGGATCCCGGCAAGGAGGGAAGGGTAATCAGGAGTCTGCCACAGAGAACTGTGGACATCATGACCCAAGCCTTTTCCCAAGGGCTACGGGGACCTGTGGCTCAGCTCTACTTCAGGATATCTGTCCCTGTGGAGCTCAAGAGTGGAGTGGGGTTTGAGCACTCAGACACATCCCGCCTGGCCCCAGGACTGGGTTTGAGACACTCCTGTGGGCCAACTGCACTAAGTGCAGGGCCTGGCACTTAAGACAAGCAATAAATATTTATTGGCCAAGGATGTGATGGCTCAAGGGCTGCAGGGAAGAGGCTTGGAAATGCCAGTTAAGTAAATCAAAGGGGCAGGAGGATGGTGGTGACAATTCCCTGCAAGATGAGGACTGCGTTGGTGATGCCCCGCTCAGCCTGGGGCCAGGGTCTCAGCTCTGGAATTCAGGTCTTTGGTTAGACTTCCTTCTAGGGTTTAGTCCCACACTGAAGGGGATAGATTTGGGGGAGGGGAGGGTATGTGCAGTCACACCTTCCACTGGAGCTTGGGGTGTAGCCCGAAGGCTCTGCTGGTCTACCTTGCCTCCCTCTCAAGCAGTACAGGCCTCCAAGCTCATGGCGGGTGTAGGGAGGGATCAGTCCAGACTTCCTATCCCTGCTGCAGGCTCCTTGACCCTGTGGCCTCACACTTTCTTCCCACTGCCCCCTGCAAGCCACAGATGGCCTAACAGATGGACATAGGCTGAGCTCAGAGGAGTGTCTGCCCTGGGCCTGGCTGATCAGACAAGGGGACAGAAGGGCAGGATGGGGGCATACCTGCTGTGGGCCTGGGCCCAGGCCCGGGAACTGTCGCCAGCAGCAGGACACAGGGCAGGAGAGCCAGCTTCATGGTGAGGCCTGTGTCTGCAGCCAGCAGCGCAGTGCCTGGCTTGCAGGATGTGGTCTGACGCGCACACTCCTAAACGCTGGGCTGGCTCCGCCTGCCGGGCTGGAGCTCTGCGGCCCCGCCCCGCCCCGCCCCGCCCCTCTCCGATGCCTCTCAAAGTCCACAGGTGCCTTTGCGGACCAGCAGCAACGGACCTGCCCGGTTAGCACATTCTTGGCCCAACAGCAGGGGACGAGGGGGAGGGGGCCGAACCTCTGCCCTGGCGAGGGCAAGGGGGCTGGAGCCTCCAGCTGCAGGACCTTTGACTCGAGGTGAGGGGGATGCCCACAGGCTGCAGCAGGGCCCTGGGTCCCAGTCCAGTCTGGGCCTGCAGGGTGGGGCTCTTGCAGGGAATGGGATGCTGCTGGGTGGGTGAGAAGGGCGGCCACGGAACTGGCAGGATTCCAGCCCCCGTGCCCTTGGGGCAGATATTGCATCCTCAGGTCCTCAGGTTCCCACTGGGAGGAGGTGTTGCGGACTCCTCCCCCGCGGCCCTGCAATGAAGCCAGGACCCGCCCAGGACGGGGGGGGGGCAGTGTGGTGTGTGGGTGATCTCAGAGGGCTGGAGCTGTCAAGTCACACCCTGCAGAGCCCTGTATGTCCTTGGCCCTGGGCAGCTCAGCTGGGATCCCTGCTGGAAGGAGGAAGATGAGTGGAGGGAGGTGCGCAGACCAGGGAATAGGCCGCTCCCTCACCAAAACCCAGAAACTAAGGCCTGCCCAGCCACAACCGCCCAGCACCTTCACTCAGAGCCTGCACCCTCATGCAGAACTGGAAATTGAGACCCTTAGGAAAGGCAGGGATTAGTTAGTCCCCTGATGACTTCTGGAAACCTCCATAGCCAGGTGTATTGGACATCAGAACAGGCAGATGTCCCTTCCCAACTGCTATGTCTTAAGAGGACATATTCAATACCTCTACAGGTGGCCGGAGCCAGTCCCAAGGGGCATAAACTAAGACAACCTGGGTCACAACTGCTTCAGGTCTTCAGCCCAGCCAGCCTGTTGTTCTCTGGGACTGCCACCTCTCTTGCCTAGATGCACCTGCCTGGCACCTGTTGGTGCTGGTGGCCACTGGCAGGGCTCCTGTGAGTACAGCCTACAGGCGGCTCCTAAGGAGCACAGCAAAGGAAGCCTGTGATGGAGGACCTGGACCAGGGCTACCATGCAGTGCTGCCCTGGCTGCTCCACCTCCATGCTTTGCCTTCACACCACAGAAACATCTGGCAGAATCTGCATCACAAGCTTAATAATGTATTATTCTTTTTGGGCGTAGAGTGTACTGGGAATTAAATTCAGGACCTTTTTTTTTTTTTGGTGGAACCAGGGATTGAACTCAGGCCCTTGTGCTTGCCAGGGAAGCACTTATTCCACTGAGCCATCTCTCCGGCCCCTGGCCCTCTGTCTTGAAAGGCAGATGCTGTGCTGTTGAGCTACGTCCCTTGCTGTATTTTTTTTTTTTAATGCATTTAGTTCAGGGTCTACAGGGTCTCACTACATAGATAAGACTTGTAGTGATTCTTCTGTTTTTAGCCTGCCAACTGCTGAGATCACAGGCATGCGCCACCACGCCCAGTCTCAATTGCTCTCTCAGTGCACCCTGAGGGCGGGGCTGGTACAGCATGCCAGAGATCAACCCTGGTCCCTGTACCTGGCTAAACAAGCGCTTCAGTGCACTGAGCTATTGGACTGGCCCTTGCTGGGTTAATTTTTATTTATCTATTTATTTTTTTGAGATAGGGTCTCACTAGTCCAGCTGTCTTTGAACTCATGATTCTACTGCCTCAGCTTCCTGTGTGCTCTAGCGCTCTGATTACAGGCATGTGCCACCATGTCCATTATTAAAATGCTTCAGTGGGTTAGTGGTGCCTGCCTGTTACCCCAGCACTCTGGGAAACTGAGGCAGAAAGATCACAAGTTGGTCAACAGAAGTGACTCGTGAGATCCTGTCTCAGAAAAAGGAAGGGATGGGAGACGGGGGACTTAGCTCTATGTGAAGACCATGGGTCCCATTCCTAATACCAGTAAAAAGAAAATCAAAACCAATAAAATTCTTAGTAACTTCTGAACAAAAGGCCCACATATGTGTCTGTGCTGATCGCCACGCTTCTGGGCCAGGTACTGGGGCAGCGTGACAACAAGTGCAGAAATTAAGTCCCTGCCTCCATCCCACACCTGAGGCAAGTGTTGTACTACTGAACCACATCCTCCCCACCCTATTTTTATTTTTGTCCTGCTCAGCCCACCCTGAGGGTGGGGCTGGTACAGCACATGGTGCTGGGGATTGAACTTCCGGTCCCTTGTACCTGTGTAAGCCTGCCTAACCAAGTGCTTTAGACAGCTGAGCTATCTCACTGGCCCTCCCAGCCCTATTTTTAAAATCCCATTTATAGCAGTCTAGAGATCTTAGGTTCGATCCTTTTCTTTTATCAAGCCCATTTTTTAAAAAGGATGTATTTAGTACAAGATCTACAGGGTCTCACTACGTAGATCACTTGTAGTGATTCGCCTGTTTTCAGCCTCCTAAGTGCTGGGATTACAGGCGTGCGCCAACATGCCCAGTCTCAACTGCTGTCTCAGCATGCCCCAGGGGCAGGGTCAGCACAGCACCCTGGGAATCGGACCCTGGCCAATGTGCCATCCCTAAGCAGGCACTTTAGTCTGCTGAGCTATCTGGCCAGCCAGCTCATTTTTATTTCTTAAATCTTTGAGACTGGGGTCCTAGCACCATTTTGGTTTGGTGCTAGGGATCCAAGCCAAGGTCTCATGCTTAGTCAGTGAGCGCTTGTTGTGCCACTGTGCTAAATCCCCAGCCTCTTTATTTTTTGAGATAAGGCCTCACGGAGAATGTATCCTTGAATTTATGATCCTTCTGCCTTGGTGGTGTGCAGCTCAGCTGGAACTCTAGGCGTATGTCACCATGCCCAGCTTCCCTCCTTCCTGATGCCCCGCCCCCCACCCCGTGTCCCACTGCCAGCCCCTCAGCGCAACTTGAGCCCTGCCTCCCCTAAAGTACCTGTTCCCCACATATTCCATGCCCCCGCACTTCAGTCTGCTGATCCCTGGGGTGCCCAAGGGCTGAGAAGTCCAGAAACTCTGGGCACAGCAACCCCTTGAGGCAGGCCCCAGCCCACTCTCAACCTTGACTGAGGAGAGACAAAGACTATTGTTTCATCTTTATTAGAAAAGAAACCAAAAAAGGGTGTGGGGAAAGCCTGGCCCTAGCAGATCCCAGCACTGGGACCCAGGCGGAGCCTAGCTCATCATGATGTCCAGCTGTGGACCTGGCTGGTTGGGCTTGGCATGGCACATTTACAAAGCCAACACCTCATAAAAAAGGATGCCAGGCTTGCATGAAGGTCGAAAGCAATCCATCCTCATGATAAGATGGGCCCGCCTCTTCCTCCTCTTCCTGAGGTCCCACCTGGTGCTTGTTGACAGCCCACTGCGGAAGGGAGGAGGCACCAGGCTGCACAGGGAAACGCACCCCTCGTGGGCCTCTGGCCATGCCTAGGGTACAGGCTGGCTGGTATGCCCTGCTTAGATGTCCATGTAGTCCTCATCCTCATCCGTTTCACTCTCTAGTGAGGACTCCTGGCTGGACGTCTCCAGGACCTCCAGGGCCGGCTGGCACAGGCTCTCCTTCCTCACATTGGCAGCCGACTGGGCAGACAGGATAGCTGTCTGCAGACAGAGCAGGAAGCAAGTCAAGGCTATGTGGCCCTGCCCCTGGCTTCCTGACCTTAATGTGAAGTCTCCCATTGCCCCAGTAACCCTAGCTTTCCCTCAGGCACCCCAGTAACCCCAGCCCCTGTCCCAGGTAACCCAGGTCCCCACCCCAGGCTCCTTGTAATTGGTTCCCCTTGCCAGACACCCATGCTCACCTTCAGCTTCTGCTTGGTCTCTTCTGAGATGCTGCCTTTGGGGGAGAGCAGGGTCGGGGTGGGCGGTGTAACGGTGATCTCAGGGGGGAACTTGGTTGTGGCTGAGGGGATGACCAGCTTTGGCATGTTGGGCAAGAGGCGGGACTTGGCACGGCTGGGCTCAACCTTACCCGGATGGCCCTCTGGAGGCTGAGTGTTTCCACTGCTTGGGACCTTGGAGCTGGCAGCTGTGCGGAGAGACCTCAGGGGCTGAGCACCACTTGCAGATTTCAGGGACTGCCTGTGACTCAGTTCCCCCTGTTAAACATTTGAAGTACCTCCTCCCTACCACAGATGCCTTCTTGTGGCCCACTAGTCTGAGGCCCGATGGTCAGCACATGCAGAACGTACGCAGCCCATGCTGGTCCGCAGGCCTCCAGCCTGAGCAAGTGCTTAGCTCAGACCCACAGGATCTGGACTGTGGGACCCTGGGGCTGTGAGTCTGGGAGTTCAGGATCTAAGACCCAAGGGAGCCTCTGTGAGTCTTCCCAGGGCCCCCCAGGCATTGTGCTTACATGAATTGTGTCCCAAATCATTCCAGGACATGTATCCTATATACCAGAGTGGATACCAAGGTCCAGAGCGGCCACTCAGCCAGGCATGGTCATTGAGCCGGCCTGAGTGCCCATTTTCCTCTCGCTCCAGGGTGAATGAGGGGCTATGTTCACTCAGAGCATGGAGGCAGCTGGGACAGTGATAGGCTGCACTCTGGGGCCCAGCTGCCTCTAGGGAGCTGTGTAAGCTGAGCAACCCAGCTGCCCTGGCAGGGCTCCACATTCCTCTGCAGTCCATGGCTTTAAAAGGAGTGAGGCTTCCATAGAGCTGAAGCCTGGTCCCCACGAGCTGGCGCCAGGTCCTGCTGTCCTGAATGGTCTGCAGGAGGCCTAGCCGGCAGGAGTCCCTGAGGAGCAGGCTGGGTGGATGGTGGCGGGAAGGCCAGACAGGCTAGGGCAGGGCTATCCTGGCTGCCCACGGGGATGGCTCAGTGATAGGCCTTCCCCTCCTCGCCCATGCCTGCCCCTGTCCTGCCCCTCTGGCCTCTGCTGACAGCCACAGGCCCAAGGAAGACACCTCCCCATCAGAACCCTCTGTGAAGCCAGCGGTAGAGGCAGCTGTGGAGCTGCAAGCGGAGTCCACGCCACACTCTCACCTGGGCTCTCTCTCTGCCTACCCTGCCTTTCTCCCCCACCTCTTCTCCACTAAGCCACCCCTGGGCTGGCCCTCCTGGGCCTGGAGGCTGGGCTATGATGCAGCCTCAAAGGAGCCAGTGCTGCACCCGACTGATCTTACCTTGGCTACAGCTGGGCTCGGTGCCTGTCTGGGGGGCAGATTCCAGGGGCCAGCAGTGCGGCTCTGCAGGGGGACCAGCAGAGGCGCTCCTCACCTGCTGGCTGTGCACCTGCTGGCTGTGCGGCAGCTCCTGGGGTGGGAAGACGGTGCCCTCCACCACTCCGAGCCTTTCTCCCTCTGTGGGGACACAGGCCGACACAGGCAATTACTCACCCACCCCACTGGGCAAGGCCCATTCATGGGCACAGGCCCTTGGTCTCTTGTGCCTTGGGATATGTGGCAAGGGACTATGGCTGATGTGGAGAACCTAGGCTAAGACAGTTCTCTGTCTCCATAACAGTGACTTGGTACAGCCAAATCCTGCCTCAAAAAACCCCCAAAAAGAAACAAAAAAACCCAGTGACTCAGGAATCAGGAGGAGCTCTTCTGGGCCAAGCACATAGAAGGGTCAGAAGATACTTTCAGAAAACTCCTCAGCCTCCAGGTAGATGCTGGGCATGGGGGTCTCTGATGTGTACGTTATCCCTCACTTCATATCACCCATTAAGCCTATCCTACTAACCTCCTACCCTAGCCATGAAGACCCAGCTCAATAAACTGGACTCGGACTCATCACTTGGAGTCACTCAGGAGGTCTTGCCTGGAGCCCCCAAATTCAAGCTAGCTGTGTTCTTTACTGGGTCATAACTGTTTACTTAACATCTCTCTAACCTGGACAGCTGGACAGCTGATACAGGGAAGGCCACACCCAAAGCTGTGAGGATGGGCTTTCAGGGTGTGGGGGGTGTTTCCTCCTCTGCCTCACGAGAGAGGATACCAGAACCCTAGTATGACCAAGGTAGATGGAGCATATATAGGCGCCATGCCCTCCTGCCAAGCTAGACCACTCCTTCCCTGGCAAGAGGCAGGGGCTGAAACTGGCCTCAGCTGGGCCAAGAGCCAATGGGATCAGGGTGATGGCACCCATGGCTGCCAGCCAGGCCATTACTCAGCATCAGTGCTGTGGGACAGCATCAGACAGACACCACCGCCCAGGCGTAGGTAGTGCCTAAGCCACCTTTGGGGAGGTGCCCTGAACGGGGGTGGGGGGGGTGGGGGGGTGCTGAGTTCCCTGAGGGGTGTACCTGCCATGTGGAGTCATGGCCTGGGCAGCACCAGCTGGCAGGAGTGTGAACATTTCACTGGGGTTTGGGGATGCTGGAGGCGGACACAGTGGCATGCCAAGCTAAGACCAAACAGTGCCGGCCACCTTCTCCATGAGGGAGAGGGGCCGTCTGCCTCAGGGGGGCATCTGTCAGGTTCTCCCCTGTGGCCGCCATTTTTAGTCTCTTGTGTGTGCCCTGGACACCACCATGCAGGAATTCGTCCTCCTGTATGCTCCTCTAGGTAGCTCAGTCCTCACTCGGCCCTGATTCCCAACCCCGTATGCCACTGCAGTCATCCTCTAGTCACCAGGTGCTTCTGCAGTCACGCCCCACCAGCACCGAGCGCAGTAGACCCCAGCCACACAGGCACACGCCCTTGGGGAACATGGACCTTACCGAGGACCGTGCCTTCCTGCTGATGTGCCAACCTCCTGTTCTGGAGGCTGTGGCTTGGGGGAACAGCTGGGCCCCAACACCAAGTCATCCAGCCCAGCATGGCTGGCCAAACATTGCTTTTTGGTCCCGCAGTAGCTCTGCACCAGGCAAGAAGTGGACGGTGGGCCAGCCACAGAGTGCCCTGTCTCAGGTGCTGGGGCCGAGCAGAGACCCCTGTGCACATAGCCGGGCGCACATTCTTAGCTGACAGCTGTCCTCACCCAGGCTCATCTAAAAGCTCCATTTTGTCAAAAGGCCATTTAATCTAGTTTTTAGGAAGAAAACTGAAAAAGATCAACCCTCTAAGCTGAAAAGTGTACATTTGGAAACATATTTTTCCCTATATCCAGCAGAAGAAAAAAGGGTGTGAATTGCGGGGTCTGGGCCTCAGGCAGGGCGGGCAAGGCAGAGAGGGACTAAGGAGGCCAATCTCCAGGTACCCTGCTGGCCCGCCTGTTGCTATCTACCCCAAGGAACTCGTCCTGGCTGATCTGTCCCTGGGTGGTCCCTGGGGCACAGGGAATATACCCACCAGGCTGGTATCTGCCGGTAGTCACCAACTAGGGAGGGGCGCGCCCATGTCTGTGTAATGTTTGATACAGGTCTTCAGAGTACGGCCATAGAAGCAAGAGCCTGAAAACTATCAGGAGAGGGCCCCTGCCCTACAGGTGGGCAGAGCCTGGCACTCTCCCGAGATGAGCAGACGTGCAGCTATAGCGCGGAACTAGGGCTGTGCCTGTGTCAGCTGAGGGGATGGGGCCATACCCGCCTCCTGCTCACCCTGCTCCCAGGAAAGGCCCCGGCCAGCCCTGCCAGAGACTGGGTGGGTCCCGGCCTTCAGACAGAAGTAGAGCCCCTACTGGTGGAGCCAGCCAGGTGGTACAGGACCTGCACCCATCCTGTTTTCCTTTACAAGTCCACTGCCCTGGCCCCACCCCCTCCTGGCTGGCTTCCACCTGTCCTGCACAAGGGCATACTAGGTTCCAGGGGTTACTGAGGCCAGGTGCTGGTGGGCCTGTGTTATGCCAGGTGTCCAGGGAGGTCTCATCTGCTCTCATCCCCCTTCTCTTACCCGACCAAAAGGCTGGCGATGATGATGATTACCAGTACTGTGAACTAAGGACTGAACTCAAGGAGTACTGAACTGCGGCACCAGGGAACAAACTTAGGCTCTTTACTATTGAGCTATATCCCCTAGTTCTGCTTCAAGAGGCTGAGGCAGGAGGATCACAAGTTAAAGGCCAGCCTGGACCATTTAGTGAGATCTTGTCTCAAAATCAAAAAGAGCTGGGATATATGTAGCTTGGTGGCAGAAGGCTTGCCTGGCATAGATAAGACCCTGGTTCCATCCCAGCACTGTTAAGAGCTAGGGCTGGAAGATGCAGGATGTGCTCACTAGGGCTACCAACGTCACTGGGGTCTGACAGATGGACTAGCAGCTGCCATTCTCAGGGCTGGATCAGCACGCTGGAGACTACTCCCCTTGCCTACCCATACTCTCCATGCCAGAAGCAGGACTTTTGTCTGCTGGTGTTGAGGGCCTGGACACACCTCTGGCACAGCTGGCTATGGGGCCCTGTGCCTCCAGGCGCACTGGGATGGGACTCACCTGGGCCCAGAGATGCCATGCTAGGTGTGCCGTCAGGCCTGGGTGGCCGAAGGGTTCCAGAGTCCTTGGGGGAGTCTGGGCTGGAGACTGCTGCTGAGGGAGGACAGCTAACAGGAGCCGTGGTGGTGGCCAGCGCAGGGCGCGACTTGGTATGGCCCTCAGCTGGCACAGGCTCAGGCACCGTGGGAGCCACCACTGCAGGGAAGAAGTTCTCTCGGCTGTCCTTGAGGTGCTTGGGGGTGGTGGGCATGTCCCCTGAAGCCTGTGAAAACAGAGGAGTAAGGGAAGGCTGGACGGGAGCTGAGTCCATACAGCCCTTGATGTATACCAACCTAACAGGATGTGTCCTTGGGACCCAGGGTGCCAACATGGCCCTCAGTGCATCTCTCTGAGCCCTTCAATGTGGCCAATAATATCCAGAGGCATCCTGAAATGCTACGGCTAATGTCAGCACACGGCTGCGGACCCAGCACCCCTCTCTGAGAGGCATCTGGTCTGTGGGAGTAAGGACTTGGGACCCCCCAGCTGGTCCCTCCTTACTCCAGGGGCCAACTTGAAAGAGGTGTCCAGCCGTGAGCTTAGGTGTAGGGGTGTGGGGCCTGACCCTGGAACTGCAGGTGTCAATCTTGGAGGGCAACTCCCTAAGGACCACCAGTGGGAAGGAGCCACGCGGAACACTGCAGGTCTTCTTTTGGGAGCTCAGTACTGCGATCAGCTGAGACTCCACCCAAATCCCTGCTCGTGGCCACACAGTGACCCTACAATGGCCTTTGGCTCTCAAAGACTCCCAGAGAGTCTTCCTTTGCAAATTTCCCTCTGTCACAAGTTATTTTCCAGGCTCTTTTCATAGGCCTATTCCTACTTCCCAGAAGGCCCAGATCTCCTGGGACAGTATGAAGGCCAGGGCACCTAGCAACGTGCTTCAAAGGTGAGGTAGGACACTCTTCACAGTGGAGCTGAGGGCCCAGCTCGAGCCCTCAGTCCCCACCCCAGCAGCAGGCCCACTGCATGGCCTGAGGAAGCAGGACCTCCATCCCCGCCAGTGTGGCTGAGTCACATGCTCACTGGTGGGTACTCAGTGCCTGGGAGGCAGCTGGCTTCCACTGATGACCTGCTCTTTCTGATGCCTCCTTGAAATGGCTTGCAATGCCCCTGCGGCTGGATGTGGTGGCACATACCTCTAATCCCAGCATGAGGGAGGCTGAGGCAGAAAGACTGCACCAAGTTTGAGGCCACCCTGGATTATATAGTGAGTTCAACGCCAGCCTGAACTATATAGCAAGTCAAAAAGAAAAAAAAAGGAAGGAGGGAAGCAATCTGGCTCTCTGCCCAGGCCTACTGGCCATGAGTCCCAGCCACAGGCACCCACACTGAGCCTTTATTGACGTCCAGAGCACCCTAAGTGTGCACAGGTATGGCCCTGGGATGTGTCAGGGCTTCCTCCTACCTGGTGCTGGTCACAGGTGGGGCCAGGACAGCTGTGATTGTCCCTGCCCACCCCAAAGTGGGGTGGCCCTGCAGGGGACCAGGGACAGCACCCCACTCCCAGGAGGGGTCTTGGCTGCCAACTCACAAGGACATGGAAGCCTCTTGGGGAGGGAGTCCTCTCCCCAGGATTTTTTTTTCCTCGAGGGAGGGTCTCCCTGTATAGCTCAGGCTAGCCTTAAATTTATTACGCAGACTGGGCTAGCCTTAGACTCACAGCCATCTTCTGCCTCCCTCCCAAGTGCTGGGGTTACAGTCTTACAGGCGTGTGCCACCAGGTCAAGAGACGAGAGTAAAATGCACCAGCATGGAGAGATGGGGAAGCAGGAAGTGGGCCCGAGGGAGAGGAGGACTAGAGCAGAGCAGCCAGCAGTCAGCAGTGCCACTCCAGGTCCAGTCGTATAAGAGGATCTGAGGTAACACTGGGGCACCCCAACCCCTGGGGTCCAGGAAGTGCGTAGTAGAGCAGAACACCAACAGGAAGGGAGTACAGATCAATCAAGCTGGCTCTCCTACACACAGGCTCCGTACCTGGTCCCCAGCAGGTCCCGTGCCTAGGCCCCCTGTGTAGGGGCCTCTGAAACTACCCGTCCCATGGAGTAGGGAGGCTGTGCTGAACACCTGGAGAGGCTATGGGCCCTGTGCCAAGCACTTTGGCTACCCGGGCAATAGCAGAGTGGTGAGGGTTGCTGGAAGGTTGGGTCACATCCTACTGAGGACTCTGGTCCTGAGCTGTGAGGTTAGAGCCACCTGCTCCCTCAGCGACTCCTGCCTAGCCTACCACCAGTTTGATCAATGGTGAACCCTCAAGGTTTCCTCAGACTTAGGATGTCATCAGCAGTGGTAACTGATGCCCCACTTCACTAACACAAAGCCCCTCTGGAACCCCTGGTGGCTACCTGCCAGCTGCTAGCCCTTCTGGGATGAGGTAGCCCAAGGCTGTCAGATCACCAGCTGGGACAAAAGGCTGCAGCTGCCCAAATGACAAGCCACAGCTCTATGATCTGCAGGTTCTCCAAACTGTCAGGCTTTCCCAACAATCCTCCCACCCACCTACCTCAGTCCATCAGGACCCTTCCTGTAGGTCAGTCTTCCCCACTAGCCTTCCATTGGACTGGGACCTTCCCTAAAGCTCCAACTCCTCTCTCTCCTGCTCACGCCTTTCCCATCACTTCTTAAAACCAGCCCTGGTCTCTGGATCCCCAGAACTGGTAGTCCCCCATCCTTTCCAGCCTGGTCTTAGGCTATCTGAACACTCCTTCTGGGACACCATCCTATCCTGTCCCATACCTCCTTCTGCACCTGTGGTCCTGCTAAGGCGCATGGCCCTGCCTGTGTGCTCTTCCAGCCTCGGGTCCATACTGATGGCTTCAAGGGGGCCTATACACTAGGGCTCCTCACACTCAGGGATCTGGACTGAACTGTCCCTCCAGGAAAGGGCCCTTGACCTTTCTGCCTCCTTAGCCTTTCCCTTGCAAGAGCCTCAGACGCAAAAGAACAGGATTTCAATCCTGGCACTTTCCAGAAAGGGCCTCATCCCCAACCCCTACCTGCCACCCAATTTGCCAGTCCACCCTCTCACTATCTCGGGGGCCCTGCCATCCTCACCTGCCCCTACACTAGCCCATTCTCTCCACCCAACACTGACTTTGCAGCCCTGCCCCAATAAACACCACACTCACAGCACTCTCTTAGACTAAACCCCCAAATCTGCTACCACACAGCTCCTTCCAGCGGACACACCTGTCCCCTTCCACTTTGCTCTTAATCAGCCCGACCCCATCCATCACTTTCTCTACCTTTGTCCCTAACAGAGGAACTTTTCCTGCTCAGTGGGCTAGCAAGCATTCCTTGTCTATGGAAAAGGGAGCCAGGGAAAGAAGACCCCTCGGGTTATATATTCACATGTCAGACAGCTGGATCTGGGGTCTGAGGACCCACCACCAGCCCAAGGTTCAGCCACGTCATACCCCCCTCTCCCTTGGCCACCACTGACCACAGGAGCTTGACCTGTGGCCCAGGCCTAGGTGTGGGTCATGCTTACCTGTCTCTGGGCAGCAGCTCCAAGATGGACCTGACAGAACTTCACAGCCTGCTCCAGTGCAGCTTCTTCATCCACCTGAGTGAGAAGAGGTCAGAAGACCTGCGTACTTGCCCCCTCCCAGCCCTGTGTCTCAGGCAGCAAAAACCAGCCTATGGGGAGGTCCCCATCCTGTGAAGAGCACTCCCTACTAGCAGCTATCCCCAGGTCCTCCTGGCACTCCTGTGGGCAGGTGCACTTCTGTCTCCCAGGTGGGCGTGCCAGGTGAGGTGGTCCAGTCATCTTCTGGCCACCAGTTAATTTCTGTGGCAAGTTGTGTCCTTAAGAACTCAGGTTGGCAGGGGGAACTCAGACCCCAACCAAGCCTTGAAATTCAGCAGAAGCCTGGCTGCTTCTATGTAGCTTCCAGCAGAAGCAGTCGTTTGAGCTACAGCCTGTCCCTCAAGTAGGCAGGGGGAAGGGCTGTGACCTGAATGGGAAACCCAGATCTGGGCAGCGGGCAGACCTGGGCTGTGCCAAGCCCAAGACATGGGGAGGTCAGAACGAGACCTGGGAGTTGTGGGGGTTCCCCGGGCAAGCAGCAGGTAGGGCTTAAGGGTATCAGCCATATACTGCCAACCAAGGTCAGGGGAGCAGGCATGGCAGGGAAAGGGCCTAGCCACCCACCGAGGAAAGGACCAGCACCTGAACAGTCTACTAAGTAATCAGCAACCAGAAATGGGAAGTTAACACTGGATGCTGGTGAGACAGAGACAGGAAATCTCTTAAAAATTATCAGGAATGGTCATACCACTTGCATTAGTTGCTCAAGTTCTGGAGATTCTTCCTATGGGATACTTTTAAATAGGGGGTTAAAACAAGAATGTAGCTATACTCTGAAACAGAGGTAATAGGGGCCAGGGAGATAGGTCATCAGAATAAGTGCAAGGTCGTGAGTTTGACCCCTGGTACTAAAAAGAAAAAAGGGGAGAGAGGGAGAGGGGAAGGGAGGAGAGGAGGGAGAGGAAAAAAGCAAACCTGTAATCCCAGTACTCTGGGAGGCTCACAGAGAATCTCTAATTCAACCCCAGCCTGTGCAATTTAGTGAAACTCTCTCAAAAAATAAAAGGAGAAGCTAGGTATGGTAGTACACCCCTGCAATCCCTAGCACTTGGGAGGCTGAGGTAGGAAGACTGCTGTGAGTTCAAGGCCAGCCTGGCTATGTAAGTTCATAAACTATATAGTAAGATCCTATTTCAAAAAAATCAAAAGAATGTTTTAAAGATAAAAAAAAAAGCAAAATGAGAATGGCCATGGTCTTTCTGGTCACATTCAAGGCACTGCAGCCACAAGAAGTCTCAAAGTAAGGAAGCAATCTAAACGCCTCCAGAGGACCCTTCATGGGGTCCCACCTCCCTGGGCTGGGTCAACGATAAGTTTTCAACACTGGGGATCGAACTCAGGACCTTGCACTTGCCAGGCAGGTGCTTATGCAGCTGAGCTATCTCCCTGGCTCAACAATAAGGTTTTATTTTCCTTTAAGGTCATGCTCAAATGTTTTAAAGTTCATTGTTTTTCTTTTTCAAGCTATCTCAGCTCACCCTGAGGGCAGGGCTGGCGTGGCATGTGGTGCAGGGGACTGAGACCACAGTCCTCTGTGCTTGCCTAAGCTAGACCGCTGAGCTATCTCCCCAGCCCAGCTCATTGTTTTTCTGACAAAATGTATGGTCTGCTTCATTACAGAACACTTTAGAAATAGTCCCTACCCCCACCCTGGCAGACAGTGGGGATGCAGCGGTCATGACACTTAAAACCCACGCAGGGCAGGCCCCAGCACATCTGGACCCCAGAAAGGGGCTTCCTGAGAGAGGGCAAGCAGAGTCAGGCTGTAGCCTGCACACATATCCCTGGGGCAACTGCCCACCCCGTCTACCTGCTTGATGAGCATGTAGGTCTCTGACATGATCCTCTCAATGCGGCCCAGGTCATAGGCCACACCTTTCTGGCCCTGCTGCCATACTCGGTAGGCGTCCAGTAGGAGTGTCTTGCCAGACTCCGTGTCCTCTAAGAGCTTCCTCTTGCGGCTGGGCTGTGGAGGTGGCTCCTCAGGGTGGATGCTACCCCTGACCCCTGAGACAGTGGCAGGGCCAGCGTTGGCGGTGGGTGCTGCTGGGGCTGACGTGAGTGGAGTGGGCTGCTGCCGGGCGCTGATGCTCAGCTCCTCCAGGGACAGCTCAGCAGGGCGGCTCTCAGGACCCTGATCCCTCAGAGGGCGGCCTGGCAATAGAGGCGGTGTCCGTTCCAAGTCTGAGCGGCAAATGGCAGCCTCGCCTATGTCCATGGGCTCAGTGGGCCCTGTCCGAGGACTCTCCTTGTCCTTCTGTTCCCCACTGTGGTCTGCACTGTCTCCTGCATCCATGGCCATAGGCCGGTGGTTGAGGGAGCTCACTTTGGCCCCTGGCTCGGGCCCTGTTCCCGAACCATCAGCCAGAGAAGTTTTCTTGGGGTTGGGGAGGCTCTCCTGGCCATCCTCAGGGCTGGCCTTGTGTGAGACATCAGTGGTCATCCTGGCTCTGGGGATGCCACAGGCCTTTGGCCCTGAGCGTTCTGATCCCTACAAGGAAACCAAAGACACAGTGTCTCCATTGCAACAAAGCACCTCTGACTTCCTCTCCCACCCAACATCGCTGTGGCTCTGGACATCTGCTAGCCAGCAACTGCTATGCTGCATCATCACTGGAGAAGGTGCCACGCTCAGAGACCTTCCCTGCTACACTGGCTGCCCACAACCTCCCCAAGTAACCAGGTCAGCTGGGCTCTTTATTTGCTGAGCAACAGTCCTGGTCCTCTTGCTCTCCTGTGGCTTGTGATATGAACTCTGGGGTGCCTTATGGGAAGGAGGCCTGCCTGGAGCTATGAGGTGTGCTTCGGGCAGAGCCAAGTCGTCCTGGCCTCTACTGTGAGGTGGACAGTGAGGACACTCCCAGGCTTGCAGCACCACCCTGGGTACCTGCATCAAGCCTCAGCCAGCCCCATGAGGCGCGTGTTGTGGAGACGGCATCCTGGTTCAGCACCCAGCTGGCTCAGCTTCCAGCAGTATCACCTGCTAGGCAAGTTGTTGAAGCTTCTGGACGTGAGGTGCTCAGCTACAAAATGGGGGTATTGTTCTACCTGCCTAGAGGGTTCAAAGGGCACAGGATGCTCTCAGAAGCCTTGCTGGGCCCACTGTGGGGATGGCTCAGTTGTATAGCGTGTTTTTACCTCCTACATTAATCATAGATTGCTGGGGCCTCACTAACAGCTTGCATGGTCGCTACCCCGGATGATACTGCCTGCCTGGGTAGGGTGAGTGCTACTTCAGAGGTGGGCACACAGGGACCTGCCTAAGGTGCAGTGTAGGGGAACCAGATGGCTCAGGACCAGCACTTGGGAAGCCTGGGGGCATGTTTACAGGCTACAGGGGCGGGCTACATACCTCCGCGAGCTCACTTAGTGTGTCCTCCAGCACCTTCACAGTGAGGATGAAGGCCCGCTGTGCCAGGACCTGGCGGTCAGCATCTCGCAGATACTTCCTATGGTCACACAGGAGTGGTCAGAAAGGGTGGGAGTGTGTCAGACACCACGTGGTGCTGCTCAGTGGTGGCTCTGTGCTTTGTCCCTGCCCCCAAGAATGTCTATTTGTCTGTATTCCACCTACTGAGTTCTGCTCCCCCAAAAATCTCTTTTCAACTTCACCCATCAAATTCAACACATGACTGACTGACTATAGCTGGCTTCCCTGGGCCTCCTGGCTGGCCATGAACTCCAAGGGCACGGCCATTGTGGTTCCTTCGTGCTGCCATAAGGAAGGCTGGGAGGGATACCCTGGGATTATCTGGAGGGCTCTCTGGGTTCACAGCATGCCGCAGAACAAGACCATGAGACAGTGATGTAGCCCAGGCACAAGGGGATGGTGACTCTGCTCTAGGCTTTACCACCAGCCTGGTCACCTTGTGCTGAGATGACCATAACCCCACGTGTGGCACTCTGGTGGGTGCCCTTCTTTCTGGGCTCATCTAGTTATTACTGGCCTTCCCTTGGCTACATGGCTCTGATCTAAACTGTCTTCCCCACAATGTGGCAGCACCTCTGAAGGAAACGCAGGGGAAAAGGAAGGCTGAGCTGTTCAGAGTCTGGATGTGCAGACCAAAGGCAACAGGGTGAGCCTGGGCTGGCTCCACATTGCCAGGCCCAGGACAGGCCAGAACACCCTGCGAGGAAAAGGCTGGCTGGACTCCCACAGAGCAGGGCTCAGGGCTAGGCTGGAGCAGAGGGGCACAGAGCAGGCCTCAAGGCTAGGCTGGAGCGGAAAGGGCAGGACCGGGGTGGGCGACCGGCCCCAGAGCACGGCCGTGGGCTAGCTGTGCTCAGGCAGCTCACTCACTTGCCCTGGTCCGGGGTCCGCTGCAGCATGGAGGACACCTTCAGCAGGGTGCTGTGGTCCCGCAGCTGGGCCAGCACCTTGAGCAGCAGTACAATGGAGCGGTTCATGTGCCAGGCGAAGCTGCCTGGCCGGTCAATCTCGTCCACAGGGATCCGCCAGATGCCCTGCAGGACAGGCAAGAGGGACAGGCTGTGGGATGGGACAGGGGACACCCTGCTTGAGGTCCCATGAACCTGCCGCAGTACCAACACACTCTGCCCCGTCAAGGTGTTGCAACCCGTTCTAATGTGTTAGAGGATGCAGCGAGGCCCCTCACCTGCACTCCCCTGCCCAACAGCGGTACACAGCACACTGAGGTTCTGAACATCCCTCTCTGCATGGCTGAGTTGCAAACATCTGTTGGGCTGGTCCCCTATGGTGGTACTTGTATCAAGCACACATCTCTCTACACAAGTGGTGACCCAGCCACGTGACCAACTCTTACAGGTGGAACCACTGGGTCAAAGGGGACAATGATGGAGCTCCAACAGCTGCTGCCACAGAAGGACACCAGTACAGCCCCACCCTTGAGTACCCCCTTCCCCAGCAGCTTGCTGGATCATCTATGGCTCCTAGGATCCTTGGGTCCCTGCCACCTCAGACAGAGCATGCTGCCGATGACCTTCCTCTTCTCTCCTTCTGCCCACACCCAACCTGCTGTGGCTGCCCTTCACCAGCTGGCTCCCTGACTAGCATGGCACCAGGTAACCTCCTGGCTCCAGTCCAGGTGTGGGGCAGGCATGGATACAGGGAGTGATAAGTGCACAAGCACTGAGGAGCCCATCTCTGGGACAGGGCCTCCAGGACCTGGGAGGAGTTAGCAGGCTCCACAATGAGCCCCGTAGCCAACCACCTAGAGTAATTCCTGAGCAGAATGGGCCAGTGCTGCAAATGATGCTGCCTCCTTGTCCTTAGCATTGGGTCTGGATGAAGTGTGAAGTTTGGGGACTTTGGCCACCTGTCACAGGGACCATGGTGGGATGTCTAGAGTCTGTGGCTGTCCCTGCCAGCTCTGAGGCCTACAGAGGGGTACTGGCCTACCCTGCTCTAGCAGTCCTGGGACAGAAGCTACTTAGACCTGGGGGGCAGGCACAACCCTCAGTCCCAAGCCAATGCACGCTCTATACTGCATGACAGGGCAACAGATGAGCAGGCTGGCTCATACTGAGATAGCCTGCGGCGGGGGTGGGGCTGGATGAAGCAGCCCTCTTCCACCCCTTGCTGTGCTCAAGTAGGAGGAAGTGAGTTTAGACCACCTACACGGAGGAGGGCAAGCAATTTTGTCTTTTGGAACTGTGGTTCTGCAACATCTTGTGAACAGCTACTACACAGGAGGCAAGAGGAATGCCCTTGAGCAGCTATAGCAGCCAGTGTGGGGAGCTAAGAACCATGTTCTGGCGCTCTGCCCCTGCTTCTAGGGCTGTGTGTGACTGCTCTCCCTGTCACCTACCAGGCCCATTAGTTCTGGGTGTGGAAAGGGCTTGCCTTTTGCGAAGTTATTCAGACGCCACTCAGGTGGTCTTACCATAGCCTTCCACAGCTATGGGGAGTGATTTTCTTGAGTCAAACAGCTCGAGGTGGCTCAGGGTTTACCCTCACAACAACCACAGCACAGAGGAAAGTAATCCTTTGGGCCTACGAAGGAGGTTTCTACAGCATGTGCCAGCCTCTACCACTGCACAGCTCCTCTCCAACCTGGATGTGAGGGGAGAGGCCCAGGGCATATTCCAGGTCAGAGATGTGAGCATGAGCCACTACTCCCAGATCTCGCTTCTTGGAGGGGAACCAGGACATACCCTGCTCCTGTCAGTCAACTGAGAGGGCCTAGAATGACCCTGAATTTCTCTCCTTCCTCTTGTTTTGTTTTGATATATAGTATCTTTCTCTGCAGTACAGGCTGGCCTTGAACTCACCATGCAGCTCAGGTTGGCCTCAAACTCATAACAATACCACAATTCTGGGGTTACAGGCATGCACCACCAAGCCTGGCATGATGCTGGATTTCATAGATTCCATCCCTCACTCCTTGCTGTGCACAGGCCCCCCATCCCCACCCCATGACTTGGATCAGGTTAGAGACCAATCTTTCCCTGACCTGGGAGTCCAGCCACCAATTCTATGCTTGGGTCTCTGCCAATGCCCTTCTACCTCCTCCATCCAGCCAACTCTTCTGTGTCCCCCCCCAAGCCCAGCTGTGACATCACCTCCTCTCTGAAGTCCTCCTGGCTTGCTGTCCTCCTCTGACTCCCAGAGGCAACTCAGAGTCAACCCCTTAGATGGTTGGGGTGGGTTTGTGGCTAGCAGTATGCACTGGCCGAGAGCAGGTCTGTTTCAGCTCCGGGTACCCAGGGCCCAGATACAAACAAACCTGGCAGAGTAGAAGGCACTCTTGGGTTGAGGAGGGCTTTCTGCCTCCCATTTTGTAGGGCATAGTCTCTGCAGAAACTTGTCTGGGGAATAATAGCCCCCCAATCTTCCCATTAGTCCTTCACCCTAGAAATTTCCATGTTCAACTGTACAGGACAGATTCCAGACAATTCTGCTCACAGGTAACAGCTCTTCCCAGCTCCAGGCTCTAGGGGAAGGTGGCCACAGGCAGGATAACTGCGATGACTGTGAGGCAATCACTGCAAGCAACAGCACAGTCTGAGCAGTACCTGCTAAAAGCAGCTGGCCTGGCCCAGCAACAGCCTGCTCTCCTCCGTTCCTACAAGAAAGGGGACTGAGAAAGCCCTAGCTGAGAGAAAGCACACGTGGCTATCTGCATGGTGGGCTGGACAGACAAGCAGGTCTGACAGGTGGGGAGGGGTGTGTGCAGAGGCGCTGCGGTGAATGATTCCAAACACTAGCTCCCAAATTTAGGAAACAGATGCAGCACTACTCTGTTGTTGGGGGGAAGGAGCATGTGCCAAACTGAGCCAATAGACATCTGGAGAAAGCCCGCACGAGGCCTACAAGATGGTTACCTGGACTAACTGGGACTATGTAGGGGTAGCCTGGCATTGCTAGCCCATCTAGAAGGGGGTCTGGGCCCAGGGTCATTCTCATGTTGAAGCTGTGCAGAAATGTCCTAAGAGACTAGTACTGGAAATTGACGGTCATCCCAAGCCATGCCTACATCTTCGATATCCACTGGGCCCTGTGGGAGGGGACTAGGCTGTGCAGGCCAAGCCACACACTTCATTTCTCCCATCTCTCCCTCTCCCCTGCTGCTGAGGCTGGGCTTTCAACCCTATCCACCTGTCTGGTCTCTGGGACAGGTACTCACTCTGGCAGGGGCCCAGGGTACCAATGAGGCAGGTACACTCTGAGGACTTCCTGGTCTGGGGTGGAGGGAGAGCAAAGGCAGCTCAGGCCTTGCTCCCTGGGTGAAGGTGGGTCAGGGAGGGACCTGGACCCTCTTAGGGCCATAGAAGCACCTCACAAGAGGTAGAGGGCAGCCGACTGGCAGCAAAAGCACATTATATGTAAGGGGGAAGAGACACCTACACTAGTAGAAGTTCCTAACAGCCTGGGCCTGTCAGCAGTAGAAACCCTAGGATTCCCAGGTGCTAAGCATCATCCCCTTCCATTCTTTAAAGGGCCTGTTCCCTCCTAGTCCCAGGGCTGGGCCCCTGGCCTTTCTCTGCCTACCCACAAGCCACAGGGATGTAGCCAGAGGTGAACACAGGATCCTAACTGGCTCCCTCCCCTAGCAGGAGCCTGAGAATACTTCACCTCTCCAGTGTGGAGATGGGCAGATGGTGGTAAGCCCTGGAGAGAAGTGGTTCCAGTTTCATGGCCATGAGGCTGGCCTTTAGGGACAACTGGCCTGAGAGTGGAGCCACCAGGTAGAGTTATGAGCCAGGAGGGTAAATAGCAAGCCAACAACTTAAAACTTTTGCCTGAGTCAGGAAGCTCCTCTGTGAAGGAGTGGGAAGAGCCAAAGCAGACCTCACTCTGCTGACCCTCCCCGACTAAGCCAGCTATGCCCTCCCTCATCCAGTGAGCAGAGTGTGGGGGAAGGCCTCCCTGTGTGAGGACAGGCACCCAGCAGCAAGGAAGAGAGCACCAGCTTTGCCCTGTCTTCCCCACCATGGCCCCACATGGCAAAGTCCCTGCTGTACCCACTCCAGAGGGTGCAGGTGTGTGCTGCTCCAAAGGTGTGGGGGACATGCTGGAGGGAGAGCAAGGGGGGCCAAGTGGGGCCTGACCAATAGGACAGGCACTGATGAAAAAAAAAAAAAAATGAAGCCTGGCTGAGGATGGAGAGAAGAGGCCAATACCAGGCAGGGTAGAAGGAGCCTGACAGTTCCCCACGTGATCACAGCCAAAAGCAGAAGGGGGAGCCAGGAGCAAGAGACCCCACAGGGC
Organism: Octodon degus; assembly: GCF_000260255.1. NCBI lineage: Eukaryota > Metazoa > Chordata > Mammalia > Rodentia > Octodontidae > Octodon > Octodon degus. The sequence goes on along the minus strand of NW_004524655.1, from coordinate 9,731,332 downwards.
AGGCCTGGGACGGCTCCCCTTCCCATGGTTCCCTCCTAGTCCTTCCCCTGCCCCACACTGGGCCACCATATAAGTCTGCTACTCTAGACCTCCCCTGGATGTCCTTTCCCACCTCCACAGGCACAGAGGCTGGCTCTGGAGCTGCACCACTCAACTCCTGCACCCTGGTATCACCAGGGCCGGCTCCCTGGTGGCCAGCACTGCTGGATTAATGCTTGCTCAGAGTGCTGTGGGCAGCTGGAGGCCTGAAAAACACCAGAACTATGTTCAGGGCTCCTCCTGCATGCCAGGCACCTCATCCAGGGCCTCTCAGCCCACCCCTACCTCCTGAGTGGTTCTGGGCTTCTCAATGACAGATGAGGTCATCAAGACAGTCTCTAGCAACCCGAATAATTTATGGAGCCTCAGACTCTGGGTAGGGGTTTTGATACGAATTCTCAAACCTTTCCTACAGCCTTGAGACTCAGATGTCCTCTCTGCTCTGGAGGCTACAGAACTTTTGGGGCTGTGTCCTGCAGCAGGCAAGCTTAGAGGTCCAGTTGCCATGGTGTGAAGGCCCACAGAGTTTTTCCTAGTGGAGCTGAGAGCTGTGGAAGTGGCGAGGCTGTTGGGACAGCTTGTGCTGGTGCCCATGAGGGCACTGTCCACTTATAAGGGCACTAAAGGTAGGGGGAGATGTGATTTCACTCACAGTAATCCTGGTGGGTGGCACCCTAGGGAGGTACCAGACAGTAGTGGCTCCTGCAGGTATGAAACAGTGTACCTGGTTTCCTGGACTGGCTAAGCCAGGGCTCAGGGCCCAGGACACTGCCTGCATACTGACTTGGTAGCCCAAGGCTACAGATTCAAACAGACATAGTCCACACAGTGAACCCCACTGCCCTATGCTGGTCCATTACTCAGGCAAATTTTTTTTTTTACATTTTATTTATTTGTGTGTGGGGGGCCAGCTCAGCCCACCAGGGGGCGGGGTTGGCTGGCATGTGGTGCTGGGGGATCGAACCGCGGTCCCTGTGCTTTGTTAAGCTTGTTCTAAGTAGGTCCTTTAGACCACTGAGCCATCTCACCAGCCCCTACTCAGGCAAATTTTGATAGCTCAGCCTAAAGCTATTTCTGGGGCTTCCAGGTTACAGGTACCCATCCCCATCTATTACCTTCGCAGACCCCACCTCCGAAAGCACAAGCAACACCCCCTCCGAAAACAAGTGCTGCCTGCAAATGCCATCATGGGAAAGCAGAGTGGGCAAAAAGAGTAACCCTATCAGAACTGCACTAGGTCTGAGGCATGGCTTGCTGCAGAGCAGAGGATGCTCAAGGCACAGGACTGAGACAGGACTCAGACTTAGCCTATGTCCACGCTGGCAGGGACAGTCGAAGCGTGCAATAAATCCAGCGTACAGTTCCCAGACAGGGAAATTGAATTCATATCACCTACTTAAGACTGTCCAGGGATCTCAAAGTGGCACAGAGATCAGACTCTTCTAGCTTAGGCCTCCCCAGCACCCTTGCTAACATGCCCAAATGAAGAAGCTGGACTGCTGTACAGACATAGAAACAGAGGAATGGAGAACATAAGCACTGATACCCAGCCATGTATTTAAGCCCACTGTTTTCTAAGACCTGGAATGCCCACCACAGGGCAGGACTGGCATGGAGGGCCTGCCAACAGACGGGGCAAGTGATGAGTGGCCAGTGTCCTGCACTAGTATGGTGTCTCAGAGGGCCATACTAAGTCCTTCCATATAGGAAATGACCTCCACCCTTGGTCTTCTCAGGGCTTACTTGGAGCTCCGCAACCTGTCCTTTCCTGTAACTCTCCCAAGATTCAGATAGGATCCTTTCCCTTCATCTGCTATTCTTAGAGTCATACCCTGCTGGGATGCCCGGCAAGGTGCAGGCAAGAGGGCAGAGGATGGAGTAACCATACCCATGATCACTCAGAAAAGTTGTAAAGAAGCCACTGGTTGCTGCATAAAGATAACAAGGAGGCAAAGACTGCCCTCCAGGGGGGTTGGGCCAAATGAAAGAGTGAGTGAGCCACAGGGCCAGGTGGCTGCCTGCTACAGTAAGGGGCTCTCCTAACGCCAGCTCACCCAGACTCCCCATCACAAGGGATCTACATCTGTTTGGGGCCTTCTTGGCCCAGCCTCAGCTGTTTAGGCACTGCCCATAGGTTTGCTCTAGCTTCTGACATCAACAGCTAGTCCCAAGGGCTTGAGTCTTGGATAAAGCAGCTGCCTGCCACTGCCCTCTGCACTGTTAGTTACCCAGAGATGGGGGGTTGGGTGAGAGGGAGCAGTAGGGTTGTATCACTCCTGCTCACACCAGCCCACTAACAGAGTGGCTTCTGGGTGCTCTCAAAACCTGTGAGGTAACTGCTGGGGAGCTACTGGAGCAAAGTGAAGCCCCTTCATGTGAGAGAGGCCAGGAAGACAGGAATGCCTGCCTATCGGAATTGCTTGAAGACTTTGTAAAAAAGGAACAGTCCAGGTCAAAAGCACAAACCCTGGCATCCAAACCCCTTTAACCTCATGACAGTCCTAGGGAGGCACTGAGTGAGTCTCAGAAGACGAGGAAGAGCATCTTGTTCCCTTTGGGGCCCCACAACCACACCTGGGCTAGCTCTGGAGAGTTTATGCTGCAGATAAATCCCCTTCCAGGGGGCAGGAAAGCTTAACTCTCCCGGCATCTAGGGTGCAGTGACAGCAATGGTCCAAGAGAACAATGACTAATGGATGTTCAGAGAAAGCTGGGGTGTGTTGGGGGGACAGGAGCTGGAGAAGGTGCTTTCCTGTCACTCTGGTGAGAAGTGAGCAGCTGAACTAGAGTGCATGTAGAAACTGGGCACTACCACAACTCAGGGTGTCCTGAGCACAGGAAGCATATACTTCAGTCGGGATTTTTATTTTTGTATTTCATTTATTTATTTATTTGGTCAGAACTGGGGAATGAACTCAGGCCCTTGTGCTTGCCAGGGAAGCACTTATTCCACTGAGCCATTTCCTTGGCCCATCAATCTGGATTTTTAACTCAGTAAATATAACACATGTATTTCCCCACGTTGTCAAAAACATCTCATTTGAAATGACCACAGTGCTGAGCATAGTGGTACACACCTATAATCCCAGTACTCAGGACGCTGAGGCAGGAGGAACACCAAAAGTTCAAGGCCAGCCTGGGCTACATAATGAGTTTGAGGCCAGCCAAGCTACACAGCAAAAATCTGTCAATAAATAAATAAAATAACCACATACAGCTAGGTATGGTGGAGCACCCTTGTGATTCCAGCACTTATGAGGCTGAGATGAAAGAACTGCCATAAATTCAAGGCCACCTGGACTATGTAGTGAGATCTCATCGCAAAAACCAATCTAAAATGACCACAATGTACTTTACTCCACAGTGGGCTACCACTGAGACTCTGAGTCTGAGTCTCCAGGACCCAGACAAAGAGTCCTGGGCTGACCATATTTCTCTATGAAGCTCTCCTCTGCTCAGAATGTACCACCCGATGACACCAGGGACTGCAACTAGGTAGCAGGCTGGTCTGGAGGCAGGGACTGGGTTCTGGAGCTAACCCAGTGAGGAGCGCTACAGTAAGCGAGTGAGCAAGGCTTCCCAGAGCAACTCAGTTCCAACAGCCCAGCTCACAGAAAGCACAGCACTGCGAGTACCCAAGGGAAAGCCTGTTCTCCTAGCAGAGGGATTCCTACAGTCAGCCCTCCCCCAGCTCAAGCATAGGCACAGTGGTGACTCAGTGCTCTCAACAGGCAAGGGCGGGGAGCCTGCTGGCACCCAGATCCCTGAGGCAGTGGGCATAGGGTGTAGAAGCTGACTGCTGTTAACCAAGGACCAGCTGCTCAGCAATAGCTGAAGCTACACATCGCGATAGAGCCTCTCAGCAGAGTTCTAGGGCAGCACATTAGGAGATTTTCGTTTGTTTCAAGAAAAACAAAAACTTTCTACTGGCTCCAGGACAGTGTCAGAGTTACAACCTGACCCCAAGCCAGGAATGAGAAATAATCTGGACAGTAGCCCCTGAGGTTGGGAGCAGTTGTGAAGAAAATACCAGAATCCTCTGCAGTCTTGGGAAGCCATCCGTCACCCGCTAATCCATACCAGCTACCCAAATACCAAGACTACCTGAAGAGGGCAGGGGGGCAGGCACGGAGGGATGCATGGCCCTGAGCCCCAACAGTACTCACTGGCATCTGCCTAGCTTCTCCAACACATGATTTCACTTACACCTCGCTGTGGGAGAGGAGACCAGTTCCAGGCCAGGAAGCCGGCCGGGAGCTGAGACCACAGCAAAACTCAGCCCATCAGGCTCTTGCACCCCACTCCACCCCACTTGCTCTTTTTTTTTTTTTTTTTTTTTACCTTCTCTCAAGGTACATTTTTTTTTTTTTTTTTTTTTCACCCCACTTGCTCTTGCTCAGGGAGTGCAAGGACTAAGCCAGGCCAGCTGGGCAGCACTCCTGGTCCAGATGACTCCTGGAGTCCTGGCACTCCTGAGGGCTGGCATTTGGGGCTAGGGCTGTTTCTAGGCCACTCCCTATCTTTTCCATGCCTTGAGGAGCTAAGGGCCCTGCCCCTCCCATACCACTTTTGCTCCTGGCCTAAGGCTAGGGCACAGCTGAGGCAGGCCAGGTTGAACATCCCCGTGGGCAGGAAGTTCCTGCAGCTTCTACCTCAAAACCACCTGGTCTCTACAGCCTCTGTCCACAGAACTGTGCAGAGGCCACCAGGGGCGCCCCCCCCCCACGAGATCCTGGTTGTCCAGCAGGGCTACCGAGGGCAAGGGATTCCCCATGCCATCGTAGGTAATGAGTCCTCGACCAACACAGGCAGAGACTGGGGAAGCCTGCAATTTGCCTGCAGCTGGCACCAGCCGTTTGCAGTCTCTCCTGCCAAATGAGACATCGTGCACTAGGTTCCCTTCCCTCCCCCCCCTCGGGAAAAGCAGAAATGACAAACAACCAAGTGCGTGGGGAGTGCCCGGCAGCCAACTCTGGGTGGCCAGCTCCCCTTCCGCTAGTACTGAAGCCCCTGCGCCACACCCGCGGAGCCCCTACCCCAACCCCAACCCCAACCCCAACCCCAACCCCAACCCCAACCCTAACCCCAACCCCAGCCCTCCTCCCACCCTGGGAGCTGAGGGGCAAGGAACCAGCCCGGAGCAGGGCTGGGCCGGCAGCACTCGCAAAGCTCTGGCACCATCTTCCCGCCCCCGCACACAGCTATTTATAGCTAGGGAAGCACCGCACCCGGGCGCCGCTGCCCACCCGGCCGGGCAGCCCGCTCACCATCCCCAGGAGCAACACCGCGCAGCTTCTAGTCGGCGCCTTCTGCCGCGAAGTTGCTTGAGCTAGTGGCTTTCGCTTTCGCGCGGCGCAGCGCAGTGCACACCCCCGCGCGCAGGCTCCTGGCCCCGGGCTCTTTCGGGCTGGGCTAGCCAGGGGCTCCCAGCGCAGACGCGCGCGCACACTCCACCGGAGCTTGCCGCCCCCGCGTGCTGCCACCTAGGCCGGCCTGGCCGCCCACCTGACGCTGACCCGGCACGGGGGCGCCGCGCCCCGTCGCTAGCCAGCCAACTTCCTCTGCAGGGGTGCCGGGGGAAACCATGGCCCACGGGCTTCCTGTTGCGCTTGGGGAGGGGGACAGCTGCCTGAGCCCACCCTGGAGGACTAAACAAAAGGGCAAAAAAGGGGAGAACCAGGTAGGCAGAGAAGAAGAGGTGGTCCTGTGGCCTGGCCTCAACCCCCCCCCGTCCTCGGCAAGTTCCTACCCGCTGGCTCCGCTGTGGCATCTGTGCAGGAGAGCTAGTGCGGGCGCAGGGCCATGGCCGCGGAGGCTCGCTGGCTTCTCGCAGCGGGCCGGGGCGGGGCAGGCAGAGCAGGACGGGGCGCTGGTGCTCGCCTGGATGTGTGCCCAGCAGCGCAACTGACTTCTGCTGGCCAGTCTTGGTGGGGTCCCTGGCCTAGCTGCCACTGCAATGGTGGCCGGCTGTCAGTCGGCTGCCAGCTGCTGGTGGCACAGGCCTTAGTGTGGAAAGCTGTGGCCAGGACTACATTGGCCAGGATGGCAATAGTTGAATGCATGTTGGGGCTGTCATTGACTTGAATGTGGTGTTTATGTGAACGGCGCCCCCTGGAGTTGTGCCATTCAGTGCCCTGTGGCTGGCACAGTGTAGGTGTGTGTGTCGGAGCACATTCAAGCTGTCAGTAGGGACCAGAGAGAAGACTTCTAAATGTTATGGTGAGTCCTCCAGTGAGTGGGCTTACAGCTGGAAGCAGCTTCCTTTTCCAGACAGGCTCTCAGACCCAGAAAGGTGGGGCTGGGCCAGGATGATCCTAGATCCCTCCAGCACTCCTACCCCTGCTCTACATTCCAAGAACAGCAGCAGTACTCTCCAGCACAGGAGCAGTTTTCCACAGCTCAGGGAGTACATGGACAATACCCATGCTACAGATGAGGAAGGAGTTCAGAAGGGAAAAGCCTCACTCTAGTGCATATGACCCCGCCCCCAACACCCTCCACATCTTCCTGATTGCCTTCTTGCAAAGCACACTGAGCTACAACTATCTGTTAATTGGCTGTTTCTGCCAACCCTCCCTGCTGAGGAAAGCCCAGAAAAGGCAAGCAAGGGCCCTTCTCCATGAGCTAGATGGAGATGCTTCTCACCCATCTTCACAAGCTTTCCTCACATCACCTCAGTGCCAGGAGCTTTCTCCTGATACTCTAAGTAAGGTCTTAGATCTACCTAGCTAGTCCTAGTTGCATCTGTCCTAGAGATATCCACTCCTTGAGCTGGCTAATTCCCAAGCATTCTACTCCTGGGCTAGCTCCTGTCCACCAGCATTGGCTTACCATACACCCCACCAAGTGGTCCCAACTCAAATCAGTCTGGGCCCAATCTGCACTGGCCTTGGAGAATGTAGCACTCTCTGTCCTCTGCTCTTGGAAGGCGGCTTCCCTGCTAAGCACAGGGCTTGCTGCTGAGAAAAGGAAGAAGGATACCTTGGCTCCTATAAGTCACTCACTGGCAGGGGGACAAAAATGAGTGCAAGCCACCCCTAGGCAGTAAAGACAGACAAGAGGCTCCAACTGAGGGCTCGCAGAAGTTAGATCTCAACCTGCATTGCTGCTCAGCCTACTCTGGCCTCTTACCGTGCACATTCCTACCATCACTGGACAGATACAATACATGTGAGAACAAGTTCAGAGAGAATGAGCAACAAGGTCCAGCCTGGCCATTCAACATTGTCCCTACTTGCTTGAACAGACATGGGGACCAGGTGGTAGAGTGATGCTTGTGCCTGACACAGCTCATGACCTCACTTCATACCTTATCTACTCCCTGTAAGATCAAGTCAGACCAAAGGAAGCTGAGAACATGTACTGATCGCCCACACACCAGAAGAAAAATTGTTAGCCATTTCAAGTGTGCCGTTCTCTGGAAACTGATTCCCTTCATGTGGGAAACTTCTAGGTCCACCAGCAACCACAACTGCACATGGGTCCCCCAACAGAGTTGGAGCAGCCCAGTGATCACACTCTAACATGCACTGTGGTGAAAAGAATCTGCTGGCACCATCCCACCATCAGCAGACAAGCACACAGAGGTCCTGGCAGCTAGCTGTCACAGTGGGGGTGACCGGTGGTGGGTCAGGGGAGCTCGGGGGTTCTGTGCAAAGCAAAGACTGGGAGACATCCCTCAGAGAATGTCTGCTCCCAGCTGGGCTCTATGGTCTCCTTGAGTCTGCTCCTATACCACAAACACCCCACACACTGAGCCCTGGTTTGTGCCAACCCTCTCTAGAGCCCCACAAGACAATCATCATCTCTTGACAAGCAATGACACTGAGACCCAGAGCAGCGATACTCCCATATGGTGAGCATCACCCTCCTTGTTCTGCTAGGGGAAGGATTTCAGTGCATGCTGGAGCCTCTTGAGGCTTCACAAGAGAACACTATGACAAAGGCTGACTGGTGGGCCTGCCTTGCAACCTTGAATAGTATTTGAGTCCCCAAAAGCTCTGAGCTTCCTGAGACTTGTCAATACCTATGCAGGACAGCACCATGGACCTTAATTGCTCACCTGTACCTGGATGCCCAAAGATACAGGTTTATAATTATTGCCCCAAAGATAGCCACTCATGTAACTTAGGCTTAAGATGGGCTTTTAACCTGAAGGCTTAAAAGACTGGGCTCTCCAAGATGCTAGGATACCTTGATCACACTCACACAGGCCAGAAGGAAGCCATTGAGGTGGTCATTGGTTTCCTTGGAAACAAAGGCTTAGCCTTTGGCTCATGTAGACAGTAACATATAAATATTCTTATATCCACTACCCCAAGCACTGGCTTCTGGCTTTGTGAAGCCAAAGACCAGGCTGAATTGTGCCCAAGGTGCTGTCAGCTGAACTGCCCAGGTTACCAGGTGGCCCCAGCGGTACACTGCAGCCATCCCTTCTCAAGACCCACACCATGCAGACCCGCAGGTCACTCTTTTTTGTTTTGTTTTGTTTTGTTTTTTTGTTTTTTTTTTTTTTGGGCTGGCTCAGAATGCCTTCAGGGCAGGTTTGGCTGGCTTGAGTTCTGGGGATTGAACCACAGCAACCTGAGCCTGACTACTTTGTTGAAGCAGGCACTTAAAGAACTGAGCTAAGGGGCAGGCCCCCCGCAGGTCACTCTTGCATTCTTTCTTACTGACTGTTATCTCAGTCCTACCATGGTCTAACCCCAGTCTTCCTCCTGGACTGAGAACTAATTGTCAGCCATGGAAAATGCCAGCTGCTTTGGATGCAGAAGACTCGCCACTGCTCTCCTGCTATGCTGCTGTGGGATATGGCTCTGTGTGACATGTGACTAGTCAACTTTGCTGCAGTGTGTATGACAGACTGCTGGGTCTTACAGTTCCATGCCAGCAAATTTTCTTTCCCTCCTCTCAGGGTTCAGTCAGAGTGAAACAGGCTTCTCCTCCCTGAGGACACAGACCCCCAGGGACATGGCATCCCTTGAAAGCAGTGGAGTTCAGATATCCCAGACTCATTCAGATATCCCAGATATCCCAAACTCAGGTTTTTCTAGAGCTAGAGCTTTTAGGTACTCAGAGCTGGTGAGCCTGTAGTACATTACTAAAGTACTTTTAGATGTCAGTGTCCAACTATTCTAAATGACAGATGGGAAGGATGAAAGTGACCTGCCCAAGGAACATTTCCAGGCTAGGACTTGACTCAAAGGACTAGGTCATTAGGTTGAGTGCTGCATTCACCTCAGCAGACAGCTGTGCTATACCATAGTCCAACCCACAGAGACATGAGAACTCAGGACACACATGGGCTCATGATGAACATGGGCCATGGCACCCAGCAGGCGCTTTCTGAGAAAAGGATGCCTCATAAGGTTGTGCCCACAATTCCCCATAACCAGGAGACAAATCCAGGATCTCAGTGAGACAGTTGGGCTCTCACAGGCAGGTGACAGAGCATGTCAACTCAGCTTACTTGGTATCTCCAGCTCAGCTACATAGCAAAAGACAGAAACAAAAACAAGGATGGGGACAGGGGTATGGTAGCTTCTTGGGGGAAGAAATGGCAGATGTGGAGGGACTGGGGATTTCCCTATGCAGGGGGATAAGTGGAGAAAAAGCAGCAGCCTGCTAGCAGAAGGAGAGAACAGCAGGAGCACTGAGCCTGTGGAGGATAAATGGATCCTTGCTGTATGCAATGGCGATGCATGTGGCAGCAGGTACCGCATGTGGGCAGTGCACTGCGGCCTCTGTGGAAAGGGTTGTAGGGAATTTGGGGGAAAGGAACAGAGGCCACCAAATGCTAAGGCGCTTATGTGAGTGGGGAGGCACCAACCACGATTATGGGACTTTCTGCCTTGGTACCCTATGACAAGTCCACTACTGAAAACACAGCTGGCCTGCTGCTGGGGGTGTGGTGTCTGTTGTTTCTCCCGATCCTAGGAGGGCCCCACACTGACTCCTTTGCTTTTCCTTCCTGGAATGGCTTCTCCCCCAGTGTATGATCCGATCAGTCAGGGACTCAGAACCAACCTGGAGCAACATGACAGTTATACTAAACTCTGAGCCACACCCCGACTTAAGTCTGGATAAAGGAGCTGATGCCCAGGCTACTGTAACAGCCTACTCTGTAAAGTATTGCTAAGCTGCTTCCATTTTCATATCAGGAGGGGAGCCCAGATCCTAGAAAAACCACATGTGACACACTGAGAAAACTAGGACAGCCAATATCTTCAGACCCCTGGTTCCTAAAAAAATGGATTTTGTGGGTGTTGGGGACTTTAGCTCTTCTGGCTGGGATAAGTGTGCCCTGGTGGGGGTGGAGGTGTCCTAGGGAAGTAGTGAAAGAAGGGAGGCTTCAAGGGCTGGCAGTGGCCACAGTCTACACTGGTTACCCTCTCCAGACAGCAGCAAACTGGCATGCTGGTGATTGAAGCAACAACCTAAACTGAGCTGGCACCTATATGGCAATCCAAGCTTGCTCTCGAGCATGGTCATAGCTCATCAGCTCCTCCTGCCCCTGACAGTCACAGGAGGAAGCCTTCAGGTACCCTGGAATAGCCTCTGAAGGGGAGCCAACTCCCCCAGGCCTGCTGTATAGACCAAAGCCCAGTGTCAAATCTGCAGACCCAACCCCAACATGAACAAATTTGAGATAAGAACAGAGAACCCCCACCCAGGCATGGGAACCTTCATTACACCATCAGGGTCTCCCCACAGGAAAAGGGTCACCTGTTTAAAGCGGCGATGCCCACAGGATGCTCCACTGGCAGAGTTTGGCCTGACTTTGAGCCAGGCACTTTTAAGAAGCTAAGTCGAATATGCTTTGGATTATCCATACCTGCCCTCCTGTGCACACATACCTCACAGCTGTGAGGGCACAGGGTCTCCTCAGCCTGACCCCAATGCTCTCCTCAGTCTCCCCCCTGCCAGGCCTGCTCTATGAGCTACAAAGCTCCTGCTTTGCAAGCTCCCTCTGCCAACCATAACCATGGAACACACTGTCTTGGAACCCTATGGTGAGTCCACCACTAAAGACAGACACATGTCTATCAAGGATTGGATCAACATCACTGCTGAAAGTGATGGTGATAGCCTTGAAAGGTCCGTTCTATCTTTCCCAGAGTGGCTTCCTCTTTCCCCATAAGGGACCCCCACACTGCTCCCCATGACTTTCCCTCTTAGAATGATTTCTCCAGTTTGTCTGACTATCTGGCCAATTTGTAAGGTCAGCCTGGCCTCCAGGACTGTCTCTGATGACCCTTGCTAAGAATGAGGACACTCCTCCCAAAGCTATAGCACTGTGAGACCTACATAGCAGAAGACTCCGGGTGCCTTGATTAAAAGTCGGGAGTGATAGTCACACTGCATCTGCCTTTTCCTGCTGTGCCCTGAGCAGGGGTGGCCACTTCCCAGGGGAGGGGCTCTCCACCTGCAGCCACTGGAGGCCAGCCTTCCCTGCCAAAGGCTTTCACAGCACCACCTGCTCAGTGCCGCATGCAGGACCTAGGCCTGAACTGAGGTGTGGTTCTCTATTACTCCTCTGAGGATGGTTAGGTAAGTCTGTTCTGGAAATAAAGACTAGGGCTAAGCCAGTGGCGGCTAGTTCCCATGAATGGGCCTGCTGGCCCAGCGCTGCTACAGCAAGTGGTGGATAGTCTTTCAGGCAGCATAGAGCTGGCCCTCCTTTGCTTGGGCAGGTTGAGCAAATGACCCAGTGTACCTAGACACTGAGAAGACAGTGTTCAGAGATTCCAGAATGTGTGCCCTACTGCTTACCGATGGGTGGAGGGCTACAGGGAACTTCTGTGAGGCTCCACCTGCTCTCACCTAACTTAACATATATGTACAGAATATCATTTCAAAACTTCAAAAAAAATTTTTAACCATTTATTTATTTAATTTGTCAAAACTTTTTTCTTCCTTTCTCTTTTTAGGCTTTTTTTTTTTTTTTTTTTTTTTTTTTGAGATAAGGTCTCATTATGTAGTTTAGGCTGGCTCCAAACTCACTAAGTAGGGGCCAGGGAGATGGCTCAGTGTGGCCTGAGTTCAATCCCTGGTTCTGAAAGGAAAAAAAAAACTAAGTAACCAAGACTAGCCTCAAACTTGAGAGATAATCCTCCTGTCTCCTCCTGCCTCAGCCTCCCATGTGCTAGGATTATAGGTGTTTGCTACCACACCTGGCTAAAAACTTGTGGGTTTTTTTTTTCTTAAACGTATTTAGTACAGAGTCTACAGGGTCTCACTATGTAGATCAGACTTGTAGTGATTCTCCTGTTTTCAGACTCCCAAGTGTTGGGATTACAGGCATGTGCCACCATGCCCAGTCTCAACTGCCGGCTAACTGTGCTCCCAGGGCGGAGCTGGCACAGCAGGCAGAGGATCAAACGCTGGCCTCTGTGCTCTGCCTACACAGGCGCTTTAGTCTGCTGAGCTATCTGGACTGCCCCTGAAAACTTATTTTTAATCAACAAAATTTCTAAAATTCTTTCAAAGACATCTTCCAGTTGGCTGTGCACCACACCTTCTCCACTGACCTAAGTGAGTCCTGTCACCAGGGTCCCTGCCCCACCACATGCCACCTGGATGCAACAGTCGTTGTTTCATACCATGTGTAGATCAGGCCCTGAAGCCCGAGGCAGTAATGTGTTTTCTATAAGGGTTCTTACGTGCTTCTTACCATAACACCAAGGTCGGTCTGCTCAGCGCTACTTTTTTTTTTTTTTTTTTAATCTTTTATTTAATTTATTTGGTACAGGGTCTCACTACGCAGTGTAGACTCCTAGTGATCCTCCTGTCTCCGCCTCCCTAGCATTGGGATTACAGGAGTAGACTACCATGCCTGCTTTTGGTGGCTGGCATAGCATGCCCAGTTCCAGGGCTAGCATAGCATGTGGTACCAGGGATCGAACCCGGGTCCTTGCACTTCCCACGCACATGCTTAGAACACTGAGCTATCTCCCCAGCATGGTCAACACTACTTTGCAGGTGAAGAAACTGAGCCTTACAAACACTGACTGGTTTTGCTTAAAGCCCCTCAGTGGTATAGAGTGGAGCCAGGTATGAAGAATGACTTTGGACTGACCGAAGTATTCCTTCTGAGATCAGAGAGAGAACAGGACACACACCACAGAGACCCATGTGTGTGAGCGAGTCCTCAGCTTGCTCCTCCCATAGGTCTGTGATTCCTAGGGGCACTTGTGGGCCACAGCTCATCACTATGGTAACCAAGCAGAGGTTCAAGGATTTCAAACCCAACATTCTTAGAAGCAACACAGAACATAGTCAAACTTTCCAAATAGGAAGGGAGATAGAGAAGAGAAGAGAAAAGAGAGAGACGAGACGAGACGAGACGAGACGAGACGAGACGAGACGAGACGAGACGAGACGAGACGAGACGAGACGAGACGAGACACAACTTCCCAGATTGAAGCCACCCAAAGGAGGAGGCCTGGCTACAGACCTGTGGCACAGCAGGCAGAGAGCCCTCACTTCTTGGGTTTTGCTCCCTCCTGCATGGGAGCCGATGCTGCCTGGGGTGCAGCCCAAGAGGGTGGGGCTTGGCCTTTGCTACCTCCACAGGAGCAGCTGTTCACTCATCTGTTTTCCATTGGGTATGTGAGAAAGGTTTCTTTTGGAAAAAGACCTGGAAAAAATCACTGACCTCATTCAAAAGGCCCACCTTTTCAGATGGAGAAATTAAGGTCAAAGGGGCCAGGACCAGGAAGTCAACAGCAGGACTAAACTCTGAGGGCAGGGCAGTATCCTTCCTGAAGCAGTGGGCACACTGAAAGTATCTGAGGTTCAGGCTGGACATAGCCTAAGTACTCTGGCTTCTAGGCCCATCCCACCATCCACAGCCTGGCCATACTTACAGGAGCTGCGGGCTTGGGGGCCCTAATCAGGGCAACCCCAGTGACATGGAGCAAAGGATGAGACATTGCAGGCCAGACTGTGCTTTTTAAACCTCATTTTCCAGTAGGAGCCAAGGCCTCCACAGAGCTCTGGGTAGCCCTGGGCTCTCTGCCGCCATAAGAATGTTTCACAAACTAAACCTGGTGGCCCATGACCTGCCATTATGACACTTTTTTCCACTGGATCAACTGTAACGGTGTACATTTTCTGGGCTGCAGGAATGAGCTCCCAGGAAACAAAGCAGAACTGGAACTGCCACTGCTTCTCTCTCTCAAAAGGGTACACTGGAGTGACCCTCTCTCTACAGCCTGGGGGTGGGGACTCCCAGGACCTGCCATCTCAGCAGCCACAGGCTGCTCTCAGCCTCACTGCCTCTGCCCAGACCACCTGAGTCTCAGTGGGCCACACATCCTGTCAACTTTCTAAGACCCCCCACGCCACCCAGAAGTGTGCCTCCTTGCTGTGGCCCTTGGCCTGGTGCTGCTCCTCTGCACAGCACACCTGGGCCTGCAACAGTATCCTGGACACAAAGCACAGAAGGCAAAGGCGTTGCCCATACTAAGACCATTGTGAGTGTGCCTCAGAAAAACACAGCAAGGCCACTCACTCCAAGATCAAGCCTCGGAAAAAGTCACTTGCTCTAGGAAAAGAAGTCTAAACTGAAAAACGTCTTCAAGAATGTTAAAAAATAAGCTCTTTACTGAACACACAGAGCAGAGCAGCTGGGAGCGAGAGGGGACCAGGACTGAGGTCAGTGCTGTACTTATACACAAACACTGCCTTCCCTGGGAGTGGGGGGAGCAGACAGCGGCACTCCTGAGAGGCTGTGAGGAAACTCTGGCATGGAGGCCAGCCCACAGGACACCGGCCTCAGCCCTGGACACATCTGGGCTGGGTCACTCGCCAGCTCTCGCACTATGAGTAGCCTTCAGGGGCTTCTGTTCCTGCTAGCAGGATTCTACCTGAAGATTCACCGAGACCCGCAATGCTGACGGCTTAAGAGCATGTCCCTGAGTATCCTGGTTTCATAATTCTGAATCCACATCTAAAGGTGAAAGCTGTCTCTGATAGCCAGAAAAGGATGTACACCAGGGGATGACAGAATAAAGGCTGCTTATATTGATAAGTTTAAAAAATTATACCCACAAATGAAAACATCCTGGCTTGGCAAAAGTGACTCTGCTATATCCTAACAGGGCAGGCAGGGGCCTGGGCATCCCGTGGCCTTGTCTCTGCTGTCCCACTATGTGCTTCCTCTTGCTGGCTCTTCGGTCAGGAAAACAGTAAGTTCTCAGGCAAAAGAAGGGCCTTCTCTGCCTGCTGCCCTGGGGCTCACCCTCATTCCCAGACAGGGAGGCAAGGATGACAGGGACGTTTTTGGTACCTGCTCCAGGTTGAATCCAGGGCTGAAGAAGCCTAATGCAGTTCAGTTCCAAAGTCCACAAAGCTCAGGACATGGGAAAGGAGAGGAGGTCAGGGACTGGCTCAGAGCCCCCAGAAGAGTGCTAACCCTTTTAAGAGTCTTAAAAATGGGACCTTTTTCCCTGAGAACTTGAAGTGTTTTCTTTTGTTTACTCTGCTTGTGCAATTGGCCCACGGATCAGCTCAGCAATGCTAAAAATAGAGCTATTGCAGCAATTCCTACTACAGCCAAGAACCTCACATTTCCTCGATTTAAACTTTTCCCCTGCTTTTCTGCCCTTTGATTCCCACTGTGACGTGACTGGGATTTAGGTGTTCTGAACCCAGCCAGCAGCACTAGGAATGGCCCTGCTGTGTAGAGGGTCATCTTAGTGATAAAGGGAGGAAGCTCAGTGAGGCTAGGGGACCTTTAAGGTCACAGCCATGAAAGGCAGGTCCTATAGCAGAACCCCAGCTCATTTCTCCACTAGCCAGTGGTGCCGTATGTCTACACCCATGCTGACCTGTACCAGGAGGTAAGATGAAAGCCACAACTAACCCCAAATAATTTTTGAGAACCCAATGATGCTGGAGCCTCAGGAGACAACACTACCCTGAAGCAAGACAATAAGGAGTATCCTCCCAACACAGCCTTGTGTAACATCCCCACTGGAGATGCTGCTTACCACTCAGTGGTGTCCCAGTGCACTGTT
>NW_004524655.1:9657240-9714971 GCF_000260255.1 Octodon degus | reverse complement strand
AGCAAGACAATAAGGAGTATCCTCCCAACACAGCCTTGTGTAACATCCCCACTGGAGATGCTGCTTACCACTCAGTGGTGTCCCAGTGCACTGTTCACTAGAGGACAGGCACATGCATGCATGCATACTGGGCTCCTCAAGTCTAAGTCCCAGCCCTCCTGTATTCCCCATCTTTCCCCCCAAGCCCTTGACTCCATTAGCCCAAAAGTGCCAAAATCTTTTTTTTTTTTTTTGCAGAAC
This sequence comes from Octodon degus, assembly GCF_000260255.1. NCBI lineage: Eukaryota > Metazoa > Chordata > Mammalia > Rodentia > Octodontidae > Octodon > Octodon degus. The sequence goes on along the minus strand of NW_004524655.1, from coordinate 9,714,731 downwards.
CAGGGATTGAACTCAGGCTCTTGCACTTGCCAGGGAAGTGCTTATTCCACTGAGCCATCTCCCTGGCCCTACAAAGTCTTATCTTTGGAGCTGTCAACTGGCCACCATCTCTGGTGCTCCTTGGTTCAGAAGATCAGCTCAACACCAACCTCTGCTTCCTCATCTGTCCCATGAGTTGTTGGGAGTGAAGCCCTAGAGGAGCAGTAGACTGGCAGAGCTCTGTGCATGGGCCCCGCCTGGTTCTCCAGTCCATTCATGACAGTTGGTATGACATCTGGAAGACGTCCACACTCCAGCTGTTTGTCACTGTAAGGAAGTGTCTGCACCTAGACCAGGAGAGCAGGGCCCGGTAGCATCCGGCCAGTTACCAGTTATGCAGCGCTCTCCCTGGAACACACCATTTGAGTCTCACACCGTTGCCCAGAAGACCAGCTCTGCTCTATCTCTCACAGTTACATTCATTCCCCACCATTACTCTCTTGTGCTGTCTTCTCACCTTCAGGCAACATCATCTGAGCTCCAGAAGGGCTGGGGGCTGAGCACAGCCTGGGGGCTCAAAAAAGCAGGTGCTGAATGACTGTGGGAAGCTCATGCAGAGCCTGACATTTGCCAGAGGTGGCTGGCCCTGAGAAAGGCTGGCAGTGAATTTAGGAAGGCCAGGATGTAGTGACATTGAGCCAACAGACTGAGACGAAGCTCTACCACAGAAATGCCTCCACCAGCAGGTTTGATAGAGCCTGAGGGAGGTAGGACAGGCAACAAATGCCAGGCAAGGTGCTAACAGAGGGAAGCTGATGTGCAGAAGGGACTTATTCATGGCTTGTACACACTGGGGCCAAGGCAGCCCACTCAGCCCCTAGTCAAAGCAAAGAAGAGGTAAGAGTGTCACCCCCTGAAGGAAGAAAGACAAAGTGGGACCAGAACACAATTTATAATTCTTGCTATCTCTCCCCAACATGTGTCCACAGCAGACACTATGAACAGAAAAAGAGGGCTAGGATGTCACCTGCAAAATCTGGGGACTTAGTAGCTAATGATGTAGGCCTTGGAGTCAGACAGACCTGGAATCCCAGCATGACCACCTGCTAGCCGTGGGATCTTGGGTCATTTTCCTGGCTTCTGTACCTTATTCAAAGGGGAACAAAAGCACTAGCTCTCTGTGGGGTCCTCAGCCACTGTGACATGCATGACCTCTGGCACCAACTGCTGCAGAAGAAACTCAGCAACACCATTTTGAAGCACCCAAAGCAGCTAGGTCAGCTGAGGAGTGGCCCTAAAAACAGGATCCTGAGCTGCTTTCCAAGGGAAGAGGCCAGGAGAGAGGTCAAAGAACACACAGGGGACTTTTAGTTTTCTTTTGGAGGGGGTAGGGGGTACTGGGGATTGAACTCAGGACCTTGTGCTTGCCAGGTAGGCGTTTATATCACTGAGCGATCTCCTGGCCCAGGGCTTTTAGTTTTCACAGCTTGTAGAGTCTGTTGAAAATTATTTCTCTATAATATCTAAGCCACACAGATATGCTATGGGAGACTAAAAGCACCCCAAATAAAGCTCTCAATGAGGCTGGTCCTGCAATAGCTACCTTGGGCAGCCCTCCCTGCTGGGCCCACCGCAAGGCCAGGCTGGGCCAGGCACAGATGTGCCATGCTGCAGCAAGGTGGCAGCCTCCACTGTTGTTGCTCTGGGGCCCAAGAGTCCCTGTGCCTACGTGGGTCTTAGTGAGGGGGCTGTCACACAGATGTAGTAAGTGTAGCTGGCCAGCCCCTTGGGGCCATACCCAAACAGACCTGTGACCAAACTAGCCAACAGTGTAGTCCTGGCCCCAAGGGCAGCTCTATTTGATATCACACCTATCTAAAGGACCCTCCATCAGCCTGCAGTCCAGCTTCACCTCCTAGGGCAGGGCTTATGCCTGTGTCTTCCTGTCCATTGCTACAGTATCCTCCCCATCCAGCCAGTAGATAGCATTTGTGCCTGGGGAGTCTGGGCCAGACATAGAAAAGGCACTAGCAGACCCCTGGGCTTCCCTCCTTCCTCCCCTGGGTGAGGCTGCTGGTCTCCAGGCACGGGCTTCAGCTCTAGACACAGCGGGGTTCACACCCCGCCTCCAGTATGGACTAGCTGGGTCACTTTACCTTTTAGCACCTCTGGGAAACAGGAACCAATAATCCAACCTTGTAGGTTGGGCTGCGGATCTGAGCCCTTGTTGACAATGTGGCCGGCCCAGGATCTGACATACAGCATATGTAACATGTTAACATGCTCTGGTAAGTATGTATGGGTATTGAGCCAAGCAGAGGTATAAGGAGAACTAGTCACAGCTGGTCTCAGGTGGGGATAAAGTGATGTCGCTCTTCCTATCACGCTATTGCCTGCCCATGAGCAGAAAGGGTAGGTGGCAAGGCGCTATCCCTTCCCCGCCCCCTTGGGCTTGCTTTCCCCTGCCTGGGAAGCTGGACTTAGGTAGAGTATAGGGTATCAGAAATTGGGTAGAAAATAGTATCTCTTCCCTGGGTTGTTCCCCATCCTTACTGATGTCTATTCACACCAAGGTCTGAACTTCGGGGTGGTCTCTGGAGGCAGGTGCTGTCCACAGGCTCCTAGACATGATAGCTCTTGAGAGCCAGAGGGATGGAGAAAGAGAGGAGTAAGTCTGGCCTGGCCTTATGAGGGAGGAAATGCTGGGCTGAATGTGCAAAAGGAGGCAGAGACCCTGGGACCTGCCATGGCTGGATTCCTGGGCACGTGAGCCAGGATATACCTGTTTCCCCTGTTCTGGGACTGCTGCTCCCTAGTTATTTATTCCAGAGAATTCTCAAGTGCAAGAGGGATTCAGGTCCCATCTGCTGGGCAAAGCAAGAGGAAGTATTGGGAAGGCAATATAATGTTATTTCAGATGAAATCCTTACCTTCGGCTGACCAGGTCTGACTGGTTCCAGGGGACATGTCCCACCTGCCCCCCCACCCAGCCTCCCATGGACCACTCGCTCTTTCTGAGGGATAAGGGCACTGGCTAAGGCCTGGCTGGAGGGTTGGCTTCTGCACCTGGCATCTAGGAGAGAAAAAGGGGCTTTCCTGAGGTCCCAGCACCAAATAGTGGGGGCTGAGAGTAGAATGGGTATGACTGACACCTGCTCAGAAGAGTGGAGAGCTGCGGGCTTTAAAGACCTTTTCTCTTTCCCTGTGGCCCAATTTGGACCACATCAAGGCCCTTGGTGAGTGCTCAGGCTACAGGTTACAGACAGCACAGAACACGAATACTGTAAAGAAACAAAGAAGGCTCATGATGACTGTGCCTCCCATTGGTCTAAGTGACCCAGAGTTAGGATAGACAGAATCCACCTGTGGATAACACCATCCCACCTATCTTCCTTGCCCAGGAGTGGCTAATGCCTTGTGTGAGGCCACTGAAAGGGTGGATTCACCGGGAGCCAAGCCTTCCATGTCCAAAGTCTATGCTCTTCTGGTTGGTCCTGGGACCCAGGGCTGCTGACTAAAGCAGCAGGCAGGCCCCACGTTGAGCCAAAATGGCTGCAGGGAGGCAGCACACTCAGGACAGCCACAGCAGCACTGATTTCCTCTCTGCTCTCTGGCTAAAGCCATGACTGTTCCCACCTTGCTCAGCCTCAGAAATAGGAGGCAGTGCTAGCCTGGCCTGCAGCTCTTTGCTTCTTCCACAGAAGCTGGAAACTGGGTTGATGCAGGAAAAAACCCTGCCTGCTAAAATAAGCAAACATTTTGGGGAAAGGAAACAGCCATCCCTGGCTCAGTTACTATGGGAACGTTTCTGAATCAAATACAAGGCAAGGAGAAAAGTTTGCCCTGGCCAAAGTAGCCAGGCTGTGGAGCACTTAGGGCTTCCTGCCTCCATGCACAGAGGTAAATACATCTGCACAGGAAACCCCAGAAGCTTTTGGGCACCCAGAAATAAGCCCACAGTGTCCATGGTATAGACAGCAATCTAGCAGTACTTGCCATCCAACCTGCACGTGCCGTCTTGAACCCTCCTCTCCAGGCAAGGGCAGCCCCTAGGCTCTTCCCTCTGCAGCCTCCTCCAGTGCAGCACTGGGTCAGGAAGGTGGCTGTCTGCATCTGCAGGCCTAGCCAAACCTCAGAGTCTGCCCCTGAGGACCTATGTGTCTTCCCTGGGCTACCTTTTTTGCATCACTGGCCTCAGAAGCCACCGCTGTCCCATAGCCACATGCTTTCTGACAGTGCCTATCCAACACGGCAAAAGGATGAGTAGTGGTTCCAGTTGTGGCTCCAACCTGACAGGTCAGGATTCAGTTTCCCAGGCACCCTGCCCACACACTCTCTCCCTCTTGGCCCCATGCAGAGCCATACCCCAAACCACAGCACAGGTCCACCTGACCTTGACCTGGGCAAGCAACCACAAAGCTCTCCTTTGTTAACATTAAAGGTCCCCCACAGAACAGGTAGCCCTGCCAACATCAGCTCTCCCTCATCTCTTCCAGCCATGATCAACCTCCCTACAAGATCCTATAGTCTCCTGCACCCCCTCCCCTTTATTTGTTGCTATTTTGGTCCACTAGACAGCCAGCCTGCTTGATGCCCCCAATAAATCTTCTACTCGTGTCAGAATGCCTGGCCTGGTTGATTGTGTGGGTTCGGACCTAACACAACCAACATGTCTAACAGCCTTGGCTGTTTTGGCTAAGAGGGCTGGCGTCATGGGGGCCTTCAACTGGGGTGTCCCCCACCCCCAGTACATGCCTCAGCTCAGGATCTGCTGTTGCCTGGTGGGTAGGGATCTTCCACAGCATAGGTGGGGTGGCAGGAAAAGGCTGGGGACTTTTCATTATCTGTGGACACTAATTCAGTCAATGTGTGCAACAGTGGGTCTAGATTTATACCACATGTATTTCTCCCTCACTTACCCATGTGTCCAACCACATCACTTGGCTTCACACACACCATGTTTAGCAGGTGCTATGGAGGACCAATTAGCTGTGGGGCAGGCCTGTGAACACTGGAACCAAAGGTCCCATTTATCTGTGTCCCTCACCACTCACCCACCTTTGCTGCTGGTCCTTTACACACCCCACAAAGGCCCAGCCTGCAAAGCTTCCCTCCCAAGAGTGCCTTTAATCCTAGTCTGTGCCTTTCCTAGGAGAGAAGCACCCTATATACCATGGCAGTTGGAGGCTGGCTTCCTGCCCCTCCCATGGGGAGTACATGGATACTCCCATATACTTCAGTGAACAGAAACCCTGTATAAAGATGTAAAGATAGGAAAGCCTCCTGTGTCCTGGAGCAAAGGCCAGGGAATTCCCTGTCCTCCATAATACCCACCACTGACTGGACTAGAAGAATGGAAGTCATCTATTTGGGAAAAAGAGAGGAATAGAGTCAATCCTCCATTCATACTCAGTGACCACTTCCTCTGGACCAGGCTGGGCCAGACCTGAGATTGCCAGCCCCCAACCCCTTATTTTGCTTTCCTGGACAAGGCAGTAGACCTCAAGGCACAGTCTGCTGACCCTAACATACAATCACTTCTGTCAGTCATGGCCTTATCCCAGCAGCCAGTCAGGGGCTGTCTTAAGTGTTCCTCCATCAATATGTTAGTAAACAGTTGATTCCACACATTCGGTAAAGCACTCGGCAGACTTCTGTGTGGAGAGCTCTCGTGGTCTGCCAGTACTTTGTGTCAAGCATGGCTCAAGGAAGCCAAAGAACCTAAGAAGGCAGAGGAGGCTAGAAGAGAGCCCCAGGGTGGCAAAAGTAGTAACCTACTGGAGGAACATTTGCTGACCACAAAGAGGCAAAACACTCAGAACACCAGTCCAAGCTTCCCCAGCAGCTTCTGGCCGTAAGGGAGGCGCTGCTCATGTGCCCGACCCACGTGGGCCCTCTGAGCCTTCCCTCCCACACACACAACCTCGGATTGCTTCTCCATAGGACTCATCTCAGAAATCATAGGAGGAGCTACAAGGAGAGAGCCCAGTGGACAAGGGGCCTAGAGCCTCTGGTCCCAGTTCAGATGTGTTCCTTGGGAGTGGACACCTGAAGCGTTGGCTTCTTAACTTCCTCATTAGACAGGCTGAGTGCTTCTCTCACAAGGCAGACATGGTGGCTCTGTCTTCTCTTCCAGTGTCACTGTACTATTTTTAAGGGTAAAGTATCAACAACAAGGGAAGATGGGAGGGAGAAAACCATTTTCTTGGGAACCTATTATGTGCCAGAAACTGGGATGGGAGACACTACTCTATCATCTAATTTGATTCCCATGGTACTCTTCAAGTAGTGTAATGGAAACCCACTTGCTCGTCTTCCATTATCTAATTTGGTTCCTACAGTTACTCTTCAAGTCAGGAACCACCCCGCCCTTTTGTTTTGGAAATCCACTGTACCAGGTGAGTACCCCAATTCAGAGACATTAAGCAGCTTGCTTGGTTCTAACTCTTACCTATCAGCTGCAGAAATACAGATTTGCAAAAGATCACATTTCTTTAATACACAGAGAATCTTATAAATGATTAAGAAACAAACCAAGAATTCTATGGAAAATGAACATGAGTCAGATCAAAATTGCACAGAAGTTAAAACTACTAACGTGGTACCATGGACAATCTCAACACATAATGAAGATAACACACACTCTAGATTTTCATTTACTAGAGAGCAAACATGGGGGGGCTGGAGAGATGGCTCAGTGGTCTAAAGCACCTACTTAGAACAAGCTTAGCAAAGCACAAGGACCGCGGTTCAATCCCCCAGCACCACATGCCAGCCAGCCCCGCCCCCTGGTGGGCTGAGCTGGCCACACTCTCTCTCTCTCTCTCCCTCCCTCTCTCTCTCTCTCTCAAATAAATAAAACAATTAAAAAAATTTAAAAAAAAATAAAAAAGAAAGCAAACATGAGCTAGGCTTGGAGGCACACACTATTAATCCAGCTACTTAGAAGGCTTAGTCAGGAGGATGTCAAGTTCCAGGCCAGCCTGGACAACTTAGTAAGACCATGTCTCAAGAAGAAAATAAGAAAACAGAAAGGGCTGGAGATGTCTTTCAGCAGTACAGTGCTTGCCTAGCATGCACAAAGGCAATGAGTTCAGTCCTCAGTACTGAGAAAAGAAAAAAAAAAAAATCAGTAATACTGTGTTGATGAAATCTGGGGGGAAAAAAGGCTAAAGGTAGGAAAGTGGGTCAGGTCTTTGGAGGGTAGTTACTTACTAGTATTTCAAAGATATCAAACCCTTTGACCCAGCAGTTCTATTTCTAGATTTTATCCTATAAATAGACTCCTACAGATGTACAATGACATACACACGAAGCTTTGTCTGTAGTAACCCAAGACTGACATATCTAACTGTCCATCAACAGGAGATGGGCAGATAGAAATTCTGGGGCACGCACATGTTTGGAGTATTGGACAGCTATTAAAAAGAATCAGCAGGCTGGGGCCCAGCAAGTTTCACCCCTAGCGTCATAATCAATTGTTAAAATGAACAAGTTTTAAAATAAGTTCCAAAAAAGGCAAAAACATACACTCTTTCTCTTGTGTATACCTATATGAACTGGCTTTTATGGCAGGCATCCTCTATGACACATGGGACAAAGAACAGTGGCTACTATGGAAAAGGGGTTAGGGTCTGGGCATGTGGTGAGAGAATGTTTCTCTTTCATGCCAATTCCTGGTACCACACAGACTGATTACCAATGAAACGACTACAACTCTATGAAATACCAACCGAAGGTAGATAGATGCAGGGTTCCCAGGGCCTGGACCTTACTGGCTCCAGAAGGTCACAGCCTGGGAGAAGGGAAGAGTTAAGGACTCAGACACTCCCACGTGGCTGGCTCTTGCTGGAGACCTGCCCGCCACGCACCTTGAGAACCAGTGTCTGTGACACTCCTTCAGTCTGAGATGGGCCCTCAAAGGAGGGCTCCCGTTTGGGCTGACTCCACCCTTCTGCTTCTCTGGTACATATCAAGAAATCAGGGAAAATACAGAAGAAACCAAAGATGAGAGGTGCTATGTGTAACTTGCCAAAGCTACCCAGCATGGTGCGAGGAGCTGGTGGAAGATGGGTAAGGAATTTCAGGTGACATGAATGAGGATTGTTCTATGATGGGCAGAACAAGTGTGGGCTGGGACTGGCATAGCGTCAAGAAAGGGAGATGTAGGCTTTCTGGGATGGGAGGCAGACAGGTCTGGGCAGTGAAGTGGGTCTCCACCCTACATGGAACAGGTAGGTTGGAAGGGCACTGAAAGCCTAGCACTGGGAAAACTTGTATTTTAGTGACAAGAGTCACCTTCAGTTAGAATCTCCTTTGTGCCCCAGATCATTCAGGGGAAGGTAGACCTGCTGCAGAGGAGCACTGCTATGGGCATGGGGTCCCCTCCCTACTGCCCAAATGGCCCTAGAACACCTGGGGTTTTAGAGAATATACCAAGCTTAAACATGCCCCTTCCTACAGAGGGCACACTGGTGCCTAGAGGGGACAGTGATTTTTCAGAAGTCACTCAGCAATCACAGCCCCATACCCAAGTCTTACTTTAGCCCGCACCATCCTGCCTGCCCTCTGAGAATCCCACAAGCCCATGACCCTGGGAAAGCCCACCCATCAGGGTTGATTCACACGCCTTCAGTGAAAAGCACTAACAGTAAGCAGCCTCAGAAATCAACAAGGCAAAGTACTCACGTTGAAGAAATTGGTCTTGTTCCTCTCGCAGAAGAGCCCCTGTGCCGGCATGTGCTGCAGTTGTTGCCATGGGATACTGCTGCCTAGCAACACATCGCGGGCCCACTGGAGGTTCTGGGGAAAGAAGAAGTAGGTTGGAAGTGAGTGTGTGGGCTGCTCAGGGCATCCACAGGGAAGGCAGGTGGTCCCCTCCTTCCTGGCTGCATGGCAAACCACAATGAGCAGCTCTGCAGACACTGATCCCACCACTCCAAGCAGCTCTGGTCACGACCTTTCATTACTGTGCTACAGAATATATTTCTGAACTGACCGTTTGCCCAATACAACTAGCTCAGGAGTGTGGCCTTACACTGCCCAATGTGGGCACAAAAGACTTCTTGCCTTGACAGATCCTATAAAGTTGTCATGTGGACCCAGAGTCTACCTACCGTGGAGGGAAAACACAAACCTAAAAGACAACCAAAAGGCAACCCTGACATGTTTACCAGCAATCCCTATTCAGACAGTGGTACAGCTGCTGCAGGCTCAGAGGGCCAGCCTCTGGCTGCAGTGCTTGGTCCCCCAAGCTTGCTGGGCAATGGTCCTGGACAGCCAGTTCTCTTCCCAACTCCGGTTCCTTGCTTACCTTTCCCAGCCCTGGGCTCAGGTCTTCACTACCACATACCCCAACTACTCCAAACCCTGTCTCATGTCTCAGCCTGCAAATCAGTCTCACCTGTTCCCATTCTTCCCACTGCTGGCCTGGGTGAAATTAGTTTCCCCATTATACAAGGCAAAGACACAGGCCCTGACTCCTGGCTTGCTGGCTGAGGGTCCCCTGATGGCCAGCTTCTAACCTCTGCTCCTATCTGTGCAGATAGCCTGCCCCTCTCGCTGCTCCCCAGCACCTTAGGACCAGATGCTGGGTTTGGGGGACACACCAGAATGAAGGTCCTTTTCAAATGGAGACAGGTGGTCTCAAGTATGCATCTCCTGGACAACAGAACAGTAGAACAAGTTGGCTCTTTCATGGAAGCCTGAGGGAGAAAGCTACTTCCCAGGAGAAACCTGATCCAAAGCCAGTTTCTACAAGGACAGGGCCTGGCTGAGTGGCTGAAGGGTAAGGCCATTTAAAAATCAACATTGCCCAGGTCAAAGAGGATTGCAGCCAGGTCTGGTTTAACCTGACATGCAGCCAGCGGTTAGAGACCAGGATAGTCCAGATGCCAGGAGAGTAAGAATGAGCCACTGGGTGAGCCAGAGTGTACTCTGCCCACAGGACCCCTCTACATTCTGTGTGCAGGAAGCATGCTCTCTAGTTCAGCCCACTTTGGGCGCAGCAGTCTGATGCGCTGGAACAGGTGCAGTCAACTCCACTGAGACAGTGAGGAAGGAAGTGTGCCAGCCCCGTATGGGTGCACTTTTGGGAGGCTGTGGAGCTGTGCTAGGCTAAAGCCGCCTCTGGCACCAAGACCTGTCCAGGGCCTTAGGAACAAGTGCTTCCATCCCTTTCCTCCACACAGGAATTCCAGCTGGAAACTCCTTGCCTGCTCCATCTGAGGCCAGAAGTAGGCATGGAGGTGAGGTGAGGTGTGGGGGGCGGTTTAGGGAGGATACAGGGGCAAAAGGAGTCCTCAGACCCTTGAGCTAGGCCCTAAAGGAACACAGAGGTTGCTCTGATCTACACTCAAGGAGAAGAGTAAAACGTTCATTCCCTTCCTTCAGCTTCTGAGCTGCAACACCCCAGGAGGAGCTGTGATTCACAAATGCCCCTCCAGTGCCCAGCAGCCAGGATCCCAAGGGACTGTCTCATAGGACACTTCATTCAGGAGCCTCAAGAAGCTGGTTACAGGACCAGCCTGACACTTCACACTCCATGCACTGCCTGCCCCAGCTCCACCATAGGCCTTGGAAGGGGCAGGGTGGGGAACAGCCACAGAGAAACTGAGTGTAGAGTGCAGAAACAGAGCAAGTCCACATGGCACTAGATTAAAAAGAATAAACACAAAATTAGTTTCAAGCTAGCTCAAGAGTGGAGACACAAAGCCTGAGGCATTAGGCCAACAGGACCCAGCAGCACCTAGAAGCCTGGGGAGCCCAAGAAAGAGGCTCACACCACATGTCCAAGTCAGCTGTGACCCTTCGATATCAGTGCCACTTGGTTCAAAGTCTCTCCTCAGGGAGAAGGGAGAGGCTCAGTCCATGTGGTATCCACCTCTGGTATAAGAAGCCAAGAGTTGGGCCAGCAAGATAGCTCAGCAGACTAAAGTGCTTGCTTAGGCAAGTGCAAGGACTGTGGTTCAATCCCTGGCACCACATGCTTCGCCAGCCCCACCCCCAGGGCAGGCTGAGCTGGCCAGAGTCCAGGCGTGGTGGCACACACCTGTAATCCCAGCACTGGGGAAGCTGAAAGCAGGAGGATCACCAAGTCCTAGCCTGCTAGGGACACCCTGCAACAACCAAATACATTAAGGAAAAAAACAAAAAACAAAAACAATCCGTCGGTGAGCCCTCACAGAAAAAGATACGAGACAGGAAACAGCGCCTGTGCTTTTTTAAACATCACAGGTAAGCCTACTTGACCATGGAAGCTGGGAGCAATGGGGAAGGTCAGAGAGGCTTCCAGAAGGAGGCAACACCTAAACTATGGCTTGTATGAGGTTCTATGGGACTAGAGGGTTGGCTGCAGCAAGAACTCAGGCAGGCAAGTTTGTTAGGGCCCAGCTGAGAAGTGGAGGGGACCAGCTGTGGTCACAGTGAGGCACCCTTCTCTTCCCAGCCAAGACCCATGGCATGAGCTTGACCTGCGCTGCACAGGAGGCTAGAGACAAGTTAGCGCAGAGCTATGACCCCCACACTGTTTCTGGGGCTCCTTGGGCACTTGTGAGAAGGACTTAGGTGACCTAAAAGCAGAAGTCTGGGGTAGGAAAAGAGATGGAAGAACATGGTTTAAAGAAGCATCTCTGCAACAGCCATCATTCCTAAGAAAACCAAGGAAAGCAGTCTTGGAGGCAGAGTGAAGAGCAAGAGACTGCTTCCCTACCTGGCACCTCACTGCAGGTTCTGTGGCAAAGGGACACATCCTCACCTGGTGTCTACTTTCCACCACTCTATGGCTTCTGCAATGACATCTGCACCAAAAGGCCCGGCCTCTAAAGAAGACCACAGAGGAGGGCAGCAGCAGGACAGGATTAGGGCACTTCAAAGACTGCAGAAAGCACTGGCCTGCCAAACTGGACCTGGACTGTAAATTAGCCTCCCGCAGTCTTGGCCACTGAGCACTGTTAAGAGCACATTTCCCCCACTGTCTCCCAGGCTCCAGCTGATCGATGACTCAGGCACAAAGTGTCCAGACAGCTCACAAGAGTGCTTAGCTAACTCGCAACTGAGGCCCAGGATGGAGCTGACAAGGCCCAGAAAACCTGACCAGGGATTTGGTGGGTGCCAGGCTGGCAGGGTGAATGAGGGGGCAAGGGTCCTGAGGCACAGAGCTTGCTCTGCCATTTCAGTGTCCCAAGGTGAGACAAGGTGAGGATGTTGCCTGGCAAAGCACGGTGCCATAAATGCTTGTGATAGACAATCATGCTTACTGACCAAAAAACTGAGGCTCAGAGAGTTTCAAGAGTTGCCCCAGACTCTAAGAGCCAGAAAGTGGCTGAGTCAATCTTGCAGTCTGGTTCAGGCCAGACTTTCTGGGGCCTTGGCTCTTCCCCTGAGCACCACAAGAGGGGTGAGCCACCCATGTTACACACCTGCCAGGCACATGATGTACGCTAGCCACCATGGACAGCTGCTACAACCAGACTTTCCTCGGGCCTTGTGCAATCTGTTACAGCATCACTGGTGCAACCCCTCTGGGCATAGGACGAAGCCCAGGCAGTCTCTTGCCGGATAATGGCACACATCTTTCTGGACTCCAGTGGCCCCTCTAGCCTACGTATAGGCCTTCCCATGTACAAGGGCAGACTAGACTGAAGGCCGAGGCAGGAAGAAGAATCTGAAGAGCAAGTGGCCACCTCAAGGCGCTACACCTGTCATGTGAACTCTCTCTCTCCAGGGCAGAATGTAAAGAACTTCAAACTCTTCCTCCTGCACACATTCAGGTTGCACCTCCCTCAAAGAGAGGGAGAGCTCCAGGCTTTCCCTCGGTTTCCCTGCCCACACATAAGTTCATCTTTTCCTACTCCTCTGATGGGTGGCTCTCCTTCCACCACTCACCTGATGCCATCTGCCTGATCCCTACCTGGCCTCCTATAATACTATTCCTGCAACCCAAGAGCCACCCTAACCAGCCTGTTACCTGGCTCACTAAGAGACGCTATCTGCCTCACTTCGCTCTCAGTCCTAAGAGGGCAGGGACACAGGCTGGCTTGTTTACTCATAGCTCCTCAGAGGGCTAGTCCAGTCTGGACTCCACAGAAGAGACACGAAAGACATTGTGGGAAGAATGAAAGGAAGGTAAGTAGGGTCCGTGCTTTCAGAAAATGGGAAGAAAGAAGATACCAGATGGCAACAGTCTGAGCACCAAGCAGGAAGGGCTGGCAGTGGATAAGGGAGGGAGGACCATACTTTAGGTGTTTAGAGGAAATAAGCTGCAGGCTTCCCAAGCTCAAACAATCTAAAAGCAAAAAAGTTTGTGAAGGGGGCAAATGGCATAAGAGTATGTGTGGGGCTGCCTGGGCCATACCCAAGGCCAGGATACCCAGTGTCAAGCTTTCTGGGCTAAGCAAGACAGGCCATCCCTCATGGCTTATCTTGACCCCAATGTCTGCCCACTAACCCAAACCACCACGACCTCGAAATACAATGCACAGGAGCAGATGGTCACAGCTCTCAGGAACCCCTGAGCCTCCCTCTCTACATATGAAGCCAAGGCTTGGGACAGGACAGCCTGTGTCCCCAATTGGATCAAGGGCTCTATAGATAAGGGCTAGGCAATGCCTGCTGATGGTTGGAGATAGGAAAACAGGGTTATTATCCTATAGTCACCTGTAAGAAATTCAAGGCTAGAAGGCAGACCTAATCTCAGGCACCATCCGCCACTGCTGCAGGGTGGCCTGGAGGATCTGCTTCGCCCAGGCCTCCACCCTCAGGCACTCTCCTGCCACAACCAGTTAACAACATTCTACTCATGACTTAACTACCTCCTCCCTCACAACTTCAAGGCAGAAAGAGAGACACAGACTCGCTCAGAGTCCACGCTCCACTAAGCCTACATGGTGACACCAAATATAAACCTGCAGGGAAGGGATCTAGGAGTAGAAACATATTCTCTGAAAGACCAGTGGGAGTCTGCAGATTGGCCTGCTGCCCGCCAAGTGTGGTGGTGGCCAGAAATAGTGGTGTGCTTCAGCTAGGCTCAGCTCCTCACCTGACCACACCTTAGGGGTTGGCTTGGAGGCACGATGGTGTTCATGATTTCCAGAAAAACTGGAGTCAAGAATGAGCAGAGGGGGGGCTGGTGAGATGGCTCAGCAGTCTAAAGCACCTACTTAGAACAAGCTTAGCAAAGCACAGGGACCATGGTTCAATCCCCCAGCACCACATGCCATCCAGCCCCGCCCCCTGGTGGGCTGAGCTGGCCACACACACACGCAAACATACACACAAATAAATTAATTAATTAAATAAAATTTAAAAAAAAAAAAAGAATGAGCAGAGGTCTCCGTTGGGGCCTGGAACTGGCTAAGCCCCCGAAGTATAGGACTACACAGGCCAGGGGAAGAGAAGCATGTGACCACCGGTTGATGGGAAACTCTGGTGAGTCCCTGGGAATGTGCAAGAAGCTGAAATTCCACCCACTGCAGATTCACCAGCAACAAGGACACCTCCAGCAACAGAATGAGGGTAAAGACAGGACAAGAATGCCCCCAGTTCTGCAGCTGCTAGACTTACTTTTGATCCTTCTAATCTTAAAAAATTATTATTAGAATTTCCATGTTTGGAAAAGCCAAAACATAAGGAAATGGTGGGATGAGGTATGATGTTATGTGGCCATTAAGTTACGTGATCAGAGTTGATGAATACATGGAAAGTAAAAAGAGCAAAACCAACTCTGTACTCATATACGTGCCTGTGTATGGGGGGGGGGGGTTTACACAGACAGAAATCAGACTGAAAGGAAATGCTGCCAGTGTTCCTGGGAGTTGCCAGAGCAGGCGGAAAGCATTTACTTCCTCAGTTCCCACCCTGCTGGGCTACAAAGCTCTGGCCACCAGAGGCCACAGCTCTAACAGGCCACTGGCCTCTGGGGCACACTGGGGCTGGTCCAAGGCACTGCTACCCTTCCCCCATGAGGTCCTACCTGAGCTCCTACCCTCTGTCGAGGCTTCTGTAAACTGCTGTCCCGCCACGTCTCTAACTGGCTACATCCTGCTCACTACCTACACAGCAGCCTAAGTGTCTTTCACACACTGGCCACACAATAACCATTCTCCTCCGACAGCCTTGCAATGGCTTTAATCTCAGAATGATGTCTTCACAACTCTTGCTTCATAGTCAGGCTGTAGGGAGCCTCTGCCTGCCCTCTTCTCCCTCCATGGCCACCACTGATTCCCAGCTCAAGGCAAGTGGCTGGCTGCACAGGCCACTTGGAAGCCTCTCCCCCTCAATGCCCTCCACTTGATGCAGTCTTTGCATCGAGAGGACTTCCCCAGCCTCCCTGTCTGAACTGCCACCTCCCCCTTCCATCTTGCTACTCTTTATTTTCCTTCCCAGACTCACTACTGGCTGCCAGTATAGGTGTTTCCTCTCCACCCTCTGCTGTGTGCACACTTAAGGGCTTCACTGTACACAGTGCTGTAGCCCGAGCATCTCCAAAGGCATTTCTCGTGTGACAACCACTCTACAGACAGGTGCTGAATGAATGCGCCTGTACGGAGGCAGACAACACACTAAGACATGATGCTGCCATGTTATGGGCTGCAAGGCAAGGAAGTGCTCTCTAATTTAGTCTATTTTCCATCTTTACACAGTCTTATTTGTGCCAGGCATACAGGTGCATGCCTGTACTCCCAGTTACTTGGGAGACTGAAGCAAAAGGACCACAAGTTCCCGTTCAGCTTGGGAGACCTAATGACACCCAGTCTCAAAAGAAAAGTCCTGGGATCCAGCTCAGCACTCTCAGGGTTCAATCCCCAGGACCACCAAAATATAAACAAACAAAATCAGTCTTATTTGTAATGGATACTGCTGGCAGAGCACTCAAGCCTGTTCACAATGCTGCAATCTGTGTCCCTTTGTAGGGAAGCTAACCAGGAAAGCTCCAGTCCTCGTGAGGGAACCTGTCTTACCTCCCGTGGCCCCCAAGCCCCAGCAGAATCTTCAAGCCAGGTGGCAGAGAGACTTTAAATGCACAATCATTAATATAGGCCTCATTTTGCACATTATACACAGTAAAGCTTGCCAAGAACCTACCAGTGGGGTGCGAAGGCCCAGGCTACCTGGGTGGAACACAGGGCACAGCATTATTTTGCTCTGTGGGCCCAGAATGGGAGCAAGGCTCGAAGGAAGATGGGAAAGGCCTACTCTGGTGGGCACACCCTCATGCCTCCGGGTCCCGCTGCCATGCCTGGTGAAGGCTGAGGCACTGGAACTTGGAGTTCACCACCTCTACCCAAGATGCTCACTCCGCAGGACTCACAGCCTCTGCCTCACAGCCTGAGGTCACCTCTCACACCACTGCTGTCCAGCGGTGCAGGGCCCTCCTGGAGGCCCCCCCATTCACCCACAACAGCCCCGTGGCTTGCATAGGGCCCCACGTGATTCAGTGGCAGCGAGGTGAAGAACCACCTCCTGAAGGCAGGCAAAGGGCAGGCTTTCTCAGCCAGCTGCTAACTGGGTTTCTATGTTCACACCAGCACTCAAGGTGACTCTGACGACAAAAGGCAGTGGCCTTCCCAGAAATAGCACAGCAGAAAACAGCACCGTAGGCTTCATGGGGGAGTCAGCTTTCAGACAAACCCAGAAATGGCTCACTCTACAGAGGTGTGAGCCAAAGAAAGGGGTCTAACTGGCTCAGGTTCATCAGGCTGACCCCTTACAACTCATATTACGTGGAATCATACAACATGTGTCTTCTTTTGTAACTGATCCTCTATGTTCATCCATGTAATTGCATGTGAATATTTTCCTCCTTTTAAAGGCTGAATAGTATTCCACTGTTTTGGTTACTGTGCATTTTAGTAATTTTGAAACTGAAAAGTGTCAGTTTCTAAATTTGTTCTTTTTCATGTTAGTTTGGTTCCAGGCCCATCTTATCAGCTGCTCTGCCCTGGAAGCCCCCACTGTGGTTACAGCAGAAGAGGGCTGGTTCACAGGAAAGCAGAAGGTACCAGCCTAGGTAGGAAGGCCACATCTTGCCCTTCTTCCAGACCCCATTAATGAAGGCCAGAGCCCTTATACCCAAAGAGGTCCTAAGGCCACGTGCCCTCTTCTCCTGGGCTGCTTAAGAGGGCTCAAGAAGCCAGATTTTTGAGTATGGACTGGCAGACCAGGGATTAGAATCTTGGCAAAAACTGTGATCCTGGAGATGTAGGTGAAAAATATGCTAGAATTTACACCTTTCAGACTATTGGCATAAATGATCTTCCCCATCTAACATGTGGAGAGTGTTCTAGAACCCGACGATTTCAGGTACCCTAGCGCTCAGCGCACCCCTTATAACTCATCAAATCCCAGCAGGACACCTACCTACTAGGGAGGGGCTGGGTCACTATATGCCTCCAAGCCAACCTTTGGTACAAGGGAAGCCTCAAAGAGGCTTCAAGATCCCTCAGGGGCAGACTTAGCCCTTCATTACTCTGCCTAAGTGAGAATCATCAGAAGGCTCAGTAGAGGAGCAAGGAGCCATAATGACACTGAGACTAAGGAAATGGGCCCAACTAGAGGGATGTTGGTTGCTAGGCACCACCTAGGAGCCCCACCCATCCCTGTTACCACAATAATCTTACAGGTACATTATCCTCATTCTTACTTAGTAAAAGAGTCTCAGCCTCCAAAACCTTCCACTGCAGAGCCAGGACCTGAACCCAGGCATGACCAGCCTCAGAGCTCATATTTTCTCCCCCTATAAAAAATTCCTGCTGCTAGCAGTGAAATCAGTGGTATCCTGTGCCCTGAAGACAATTTTTTAACAAGACCTGGGCAGGCTCTGAAATGAGCCGAGCCTCACCTGGGCACTTGTGAAAGAAATCAGGAGCCAACCACTCAACCCGAGGCAGGCTGTTTGTTGAGTCCCTGTTAAAATGAAGGTATCTGACACTCCAGTTGGCCACTGAGCCGCAAGACAGCAAAAGGAAAATATCACAGTCAAGCATACTGGCAGGATTTATGAAGAAATATAGCTGTCGTCACATATATACAGTAGGAAGTGTTTGTCACCAAACAGTTGCATTAGGAAGGTGGTCACTGCTTGCCAGTTGATGGTTTTGAATTAGCAACAGAATGAGCTGTATCCTTATCCTCAACTCTGTGGACAAGCTGCTGCCAGCAGAGCTGCCACCAAGACCCCCTTTAGGACAGAAGCATATGCCAAGTAGCAGGAAGGCCCTAACTCCAGTTCTCAGTGCAGTGAGGTGCTAATGACTTGCCATTCAAAGCAGTGGTAGCAAGTGGCATTCAGCAAAGTCACTGGATGAGGACGACAAAAGAGCCAGTGAGACACTAGTCAGGACAGCTGCGAGAAGGGGATTTCTTCTACAGAAGAGGCCTCTTTCACAGTCAAGGCCAGCATTCCATTTCTAAAAACTAAGGAACCCAATCTAGGGATAGAGCTAACAGAAAAACCAGCAGAAACAGAGTGTGACAGCTACGGGGTTGCCCAGGGACAGAGACATTAATGGCACACACAATTCCAGGAAGCCTCCATTCCCATCATAGGCACCAAGACCAAAGTGACCCAGTAGATAGCCATAAAAAGAGCAAAAGGGCAAACACAGTTAGGGCAGATACACTTAACGTTAGGGCTATAGAATAACTGGGCTCCGGGGGAGGTTACCCTGGCTGCTGCCTGGCTCTGCCTCTCAGCTGTGTCACCCCAAGCCCAGGCTCCCAGATGTAGAGAGGACAAGGCCCCCACCTCTAGGTCCCGAAGTGGCTGGGGCTTTGGAAGCAGATTCTCAGCAGTGCATCGACACAAGAGCCAGAGGAAAAGTAAAATATGAGATAGTTTTTGTTCTAGCAGGGTAAGAATTACAGTCATTCCCCACTCCAATTTTCTCTAATTTGGACAAAAATACTGTTTTCTATTTTGAAAACTCCCATTAAATAAAGAAAGACAGAGGGGCTGGGGAGATGGCTCAGTGGAATAAGTGCTTCCCTGGCCAGCGCAAGGGACTGAGTTCAATCCCCTGTTCCGCCAAAAAAAAAAAAAAAGGACAGGCTCTGCTAACAACCACCTGTGCCGGGCTCTGTGCTGAGCATTTCGTGTACACTGGCTCCTCAGGCTCAAAATGAAGCATTTTGGTGGGAAGCAGAGGAAGGTGGCCAGGGTTTCACAGGGCCTGCACACAGCTCATTCTCCTCACTCCCAATCTTGCATCCTTCTCCTCCCTCCCACAGGTATCAATCCCTACTAATCATCTTGCACCAGAAATTCCATTTTAGCATCTGCTCTGGGGACAGCACCCTGTAACAGCGAAGGGGAAAGGCCTGAGCAGAGCACTGTAAGAGTGGACCACCACTGTGGACCACAGCTGGTGAGGGCTGCACATTACACGGGGAAGGTGAGCGAGAACCTGATGGCTGTGGTGTCCCTCACACCAAGATTGGGGAGGACTCTACTGCTCCCTTTAGAGGGAAGTGGGGAAACTCCCAAAGAAGTGGTCAGGTGGTAAGGCTGGGGGAAAAGTACCAGCCTCTGCCCTTCTGGCCCACAAACTGCAGCAGCAATGCATGTCGATTGGGGTTCATTAAAAGCCAAGGTGCTCTGGAAGCTGAGGGTCTAAAGCACAAAGGTAAGGTCCACTGCCAACTGTAATGGGCTGGGCAGCAGGAAGGCTATGTTTCCGTGGACAGCTGAGGCCAGAACCTGCTGTTGTTTGCCAGCACACACATCTCAGAGACCAAGCCCCTGAGGATGGTATCTCCCTGCCCAGGCCCACTGAGGCCAACTCCCCTGCTGTGCTCTAGGGAAAGTGGCCAAGCCACATGAATGTGTCAGACACTGCAGGGACAAGACACATAGTCTCCTGGACCCTAGTGCCTAGTTCCTAAACAGAATTCTGTGAAATAACAAGTGCCAAGATAACGTCCATCACTCCAGTCAACTGCCCTCCCTGGTTCAAATACCCCACAGAAAAGGTTGAAGGGGTCGAAAACGGGATAGTAGGAGACTGTAAGAAGAGCCTGACTGAGTTAAGTGACTCGGCACAGGCAGGTCTCAGAGAAACCCCGCAGGCTACCCTGTCCCCCTGCTCACCCCAGTCCTTACCCACAGAGCCACTTTCCCAGGCTGTAGGCCCTGGCCGAACACTAGCCCTTTCCTCCAGCCTGCTACAGTCCCTCACTTACACCACGGGTCTCAGCACAGAAGGTACTATCATGGAGCCATAGAAGTAAGCCCACTCCTGTGCGCCCCCTTATTTTCTCCATAGTACTGGCTGCAATCAGATCTGCTTTGTGTTTCACCATGCGCCCACCGCCCTTATACTCCATGAAAGCGGTCACCACAACTAGAAGCACTGTCTCCCCACATCTCCAGCTGGGAACGTGAGAAGAGACTGAAGGAAAACAAAGTCCCTGCAGCCTTCCACAAACCCTAACTGCCAGCACAGGAGGTCTGGCTGGGCAGCCCCTGGGAGTGCTTAGGCCTAAGGCACAGCTGTTACTTTCCAAAGTGTTAGAGCAGACTGTCAGCACCCAACACCCATGAAGCAGAGGCAGGGAAGACCGTGCTGGCAGCTGCGCCAGGCAGTTGAGCTGTGGGGCAGGATGATGGCCAGGATGCCTCCGCAAAATGCAGCTGGAGGGCTGAGGCCTCAGACAAGCTGGCTCACTCTGGACTGGCCCGGGCTCATAGCTCTCCCATCCTTCCCATGCAAACCATCCAGGCCCTGTCACAGAGTTCTGATCTGTCTTGGTTCCACCCACCAACATTTAAGGACACTAGCCTGCCCTCCCTCTCCCAGACCACACTCACTCGGTGGGTCTTGCTGTAGGTGTAGAGGAAGGCCAGTCGGTAGAGACTCTTGTAGTGCTGCGGGAAGCGGCTCAGGCACAGGTGAAAGGAAGCAACACATTGCTCTGTAAGGAACTGGCGCTGCTCCTCGGCACCGGCTGGCAGGCCCTGAGGGAAGACCACTGGCTCTCCTTGAGACTCACTCCTCTTTTTCCCATCCCACAAAGCAGGTGCAGACACCAGAGGCTTGACAGGGATGCAAACAGTGGCTGGGGGGTCTGCTGCAGGCTTCAGGATGCTTTGCTCTGCAGCCCGGAAGCCTTCTGTGTTCTCCAAGGACTCCTCAGTTCTTCCTACAGTTGAAAAGAAAACATGGTCACCCTGGTTTCAGGCTCTATCACCAGTGATGGAAGCAGCTCAGTGAGGCCCTTAGCACAGATGGGTTGTGTCCATGCTAGATGGGCACTGGACACACCAGGGGAAGGAACAAAGCCAAGGGCTGGCTCTGTCACAACTGGCTGGGCGTATGGCCATCTGGCCTCTTGCTCTGAAACAGGAGTTCCAGGCTATCTTGTGGCAGAGGGGCCCAAAGGCTACAAGAAGTAAGAGTTATAATCTGCCTCTGCTCCTCTCCACTGAATGGCAGCATGGGTGTCCCATCTCCAGGGCCAGTGCAGTGTCTGGGGAAGTAACTCACAGAAGGCAGGTGTTGACACTACCATCCTCAAATAAAACAGCCAGGAAAGGCTCACAAAGTGCTGTGTTGGTTCCACATCTCAGTGCTTCAGGCCACAGCCTGGCCAACATCTCTTTCCAGGGCTACTGTGTGAGCCAAAAGCTTAAACACAGACACCACTTGATGGGAGCCCAGAACCTGAATACCTGGCCCTGTGCCACTGGAGACCAGGGAGACAGGCAGCAGAGGACAGCCCAGGCAGAGACCCACTAGTCCCTTACGTATAGGGTCCTTGGATGCAAATAGAGGAGGCTGTCTGGCCCAGGAGGGAAAGACAGAAGGGGAGGGCCAAGGCAGTGGCAAGGTGGCCTTGTGCACCCTGCGTATCCTGCCTGAAGAAAGGCAGAGGGAGCTCTCAGCACCATTCTGAAGGCAGTCTGCATCATGGGTTGAGCTCCTGGCAGCCCTGTCCCTTACTGTAGGCAGCCTGGACGGAGGCTGAGCCAGGCCAAGGGGCCAGGAATAAGACTCAAGTTCCTCTCACACTATGTCCAGGCAGACATCCAATATACAGAATACTTGACCATCACCACTCTTCTCTTTGAGGCAAGAATCTGAGCAGTCACTCTCAGAGTTATCCTCAGCCACCTGCCATCCCAGCTCCCCAGAGACTATCCCAGGTGTGTCTGAGGCTTCAATCAAGACCCTGCACTCATTCTGTTTTCTTTCTTTTTTTTTTTTGGTGGAACCGGGGATTGAACTCAGGCCCTTGCACTTGCCAGGGAAGTGCTTATTCCACTAAGCCACCTCCCCAGCCCCAAGGCCCTGCACTCAAAATAGGGAGATTTATTTTTCATAGAGGCCTGATTTGATTCACACTAAAAAGAAAACACATTTAAGACATTTAAATCCAGAAACTTTTTTTTTGTTTTTTGTATTTTAGGGAAGGATCTACAGAGTGATCAGGGTCTCACTACTAGATCAGACTCGTAGTGATTTGCCTGTTTACAGCCTCCCAAGAGCTGGGATTTCAGGCATGAGCCACCACACCCAGTGCCCAGTCTCAACTGCTGTCTCAGCATGCCCTGGGGGTGGGGTAAGTATGGCAGTCCCAAGGATCGAACCCCCCGGCCCCTGCGCCTACTTGCAGGTGCTTTAATCCGCTTAACCAGAAACTTTTTAAAACAGCTATCAAGCAAAAAAGTAAAGCACACTGATATGGATGTGGCTTTCTCAGACTGGGTTGTGGGTGTCTGAACAATGTCAAGTGTCCCTGAGCACATGTGGTGCATTGGACTCCATGCCAGCACCTTCAGAGACTGCCTCATTTAATCCCTACAAGCCTGGATGTGGGCAATGGGATCACATCCATCCTACAGGGAGAATGTGGGCGCAGAGAGGGAAGAAACTTGCTCGACTGAGAGGTTCTAGGACAGAGGCAAAGGCACAAAGACAGAGGCCAGGCAAGGCCCAGCACCCCATGCAGCCTACAGTCTTCAGCTCTGCCCAGAATGCTACCAGACATCACTGAGGTAGGTCTTCATACCTCTGTCCTCTGTGGCCCCCTGGAGGTCTTTATTGGTTGATCCCACTGGGGCAGTGAGTACAGGTACCCTCTTCTCTGAATAAGGCTTCCGGGAGCCCTCCAGTGAGGTGGGGGGCTCATTAAAGAAGTCCTGTGTTGAGCTCGAGTCTGAGAGTGCCACAGCCGTGCTGTCTTGGCTCCGATCTGTGAAAAAGAGGGCAGGAGCATGAACACACACCACATCCAGCACAGAGGGGCCTCCCCAGGAAAGGAGATGGCCTGAACACAGCCAGTGACCCTGCTGAGCCCAACCCCTCTGAGAAGGCCCCAGACCACTTCCCAAGGCACCAACCTCCATGGGTGCCTTCCTCAGGTTTCCCCAAACAGTGGTGTTCTGGTAAATGATCAACAAGAGGCTCTAGGTAGAGAGGAAAAAAAAAGCCCTGGTTTGTAGAATTTACTGGTTTCTGTGGTGTAAATATTCCCATCATGGCTGATTTCAAGCTACCAGTATGGTGCTGGTGAATGCAGAGCTGAGAAGAGATGCACAGTAAACTCTATCATGTAATGCTTCTACCACATAGCTATAATGGAATCAACTGAAATAGGAGATAATTTTTTTATTTATTTTTTAATTTTTTATTTTTTTGCAGAACTGGAGATTGAACTCAGGCCCTTGAGCTTGCCAGGCAAGCACTTATTCTACTGAGACATCTCCACGGCCCCAATAGGAGATAATTTGGCAAACATGTTTAACCAGTTGTTAAAAGTCAGGTATGCTCTAGAGTAAGAGTCTGGAGACCCCGGAGTCATGGGCTGAAGGGAGTTCATATTTATTCCCTCTCAGGCTGTGGCCTCAGGGTGTTTAGGAGAAAAGAGGCAGGGCAGAATTCTTGGAGAATGGGGGAGGGCAAACCTTTTACCTCCAGGGTACAGGCAAAGGGAAGAAAAAAAAAAAACCTACTTGCCTGAGGAAGGGCAAGAAACCTCCGACTAGAGGAACAAGATTGCTGAAAATGTCCTACTTCTGAGATGCAGGGACACAGAGACTGCCTAAGTCTGAGTCTGGACCAAAACACAACCCCATCCTAGGCCCTACCCCAGCAAGAACCAAGCACCAAGCAAAGCAGCGCACTGTAGAGAGAGAACAGGAGCAGGCAGAAGACCCTCCCTGAGGTACACCTAAGGCAGAAGGTTGAACTGGAGTACTGAGAAAAGCTTTATAGCAAACTGGTCCCCACACCATGGGTAAGATAACATGAGAGGACTACAAAGCTACTGGTGCACTGAAGGTAACAACAACAGACTCCAACCCAGCTTGAGTCTGCCTAGCTGCGTTCAAATTCCCCTAGTAGCCTAGAAACAGAAGAAGGAAGTCCACTCAAGGTACAACATTGTTTTTCTCAGTTTCTCCAGTCCTATATATGATATCTGATATTCAATATTAAAATTACAAGGCACATGCATACATCAAAAAAGAAGGGGGCTGCTTAGGCCTGGGGTTTGATCCCAGTGCTACATGCCACACCAGCCTTGCCCCTGGGCAAACTGAGCTGACCACCGAAACCCGGTACAGTGGTGCATGTCTGTAATCCCAGTGCTGCAGAGGCTGAAAACAGGAGGATCACTACGAGTGAGCTATGTAGTGAGACCCTGTACCATAATACAAAAAAAATCAAAATAGATGGGGGAGGTCCTATATTCTCAGGAGACAAAACAACCAATAGAACCAGACTCAAAGATCTCAGATCGCAGCAATACTTGATAGGAAGTTTAAGATAATAAAGATTAACATGATTTTTATGTTTACTATGTTGAAGACTGTAGTATAAAACCTGAACATCACCTATGAAATTATAGAGAATTTCAGGAATAAGATGGAAATGAAAGCAAGAGTCTAAGAGAGATGCTGGAAGTTAAAAAAAAAAAAAAAGCAAAGACATAGATGAAGAATGTCTCTGCCAGGCTTCTCAGTAGACCTGACATGACTGAGAAGGGAGAAAAACCAAAACTTGAAATTAGAGCAATAGAAATAATCCAAACCAGGAGAAAAAAAAAGACAGAGGGCAGGGAGAAAGGGGGATTCAGAACAGAGAATCAGGATCTAAGCCACCAACTGGAGTCACAGACAGAGATTATAGAGAAACAGAGCAGAAGCAAGATTGTAAGACAACGTTGACAGCACTCTCCCAGTGCATGTGCACGTGTGAGAGAGAGAGGCAGGCAGGCAGGCAGGCAGGCAGGCAGACAGACAGACAGACAGACAGAGAGGGAGGATTAAAGGCAGTCCCTTAGGTAGAATGAATATGAATCCAGACCACATCTGGTCTTAACCAAAAGGTGATTAACAAATATAAAAGATCTTATTCCTCTAAAATCACTCATTACTTCATAAAGCAAAAATAGCAGTTACATATAGAGTTACAAGCGTATGTTAAGGTAACAATGAATAAAAAAATGGAGTACAAAAGATGAGAGGCTCTTACGATGCCTGTGAATTAGTATAGTATCTTTTAAAGGTCTGCTGTCTAAAGATATATTTTGAGCTGGGCGTGGATGTACATGCCTGCTGGGAGGCTGAGACAGGAGAATGGGAATTTTGAGCATAGCTTGGGCAACTCAGCAAGACCCTGTCTCAAATAAAAAATAAATGGGTAAGATAAGGTCTTGAACTCACTACATAACTCAGGCTGGTCTTGAACTCATGGTGATCCTCCTGCCTCAATCTCCCAAGTGCTGGGATTACAGGTATGTGCTATGATAGCTCGGCTAAAAAAATTTTTAAGGGCTGAAGATGTTAGCTTAGTGTGCAGGTCCTGTGTTCAATTCTTAGCACAACTACCACCACCACCTCCACTACCCCAACAAAAGTATTCTGTTAACTTTCAGGCAAAAAGTACACTTTTTTACAAAGTGGTATAGTTGGGCATGGAGGCACACACCTATATGCCAGTTACTTGGAAAACTAATTCTCAAGTTCAAGGACACCCAGAACAATTTAGCAAGACCCTTAAAAATGGGTGGGTTTGGGTGGGAGTGAAGATTACAACAGGGAGAAAACAGTCATCAAAAAATAAAATTTTGTCTTGAATTTTGTGTATCTGAAGGTGAAACTCAATGAAGTTGGAATGAAGAGAGCTAAGTTCACATTCTTTGTGTGTTACTCGCTGGTTCTGTGACCTTTAAGGCCATGCCCTACCTGTGAACTGCAGCCACATCTCAGCGACGTCCGAGCCTCATGGCTCATGGAGACACGAGGGGAAAGGCAGAGACAGACACAGTACTCCAGGGCCCTCCAACCTATGTTCAGCTTAAAAACCTGGTCCTGGTTGGTGTATTAGCACCTTCTAGGCCATACCCAAGGACCCACCAAGAAGATCTGTGTGAACCACTCAGTGGGCACACTTAAAACGAAACACAAAATCATTTCCACAAACTTAGCAGCCTAGACCACTGAGGGCGAACCCATGGTGTGTACACCGTAGCAGGCTCTTTTTATCAATGAAAGCTCTACAAGGTTTGTCATCACTGACCTGGACACTGCGTGAGCAGGCTGGACAGGGAAACTTTGCTGTATCACTTACTAGCTCTGAGAGACTGGGCAAATGCCATGATTACTTACACTTCAGTTTCCCTGCATATGAAGCTGTGATGATACAAGCGCTTAGTTAACAGAACTGCATTGAGGGTTAGCATACACACAGTGCCTTGAATAGTGCCTGACATGTAGTAAATGTTCACGAAATGTCAGCTCAATCATCCACACTATTATTTCAGAGACATACTTTATTGCTAATCTCTCAAATTTGTCATGACAGATTTAGCTCTAAACAGGCACAGGCTTTTGCTGATGGCCTACTGACCAGAGCAGCAGCACACTGATAGGGTGCTGAGCAGTTCCCAACTCTTACACAGACTCAGCCAAGCAAGCTGGCCCCCACACAGGGACACTGGAAATCAGCCCCATGTCCAAACCCTGCCCTGCTGCTATGGCCTCTTGACTCACGTCTCATCATATGCCAAGGTTAGGGACGGTGACCTCGTTGGCAGCACCGTACAGCTACCAAGCTCATCCTTCACAGCTGCTGTTACAAGGTCCACTGCCCAGTAACTGACAGGTCATAAGTATCAGCTGGCCAAGAGAACAGTAAGAACAGGGGACTTGGGCAATGCATGAGAGCCAAGCTGGAGATCAAGAAGGTGACAGGACCCTCGGCCTCACACTTGGCAAGCAAAGAGCCCTTCCCTCACTAGCAAGGCCAGATTCCAATCAATAAGCAGAAAGCAGGGGTTAAAAGCAAGCCTGCAGCCCTCAAAAGATTCCCAATCTGAGTCCCTAATGTGAGGGGATCACTTCTCCCTCAGAAGCACGCTGGCCCATTCACTATACCTGTGGAAAGGCAGGCCCACTGATGTAGACCCTTAGCTTTAGGAGCTACAGTCATGGTAGGAATTCCATTGTCTGAGTCCCGTTCCCCATTCTAATCTCAGATCTGCAAATTACAAGCTTGGATGGAGGATTTTGCTGCTTTAAGACCTCCAATTCATGGCTTTTATAGTTTTCACTGTCTCCCTACCTCCACCCTTGACACATACTGCCGGGGGAAGGGGGCTGTCCTAGTGCCTGGCACACTTGAATGACAGTCCAATGACCCATCCTATCCTGCAGCTTTCTCCCTGGTCCTGACATAAATGGCATAAACAATGCTCGAGAGACATCAGTCTCCAAAAGATGGCCGGGCAGGCCCTGCAGCTGAGGTTTCCCCGAAGAACCAAGCCAGGGCAGTTCTCAGTCACAGTAAGACCAGCTAAAATCTCTGGAGGCTGAGCAGCACACTGTGCAGCGAGCTCTAGGAAGCAAGCCTAGCCAGGATGATCTCAGCCACTGGCACACTGCCCCACGAGCTCACTGCCTCACAAGCTGTTGGGCTCAAGGCCTAAAGGAATCGCCAGTTTAGCAGAATCCCAGCTGTGATCATTATGAAAACTGAGGATTGACTTAAGCAAGTGGGTATTTACTTTCAGTGTGCTAATGCCCATTTGATGCTGTAATGTGAGGGGACACTGATCTCCCAGAGTGCAGGGAAGGTAGCCAGTCCTCCCTAGAAACCACACCATGTGGGCAAGACAGGATAGCCTAAGCCAGGTGTGGTGGTGCATGCCTGTAATCCTAGCACTTGGGAGGCTGAGAGGCAGGGGGATAGCTATGAGTTTGAGGAGAGAATAGGTTACATAGTGAATTCAAGGGCAGCCTGAACTACACAATGAGACCCTGTCTCAAAACTCCTCCCTCCACAAAAAAAAAAAAAAAAAAGACAAGATAGCCTGTTGTGCTGTGGGGCTTTTGTACCCTTGTGCATTAGCCAATTGAGTGGGGATGCCACAGCAGAAGAGCAGGATATACAAGGGCAGAGGGACCCCACAGGGACAGGGCTGCCCGCACCTTCACAGGCCCTTCCCCAATCCTCTGATGCTACTTCAGAATGGCCAATCCACTACAAGTCTGCAAAGCAGAGCCAGGCTCCTTCCCTGAGGCACTATGGCAACTCTGGACAAGCCCTCCTCCCAAGGGTAACCACAGTACCAAAGTGGCCCTAAGGAAGGGAAGCTTAATGAGGCCAAAGCCACGAGATGCTGCAGCACTACCTCCAGTCACAGTGTTGGGGCAGAGCAGGAGGGCAGGGGTCGGGCACACTTAGGTAGAGGCATGTGAACAAGTGCCAGCCAGGAGTCCTACCAAACCCTAGAGCAGTGGCACCACAGGAGGCACTCTCAGGACTCTTGTACCCCAGGAACAGATCATAAATCCATCTTTTCAAATAAGAGCCAACAATGGGACTCAAGGACCAGGGTTCAAGTTTCTCTCTATTCCTTTCAAGTTCTGTGGGTCTAAAGGGGTAGGCACATGCAGATTGAAAATGGTTCTGGGCCTCGCAATAGCATGTGCTGTGTCCATGGTGCACAGTAGTTTTATCTTGCTTTTTCCTTTTACTTGGGCCCAGGTTGCTTGCAGAGCCAGTTTCTCTCTTATTCTTTTTTTTTTTTTTTTTTTTTTTGTGCGGAACCAGGGATTGAACTCAGACCCTGCGCTTACCAGGGAAGCACTTATTCTACTGAGCCATCTCCCCGGCCCTCTCTCTTACTCTTCACTTTTTCAAATTACAAAAAAATAAAAAAGGTCTGACTTTAAACTCTAAGAACTAACCAAAGCTTTCACACCAATAAGCTGGTCAGGAAAATCAACTTCCATTTCTTTAACATCAAAAGGGTAAAAGAAATGAATTAAAAGTCCCTTAAAGACTAGCTCTGTATACCTGGGCGGGCAGGAGGAGGGGGCATCTCCTCGTCTCCCCTGTCATGGTGAATCCAACCTTCCCCTGTACAGCTGACTGAGGACTTCAGGGAGCCACAGACAGGCAACGGTGGAAGAAGTCTGCCAGGAGCATGATAGAGTACATAAAAATATCTTTCCTACCACCAGATGAGCTGCCAGGGATGGGACAGCTCAAGGCTGGGTGAGTGGGGCAGGGAGGCTACGAGGGTCACAGTGCTAGGAAAAAGTTTGTAGAGATCACGAGGCTAGCCTTAGACACCCAGAGCTGGCTGAGCTGGCTGGGCAGGCAGTGAAGAGGTCTGTGCAGCTCAGGGCAGCCAATCTGTTCCTGCTGTTCAGTTACAAGACACAGGTTTCCAATGTCTCTTTAAATGTGCCTTGCCTTTTGCTCCAGCAGTAAGAATAACAAAGCTCACAGCTGTTTATTCTACCAGCTCAGGTCAATGAGAGTCCAGGGAAAAAGACATAGCTGTGCCATTAGAGACTGCAGTGCTTCCGACTGGTGAACCCTGAAAAGATGACAGATATCCTGCCAACTAAAAAACAATAGGTTTCTAACAATCAAAAACTTGGGCAAGAAAGTATTTTAAGAAAATTTTCAACTGGACAAAATGTGCTCCACCATCCAGGCGTGGTGGTACATGTTCCTATAATCCCAGAAGTTGGGAAGCTGAGGCAGGAGGACTGCTGTGAATTCCAGGGTAGCCTGGGCTACAAAGAAAGTTCAAGGCCAGCCTGAACTACATAGTGAAGCCTTGTCTCAAAAAGATTTTTTTAAAAAAATTCCTGCCAGTCACCAGAAAGGGACATGTCCATCAAGAGCAAGGCTGGAGATGTGGAATGGAGGTACCCATGGTAGGCAGAGCAGAATAGACAGATACTAAAGAGATATCAGAAACCAGGTCATCTTCAGAGAGAGAGAGAGACAGAGACAGAGAGACAGACAGACAGACAGACAGACAGACAGACACAGAGACAGAGACTCACAACAGAAAGCAGGGCATCTGGTAGTCAGGAGGGTATCACAGGGAGAGCCAAGCTGTGCCCCTGTCCCTTCTCAGCCAGTGTGGCACCAGGCATCTCAAAGCTCCAACACACTCAGCCAGACACTGGTAGTGCCCGGCTGGGGGCGTGATGCTCAGAGCAGAAGGAAGACGGCCACAGTACCTCTCTCACGGTGTGCTTCATGCCAAGAGAGATACTGACTGGGGAGGCCTCAGCCGGCTTTACACGTTTCCTAACCAAGACAGGCGGGCAGCCTACTCTGGACATAAATGCCAGGAGAAGAGAAGCAGCTGGCAAGCTGGCATCCCACAGCCATCTGATGAGTTTCCTAGGAAGGCTCTTTAGACAAAGGATGATGGGGAGAGGCCCTGTGACTGCATCACTCTCCTACTGCCTCTAGGAAGGTGCCCACCCTTCGGGGCCCAGCCACTCTCCCAACCCCCTTCCCCACACGGTCTCTCTTTTTGGCCTACCCTAGTTACCTCAGCATCAGAACTCTCTAATCCCGTGACTTGTGCCCCACTGCCCCCGCCCACAGTGGCTACAGCCTTCCTCCTAGAGTGGCCTGCAGGGCTCTCCATCTCCAGGAAGACCCGATGAGCTTGCTCCCGCCTGCCAGCTCATAGTACTAACCACGCTCCAAGGTACCATCTATGGAAGCAGGTCCAACTTGGCAGCAGGGATCCATGTACCCTATCTTTGTTTTCCCCACAGTGCCCTCTTCTCTGCCTACACACAGCAACTGCTCAACAAATCCCATGAATAGCTATAGGCCAAGGAGATTTTCAGAAAGTGAGATTAAGAGAATGGACAAAGGAAGGGTCTCCTTCCAACAGCCTGCTCATTCCCTACCCCACGGGGAACAGCAGGACAGCCTGAGGTCTAGGAGTGTCTCCTGCATGGAGGAGGTCTGCTTACAGAAGTGTAATATTCCTTCCAGAAACTGACCTATGCATGGCCTAAGAAGGGAGGCCACTAGGCAGTGACGAGGCCAGGTGTGCCCATGAGACCTGCTCCTGACCCTGTGCAGCCCAGCCATGGACTACAGACAAGGGCCATTTCAGGGTGTCTCGGCTATTCTGAGAACGTGGTATCTTAAGAGTCTGTTACCTTTGTTATTTTTGTTTTTTAATCAAGAAAAAAGCAAAGCAATGGAAATATAGGACTAAGTCACCTGCCAGGCAGGTAAACAGGTGATCAGCGGGTAGAGACCACCACAGCCTCTGTATTCGGCCAGAACTGGGAACATGGGCCGTAGGCAGAAGCAAGCACATCCAACACACACTCTCTGAATCACAGGACCAGTGGACATGACGGTGCTCCTGGTCACAGGGAAGCAGGGAGCCGGACTGAGGGCTGAGCATGCGGTCTGCGCTCTTCCCCAAAGCGAGCCGTGACAGGTGCAAGCAGAAAGACAAAGCCTGGAGAACAGAGTGTGGTCAGGGTTAGGGGCAGCACGGGCAATATTGGTGGAGGTAAACGCAGGGCAAACAGGCAAGGATGAGCACGGACAGCACACGACGGATGGTAACAGCATGGTGGGTGAGGATGGATGGCAGTGCAGGAGGTCTGGCATAGGGCACTCTAGGAAGGTGCACACTACAAACTGAGGTGCAGGCTAGCACCAGAGGCTCCTCCAGCAGCTCTGGGCCCAAGAGGCATCAGCTGCAACCCTGGAGACCAGCCCCAAGGCACCAACTCTTCTCCCTAATGCCCCCATACCTCACAGTAAACCAACGCACCCCTCAGAGCTTGGTGATGCTTTGTTCCCTGAGAAGGCCTTCCACCTCTAGCCAGGCCAGGTTGCTCTGGGACAGGCAAGCTCACCTCTCCAGGGTTAACTCTGGTTGCACCCAACCCTGATGTAGCTGACTACATAACTGACTTTCACCTGCCTCCTCTAAGTTTGCAGCAGGAACTATGACTGCCCTGTGCACCCAGAAGTCCTTTCACTTCTGACGTCCTTCCTGGTTGTGGCATTCTGAGGTGGCATGAAGTACAACAGGCAGATAGTGAGTCTTAGGCCAAGAGAGCTCCTACAAATATCCCAAACATTGGCTAAGTCAGACCAAATGAAGGCCCAAGACATTCTGAACAGCCCTGCTCCCTGGGTCCTCCACTGAGGCAACAGGGTGAGAAATGCACGTCGATATAATCTGTCAGGTGAGTCAGTGTGGGGCTTTTCCTAGCCATTACATCATGCATGGAGAGGACTGAGTGGAACGAGACAGACCTCACTCTTTCTCAGACTGTCTTGACCATGCAAAGCCCTGGATGAGTACTTACCAGCTCTCAGCCAGGTTTCTGTTCCAGGAAACAAGGATAGAGCCAAGCTTACAAGGCAGCTGAGAAGATGGAAATGTGCAGCTACCCTGTAGGTCCCCGCCTTAAGCCTGACATGGAACAGGCACAGTGTTGTGTGGAAGGGCCTAATTACACACATATCTACGTGCACACATATCACATGCACATACCCTCACACACCAACACTGCCTGTGGAAGAGGGGCACAGATTTTGTGCAAACATATCCTTACACTATAGGGGGGTAACTCACAGTCATTGGAGCCCCTTAAAAGTTACAATGTGCTCTAAGAGATGGACAGAGGCAGAAGTTAATCGAGTGCAAAGGGCAGCTGGCTCTTCTGTCTGCCTGTCTCTCAGCTTTGCCAGCGAGTCCCTTCTCTGGTCAGCTGAAGCTACCTTCCTGGCTTCCCTGAGAAGGGCCAGCTCTGATGGCCAGCTGTGGTGGTCACATAACAGCCTGAAGGACTAATTCCAAAGGCTCTCATCAAGTTGTGAGTGGCTGCAGGTAGTACAAGACTGCAAACCAGACAAGCTTAGAGTGGGCCTGAGTCCTACAAGGGAGCTATTATCAAATATCAAGGTACATATCAGAATTGATTCTAGCTGGTTTTTACTTTTGAAGCAAAGAAACATAGAATGGTACTAGGTGGGGGAAATGGCTCTAATACTGGGCCCCCTAGCCACGTTCAGGTTAAGTCCTGATGATTGGCTCCTTCTCCCATTGGCAGCAAAGCCTTAAAAAAAGCTCAGTGAGGATGGACACTTGGACCCAGAAGGCCCAGTGCCAGGCCCATGCAGAGTTGCTGCTTCCACTGGCACTGGCTGCCCATCTTTCGAGTCATACCACTGGCTGGAGAGCTGACTGCAAGCTCAGGGGGATGAGCGCCAGAGCCAGGGCTCCTCCTTCTCAGAGTGCTATTCATTTCCCACTCCAGCCTCACTGATGGCCTACACTTTAGGAGGCCATAATCTGCAAGCAGTTTTAATACTCATGAGGCAAACATTAACCCATTCTACAGGTAAGAAAGCAGGTCAGATAGGCAAAGGCCTTAGGTTGCAATGAACTCAGGACTGAAACCCAGATGTTTCTGACTCCGGGGTGTCTTATACCTTTGCCTCTTCACCTGACCTAGAAGCACCCATCACCCATCTTGCATCAAGAGGGATTGCCTGTAACCTGCAGTGGCTGTAATGCCCCTCTCCTATAGGAGAGCTGACACTGGTCTCAGGTTGAGACACTGAGGGGAATGCACAAGCCACATGTTCTCCTCCTAGGGCTGGGTCAGGAAATAGGAGCAGCAGTGGGCAGCATAGCCTCTTGAAGCTGCCAGCAAATCCCCTGATACTGCAGTTGGCTGTGTCTGCCCGGAGCCTGGGCCTGTCCCTGGGAACCAGTACCACTTCTGGAAGGACCACTGCAGCATCTGAAGTTGATGGCTCTTTTAGGGTTTCAAACATTTTCTGTGGCAGACACTGTTTTGTCTCTGAAGAGGCCAAGGGTTCTGAAGGTATTGTGCTCCTTACTATAGCATGGCTGGGACTGGGTGAAGACAGGCCTGGGGATGCCACGAGCTCCTTACTACTCACAGGAATCACCCCCAAAACAACAGAAGTCAATTTGAACTTATGCACAAGTCAATTTTCCTCTGCAACCTCTAGAACAAAGTTATGCTGGCACCTTGGCCTTGCCACACACATACACTGCACCATCTCTGCAGTGACTCCCTCCAGGTGCGTGCACACAATGTGCCCACATGGGCAGCTAGGCAGCCAGAGCCAGGTGGCAGCACAGTCCCCCTTCTCCAGCACTCCAGTTTCCTTCCTTCCATGCTCCTGGAGGTGCAGCCTGCCCTAAGGGATGACTGAAAAATCCCTGATCCCGCAGCCTGAGTCAGGCAGGAGGCTGCAGGATCAGCATTAGTGTTCCCCAGCCTACAACTGCACGAGCAGGGTCACGGGCCATGTGGACAGCCATGAAAGGTAGTCCTCTTGCGAAAATTCTGGCATGGCACTAAATCATCACAGGAAGTACCTGGCAGAAACTAACTCCCAGAGGAAAGTGTTACTGCTAATGTGCTTTCATAATTTTCTCAAGAGTAAAAGGCTGGAACCAGGCAGTTTCCCTGATTTACTTGAGTTAACTAAGAAGGGGGAGAGGATTTTACTTAGGGCATTGCTGCAGAACTGAAGACTGGAAGAGTGGGCACCCAGCCCCTCCGGATTCTGCTCACCATTCTAGGGCAGGTAGGACAGCGAGGGCAGTGCCAGTGCCCACATGGGGTAAAGACACAACGCTGGCAGGCGGTGATGGTGACATGGAGCAACACATAGATCCTCAGCCTTTCTCTCAAACACACATGCTGCAGACCCAAATCAGACCTAGGAGGGAATACTGCAAGTCTCCGAATCTCTTAGAAGAGCACCAAATCCTATTCCCAAAAGAGCTGAGCCCGGGCCACCTTGTCATCCTTTACCAGTGCTTCTCTAACCTTGCTCTCTTGGCTCAGCATGCTGGAGACAGATACCTGCGCTCCAGAGGAACCCGCACACTGGGTGAGTCTCTAGCAAAGACACCAGAGCCAAGGCAGTGTGGCCCCCAGCACTCTTCCATTGAGACCTGTGCAAGATCTCAACTTCAAGGCTACCATGGTTCCTGAAAGGCCTAGCCTTCCTCTCAGAAGCCACTCCACCAAGGCCACTTGGCAGCAGACAAAGCCCTGTGGCCAATCCTACCCTCCTAGGCCTATCTCATTGCCCTAGAGAAGGTAAAGAAAGCAAAGCCTGTTTCCTCCACAGTCCAGAGAAGATGAACAATGTGTCTTTCAGCATTGTTACTACTTGCCCAAGGTTCCATTTCCATGGCCCTCTACATCCACCAACTTAGCTTATTCCAGCAAATATTTTGTCACCAGCTTCTCACTGTAAAGGTGAGGCGAACATGAAGAAATCAAGCTATAGGCCAGCATGCAAGCCTCCTAATGTTAGTAAGGAATGTAGTTGAACAGTCGCCACCTGCCCCATTCCACATGGGATGGCCTTGCACATGGTTTCAGATGGCCCCCATCAGCATTTGGTCTGGATGCCCCCAGGTGACAGATTTAGCGCCCATTATGGCCTTCCCACTACTGTCAGGACAGAGCCATAGCAATGTGCAGCTGAGTGGTGCAGGCCTCACCAAGCTGACTGCCAAGAGTCGCTGTGAGTGGCCTATGGTTCTTCCAAATGCCCTTAAAGGAGAAGTCACATATCTTCCTACCTTGAAGGTAGGAAAATGCAGTCCTGAAGAAATGAAGTGCCTTAGCCCAAACTGGCCCTCCCCCACCTCCCAGGTGGGCAAGCTGGCAGGTGGCGACCCTGAGCATGTCTTGGAAGCACAAGAATCACCGTGAGTCTATGAGGTTAATGAACAGCCGCAACATTGCCCGTGTCACCCCAGACCCAGCACCCCCCCTCAATGAAACAAAGCGACAAAACACAGTCGCTCGAGCACCCTCCCCATGATTGGTGTGCCGCCCTGGGCTGGCAGTAGGGAGAACAGGGACTATACCGTCCGGCGTCGCCTGCTGGTGGGGTTTTTTACATTTGACGTAATCGTGGTCAATCGGAGTGGCTGTGTAAGGTGGGGATGTCAGACCTGGGCCAGAGGAGGAGGGGAGGGAGGCTCCGGGGCCCGGCAGTGTCCCAGCTGAAGAGTGGGAGTCCTCATCCACCAGGCAGGCCTTCTCCCTGTGGGGACAGAAGGTTGGGCTTGGGTCAGTCTCCACGTTGTGGTGAAATGGACATGTGCCCTGAGGGCCAGCACCTTCCCAAGCTGTGCTGCTCCGAAGTATTTTTGGTGGTCTCCACACCAGCCACCTGGTGCTCCTCAGAGAGGCAACCACCACAGGACATACAGTCTGTAGCTGGACACTGACCCTCTTTTCTGGTCAGGTTCTGCCAGCAACTCTGGGTCTCAGGTTCAGGAGGCTTGCAGGAGCACTGAGAAGCCTCCCTGCAAAAGCACTCTAGCACCACTCCCTACCCAGTCAGGGTCCTGCGTGGCGGCCTCGCAAATCCTCCTCTGACA
This sequence comes from Octodon degus, assembly GCF_000260255.1. Classification (NCBI taxonomy): domain Eukaryota; kingdom Metazoa; phylum Chordata; class Mammalia; order Rodentia; family Octodontidae; genus Octodon; species Octodon degus. The sequence continues at coordinate 9,678,056 of NW_004524655.1, read as the reverse complement.
GATACACGGACCAAAACACATCTGCTTTACTGCATGCTCACACAAATACAAAGGTATAGCATCTGCTACAATGTGTGAGGAAAAGAAAGCAGGCACCTTCCTTGTCCATGGGCCTGTTTATATAAAATGGGTGTTTCTGTATTATGCAACTAAGTATGGGCTGGAAAGAATGCAGTCAATAGGATGCCATCTCCATGGCCCGTGGCCTAGACCTACTGCTGAGGGAAAAAGCGAATTCTAAAACAGTACCTTTAGCAGTTCATTTTTATCTATTAAAAAAAAAAACCCTACAATTGTACATGTGCACATAAGTGTGTGACATAAAGAAATTGACTTAAGAAATTAAACTGTGTGTAGTAAAAAACTTTGGGAAAGAGATCTGTCATATTTTAGTCTGTATATTTATGTGGGCTTGAGTTTCTTATAACTATGATATGTTCATATGTTATATAATCTGAAAAAATTAAAAACTGAATTATGATCAGTGAAAAACTCTGTAATGACAGCATACCCGGCCAAGTTAGAAAGACCTTGTTACAAAATAAAAATCAAAGGGGACTGGGGCACAAGACAGATACTTCATTGTATACAGAAAGCCCTCAGTGAATAAAAATCATCTATAATGTCTAAGCAGACTGTACCAGAGTGACCCACCACGGGGCCAGGGACACTGCAGAGCTGAGCTCTAACTGTGGCCATGAATAGAGCACCCTCAGGGAGCAGGGTTTCTCTCTGGCTCTCAGCTGAGTCCTGCAGTGTCTGGCCAGGCAGAAGTACCAGAGACGCGGTAAGCTGAGCTAAGCACCAGGTCAGGGACGCCTGAAAGGACTCTGAGCCACAAGGAGACCACTCATACCAGGATAAACCTGGGTTAACCCGAGGCCACTAAAGGGCTCTGGATAGAGCTTCCTTGAGCTCTCTGGCACCACAGGATGAAGCTGTGCCCCCCGCTCCTAATTGTTTCTTAGGAAAAAAGTAGCACAGCAGGGCTTAGAGTTCACCCTTTCTTGGGTAAAGGCCCTGCAAAGGACTAGGCTAAGTAAGAGTTTGCAAAGCAAAAACTAGTCTTCTACAGTGTTCTACACAAAACAGAGATGTGCTCCACCAGAAGGAAAGGGATGGGGCCAGCTTTCCCCCAGGACTTAAGCCTGAGGGTAGAGTGGCACCAGGAAGAAGCCTTGAGTGAAGGGACCAGGACTGTACATGTACCCTCTCCTCAGATTCAATGGAACTACCTTGGCCCAGTAATGACACTTCCAGGCCAGTCCCAGAGGTCCCCTGAGTTCCAGTTTACCTGGCAGCCACCCTCTGAACACCACTGCAGTAGTAAATGAGCAACCCAGGCCAGGTGTTATCACTCACTTTTCTGAAGCTTTGGGTGTATTCTTCTCCTCGCCCCTGGCAAAGGGTCCTTCTGCAGCTTCCTTCATAAAGTTGACCAGGACCTCTGCGCTAACACCAGAATCAGGTTTCCCCAGGAGCTTCAGGATGGAGGCATGAAGCCGGAAGTACACCTAGAATGACATCTCTGGTGTGAGCAGCCTTCCAAGTGCTGAGGTTCATTCCACACGCTAGGTAGCCACACTGGAAACAGGCCCCTGTCTAGGACACAAGCCACCACTCTGTCTGGTTTTGTTAGCTTTTAAGCCAGTCAACCTATAATTCAAAATGAGCTCTGAAAATTAAAATGGATACTGGCAACATACCTGTTTAAAAGTTCACCCCGTGATGCAGGCACAGTGCGGTAAGATAATGAGAGAAACAAGCTTCAGCTATTATCACTGGACACTGCCTCCCACCATGGCATCAGTGCCATCTTTGTGCCCATCTCCTGAACCTCTGTATCTACTTCTACACTGGATAGTGGATGCCTTGAGACAAGGACCAGAGAGGACATCTGCTTGTAAGCCATTCCCTGGAACCTGTGCTCATGGATGCAGCACTGGTAAGCAGGCAGAACACTGCACTGGGGAGGCGCCTGTGCTTCCCACTACATGCCTCAGTTTACAGACAGGTGAAGTGAGCTGCACCAAGTGCCCCAGTCAAGAAAGTCAGTGGTCATGTTAAAGCCAGGTCTGTCCTATTGTCTTCCCTCTACTGTTTCCATGTGGTAGAGGCCCTTTCACGGGAGGTGGCTTGACCCAGTCTTTCTATCCAGATGTCAGTGACACGGCTCTCACCCGTAGCACACACGGAGGATATGATGGATACCACAGACAACGGGAATCGCTAGCACCTCAACTCCTGACTAGCAGGCCCCCTTCACCCCAGGAATGGTTCTCACCCAAGTGATAGGCCTGCCGCTGTAGGCCTGGGCAGCGTTCTACGGGCATCCAAACAGAGGGACTTACACTCAGAGCCCTCTGTGGACTCCAGAGTAAGTGGCATAGCAATTCCATTTTCAGAGCCAAGAAACCATCCTTGCACACCCAGGAGGCCAAAACTGAGAAGAGCAACATCTTCAACTGGAGTTCATCCAAATGGCAGATGAAGAATTTTACATGGAGGCCCCTTGTCACAGGAACAAGGGCATTTGATTTTTCACCAGGCCAAGGTTAAGAGTTTCTGAGGAACGTCATTTTAAAGAAACAGCATATGCATGTGTCAGCTGACTCAGAGTTGCAGGCCCATCTTGGCCGTGCGAAACAAAATGTGCCTGAAGTTGTGCGTACTACACTTCTTGAGCCAGTGTGCTAAAAAAGCGTAGGCCACACTCCCAAGCTTTGTTTTCTCATCTGAAATGCCTGAGGCCACCATAGCCCCCGCTCACTGGCTCTCCAGATAGTAGTAGGACAAAACGGGAAAAACAGGCGACATCTGAGGGCTGAGCTAACCATACTCAGGACCAGCGCTGACCAAGGACCTGTCCCAGGTCCACTCCTCTCCTTCTGGTACCTTAAAATGTCACATCTGTTCTAGATCCTTCAGTATTATACTTTGGAGGAAAAACAGAGTTCTTCCAAAGTACATGGTGCCAAGTGAATGGCATGAAAGAACTCAGACAAGGAATGAACAGTGTCAGGGCATCAGAGAGGAAACAGTACTTCCCTAACTCTCAGTGAACCCCCAGATCCTGGCCCCAAAATGGCCACTATAAATCAGCAGGCTGGAATGATTTTATTTTATTTATTTATTTTTGTCTCTTTGAGACAGGATCTCAGTATATAGATAGTTTAGGCTGGCCTTGAGCTCACTTTGTAGTCTGGGCTGGTCTCAAACTCACAATGATCCTCCTGCTTTAGCCTTCCGAGTGCTGAGATTACAGGCATGTGCCACCATGCCTGGCTGGAATAACTTTTTAAAACGCAAATTTAAAAATCAAGGCCATGTTTGTTTGTTTGTGTACAAGATTAACAAATATTAAAAGGTGGTTATTAGCATGGTTGGAGGAAAACAGACACAATTCTCCATCAGTACAACTTTTCAAGGCCAATGACTGGAATGTTAAATGACCCAGCACCTGCAGACCTTAGCCCTTGGAAACACTCATGAAGTACTCTCTAACACAAGTGCAGAGACATGCAGTGCTGGGACCAGCATGCCAAGCAGTGGAGAGGAAGCCAAACACCCATCAAGGGGCTGTCCAGATAAATAACATGCCCAACCCCACCAACGACCACTAGAATACACCTTCTACTACATCTTATCCAAGGAAAAGGGAAACTACAGAAGTATAAGAAAATGTTACATAGTATCTACTTTTTTAAATTTTGGAGACAAGGTCTTACTATGTAGTTCAAGCTGGCCTTAAACTCATTCTGTAGCCCAGGCAGGCCTCAAACTTGCAATGATCCTCCTGCCTCAGTCTCCTGAGTGCTGGGATTACAGGCACGATGCACCATGGCTGACAGTATCTACATATTAACAGGGAAAAAAATCTGCACATGTGGGGCATACCCAAACTGTAATAGGGATTAGAGGGTGGGGAATACTAGGATGATTAGGGACTCTGACATTTTATACCCTTCTGAATTGAATCTCTAAAAAACCTCCCAAAAACCCTATATGCTAATTTTATAATCAGGAAAAATATGTAAAGGTAGAAAAAGGCTAAGGAAACAACAACTGCTGTCTAAGCTCTGAGAGACTTGCTGGGCATGTGGAGCTGACAGGAGGCAGGCACACAGCCTCAGAGAGGAGGAGATGAATGTGATCCACGGGCTCAGGGCCTCAGAACACTGAGGACCCAGGACTGAGCCAAGTGTGCATGGGTCTCCACCCACATCCTTGGTTTTCTAGCCTATAACATTCACTAGCCTCCCCTCAGCTCTGCTGTGATCAACAACCGGGCTCTAGAAATCATGAAAGAGAATCCCTGCAATAAAAAATTGATTTTTTTTTTTTTTTTTTTTTTTTTTAGCAGCAGTCAGAAACCCAAGCCTTAGTATCTCAAGAATAGACTGAGGCCTTCCTCTGCCAGAGGTCTGAAAGTCCCAAGCACAAAAACATGCCACACCACCATGACATCCAGGTTAGTAAAATCTACATGTCCTTTCAAACAAAATAGTCTCCCAGAGAGGATGGTAAACACCCTTAGAAAAAACAAGAAAGGCTATTTTAATTCAACTGCACATGAAGCTGCTGAACACAGAAGTTTCCAGAAGGTTTTCCTGCGAGTCACTGGGACCATGAGTCCTGTCCTGAGGAACTCAGAGAGACCACCCCACCTCTGCCCTGCCTCCCCGCCCTGGGCCAGCAGGGGGTCACCTCCAAGGCCTCCATGGCCAGCTCAGGTGGATTGTGGTAGTGGATCTTCTTGGGGTACCGGGCAGCTTCCTCATGCAGATAGTGGCCAGCCTGTCTATAGTGCAGCAGGTAGACGGCTGGTGGCTGCTGCTGTTTCTCAGCCACCTTGCCCAGCATGTAATGGATAAGCCACTCCTCCTCATCACCATCACCCTCGCAGTGGGCCGCGGATGTAAAACAGTGCCTCGCTGTCTCCAGCATGCTGTCACGCCGGCCCTCCATCTGCAACAAGATCACCAGCCTTAGGCGCAAGGCCTGAAATTTTCCTGGGATAACACTTCCTCCTGTGGAAAGCCAGCTGACTCATTCACTAACTTTCTCTCACCAACCCTGAGGCCCAGAACTGTTGTCACCATGTCACAGCTGGTGACAGTGAGGTGTGGGACTCCTCAAAAGCACACACCAAGTAAGATACAGAGCTAGATTTAAACTCAGGTCACCTCCTGCCAACTCCAGGGACTCTTTCCCGTATATCACCCCCTATTTTATGTGCTTATGAAGATGCCTGCCTGCAACGGAGAAAGAACACAGAGCTGGGGCTGACCCTTTCTAGCTGTTTGCCTATCGCAGTTAGAGGGTGCTCACTGCCTGCAATGGGAGCTCATTCCAGAATGCCCACTTCAGCTGCCTGGCGTTGTCAGACTGTCGCAGGAGAGCTGCCGCTGGTCTGCAGCCACAGCCCTGTGCTCCTTCCAGGTCGCAGGCACAGGTCCTTACTGCAGCCACCTGAGTCAAGATTGGGAGCCTTAGGGAGGAGTCAATATGGTTGCTCATTTGTACCCACTCTCTGTCTCTGTTTCTCTCACTCTCTTCCTTCCACGTGTTTTATTAGCACATTTTGTTATACAGATTAATGGGTTTCATTAACGTATTTTGATCATTTTCATGCCCCCAACCCAATATATTATAAACTCACAACGGGAAGAGGATGCATCTTGCAGGCTCAGAGCAGCAGCTTCTGTGAGCCCACAGTCTTTGCTCTCACCCTTACCCTGGAAGCTCTGGAATGAAGGAACATGTGTGCCTGACAGCTGCCAGGGACCACAGAGAAGTGTCTGTCCAAATTAGAAAATCTCTGTGAAGCTGATCCTCTGTCCTGGCTGCTTCCAAACTTTGAGTGGGAGAGGCTGCCTGGAGGTACTTGCCATGAATGTGGACTTCAGGTCAATGGGGCTTGGACAGACCTCAAGAACCTGCCCTTTACAAGTGCTCTATGTCCTTGGAGAGGACGAGAAATTCTGTTTTACCATGAATGTGCATACTCTAGTGTGCACTATGCTTTAGAGCTATAGGGTTAGGTGCTGAGTAAATAGCTTCTCCAGTGGTGTGGAGCTGGATGCTGGGTACTAGGTACATACCCTCTCTAAGTGCTGTGAGGCTGGGTGCTGGACATAGCTGAGCTAGACATTCACACTGAACTCTCACAATACTGGTTGAAAAAAGGAATGTTTAGCTTTTGTTTGTGGCATACAGTAGTTCTAGAGGCAAACCTGTGTCCTACAGCCCATCCCAATCAGTTCAGATACAACTCTAGTAGCCAGAGGACTGGGTCCCCATGACACATTTCAGGGCTGGAAGCTGCCTCTCCACAGGCGGAAAGAACCTAGCAAGCACAAAGCAACCTTGTCAGGACAATGTGTATACTGGTAGATTACTACAAAACTTGAGGCAACCCCTTCAGTACCCTAATCTCCCAGGAGATCTTTCTGTATTACGGTGTTTTACTGCTGTGCTAGCCTAAATATTTCAGTATGGGGGCTAGGGATGTAGCTTAGTGGTACAGTGTATGCTTTCTACACTCAAGACCCTGGATGTGATCCCTAACACTACTAACACCTTCCAAAGTTTGTCAGTATAGTTCCTCTGTTTCCATCTCAAGGAGCCAAGGGTCCCCTGGTAAACACAGATATCATGCCAGTCTGAGTATCCCACTACAGATACCCCCTGCCACACAAGACACTGAAATTCTCATCACAAGATGAAGAATTTTACAAGGACCCAATACATTCCTTTGAGAGAACAGAGAAGAGACACCCAGTTCAGGCAGTGAATATTCCTAACCCCCACTCAGCTACTATAAAACTGATGACTGCCCCAACCAGGTCACAGTAGTCCAATCCTAAACTTGCCTGCCCTGCACTGAATGTAGACCAAGGGCCAATGTGTATCACTGACCATGGTACAGCTTGAGCCTCCTACGGAGAAGCATCCATGAGCTCCCAGCACTGATGCAACAAAAACAAAGAATGGATGTGGCAAAGTTTTATAGAGATGAGGGCACCCCAGCTGGACAGAGGATGATAGACGGGACCCCACTGTAGCACCCCTCCTCACCTGCTGCACAAGTTCAGGAGGCAGCTCGGCTTTCCACTGCTTCAGCTGACGCGAAGCAAAGGAGTGTAAGGCATAGGACATGGTGCCATATTCAATCCACAGGGACAGGTTAGAGCTGTCGATTTCCAAGGCTCTTCGGAAGCAGTTCAGGACAGGCGTGGCATGTTTCCATATGGGTCCATCACTCTTCAGCTCATTGGAATTCAGCTTGTCCTGAATGCGGCTAGCCCGGGCCAGAGCCATACCTGCCCAAGAATCAAACCTGGGGCAGTGACAAAAGAATGAGCTATCAATACCACTGCCCTAACAGCACAGCAGACACAAAAGTCTGGCAGGCAGGCAGTCAAACACTATGGAAGCTCCACTCCTACACCAGGGCTCAGAACCTGCTCAGCCACTAGATCAGGCCATGACTCTGATCTGGACCAGCCACACCTCTGAGTCATGATTCCCTACACCACGATATATCTCTAAGAATATCTATTCCAAGAGAGAAGCATGGGATACTGTTACGGTTTAGATCTAGAACGTCCGCCAGAAAGGTCCATTTGCTCAGAGGTTGGGATTTATTTTTTTTAATGTATTTAGTACAGGGTCTACAGGGTCTCACTACTAGATCAGACTCGTAGTGATCCTCCTGTTTGCAGCCTCCCAAGTGCTGGGATTACAGGCGCACCTCCCCCTGCCCAGTCTCAATCACCGTCTCAGCAAGCCCCAGGGGCAGGCCCAGCATGGCATGCTGGGGATCAAACCTCAGTCCCTGCACTTTGCCTAAGCAGGCACTTTAGTCTGCTGAGATATCTGGCCAGCCTCAAAGGCTGAGATTTTAGAAGGTGCGTGGATCTTGATTGTGCTACACTCATCAGTGCATTAATGCACAAAAAATTCAGGGCAGGATGTACTGTGAGGAGGCAGGGTCCAGTTGGAAGAAGCGGGCATCTGGGGCATGCTCTGGACGGGTGCATCAGCCTCCCTGGGTGCTCCACTCCCTCTCTGCTTCCAGGCCACCGTGGTATGAGCAGCGTTCCTTGGCAAGACCCTTGTGCCATGCCCTTCCGGCCTCGCAGCCAGATGATGACAGACTGAATCCTCTAAAAACCGTGGGCCACAATGAACTTCTGCTTGAAGCTGCGGGTGTCAGGTATCATGTCCAGTGACAGAAAGTGACTAACAAAGGTGCTAAGAGACGAAACTTTCCTCAGCACCTCACAACCACTCAATGGCTGCTCTAACAGAAGGGTTCTTTGCTCCTTACACTGAGAAGCTACCCACAAAATGGACACAGTGGAAAGGAAGAGGACACTCTGCCAGAAATCACAGCAGGGAGCCAGTCAGGTGAGTAGGAGACACAGCAGGTGGCTGGCTCCATCCTCCTGCAAATGCTATGGTTATACTCACTGAGCAAGAGCTCAGACAGTGGAAAGCCCCAGGGCCCCAGGCACCCAGCTTCTCCCTCTGGGACTCTGAGCAGACTCTGACCATTCCAGTTCTGTGCCCAGCAGTAAAACAAAGAGCAAGGGGGCCACACGATGGCTGAGCCCCTACCAGTAGTCCTTCCCGCACATCACCTGAAAGAACTGAGAATGAGGATGCAGAAATCGTGAGGGTAAATGGCAATAGATACATTAAGACCAAGATGGTTTCTGGGTTCTGGTTTCTGCCTGTTATAGCATACAGAGAAGAGGAAAAGCAGCGATAAAAAGGACAGATGCTGCCCTTCTATGTGCCAACAGTTCTTAATTCATCACAGCTACAGTTATATTCCATGACTATAAAGCTGGCTAAGTGGCTTCCCGAACTACTTGAGTGTCTAATATGTGGTAAGGGCAAAGAAACCCTGTGAAGCTCAGATGTGCTTTCACTGGGCCCCAGAACCCAGGATTAACACTGTGTGAACAAAGAGGCAGGAAAGACACTGAAGATGCAGAAGTAGGAAGAGGACAGCAAACACAAAGGCTTCACTTTTTATGTAAGAGGCTCTAAGTGTAGTCCTTCCTGCTCAGGGATCTGGAGACCTGAGGCCGCTGCATCTTCCTTGTCTATTCAGGTTCGCCTACAAGAAGGGGTGCAGGAGTAGGCAGAAACTCCCCTTCACCAGGGCCACTTTGACAGCATGGTATTCCTTTCCACTTCTATTACTTTTCAGCAACTCTGTTTGCCCTCACCTTGGGGGAAACAGCAACATCATGACAGCGTCCACATAGCTGCATGAGAACCAAACTGGAAACTACCATCTCCTGTCACAAAAACCAAGTAACCAAAGCAGAAGCTCATCACTATGACCAGTGAAAATGCTTATTATCCTACCGATATTCATCTACTGGTACTAGCAGAGTAGCACAGAGCCCACATCCCAGGAGTGCTGACCTACAGGGACGTTGAGGGTCTGAGGGCGGGAAACGATGACAGTTCCGGAGAAGGAAGTATCCAGACCCCATGCACCAAGCTCTAGTTTGTGCAGGACAAGCCTGGTCTTAGAACTGGGCTCAGAGTTGTTTCTTTGGCAGTGGAGATGAGCTGTCCTAGGCCCTGCTCTCCTTCTGCCCATCCCCAAATGTTCCGTGAAAGCCTCGCCCTTGTAGCTCAGCAAAAGCAGAAGGAATGGTCAATGTAGGGAAAGGAAAACACTGTCACCAGCCTCCCAGACTTACTTCCCCACAGGGACCTCCAATACCACAATCAGGATACCACTGTTCACCCACATGTTCATCTGGGGCTTTACCCTTAGGCCTAGGCTTAGAAGACTTCCAAGGGAAAAAAAAAAAAAAAAAAAAAGTACCCAATCTTCCATTTGAGTTTGCTCACAAGACCAGAAAGAGCTCCAAAGTCTCCACTGGCATCTGCCTGGGAGAACAGAATGAAGGAAAGATGCAAAACGAAGGCCCTGGGGCTGGGCAGGTACAGCATGCCTATATTCCCAGTGCTCTGGGAGTATGCAGCAAGAGGATCACAAGTTCAAGTCCACCTGGATAACTTATCAACTTAGCAAAACCCTATCCCCAAATTAAAAATTAAAAGAGGTCTAGGGACAGTGCTCAGTGCAAAGGCCCTGGGTTCAGTCTCTACCCCAGCACTACAAAGAAGAGAAAGGGAGGCTAAGGGTTGGGCCTGAGACCAAACAAGTCCTTTTCTGGCCTTACAGCCAGTCCCTTCTGCAGCAGGGCTATGTAGCGGCCTATGCCTGATGGCTTGCATCCCTCGGAACAGGTGGCATGCAGGTGGTAAGAAGAGCTAGTTCAGCTTTTATGGTCATCACTCCACCGACTGAGGAGTGTTATATGCAGAGGAGCTATGACAGGCGCCCACCACCCCACAGAAGGGGGGTTTTATCACCCTCACTTTAACGCTGCGGAAGCCACAGTGAAGAATAGGTGACCACCAAGGATGTCAAACAAAGCCAACTCAGCCAGCCTGAGTGTGGGTCTGCACCACCACACCAGTACACAGCAATCTCAGAGAGGATAGCAGAGTTCCGAGCCAAGGGCTCCCTGTCTGGAGGAAGCCACAGGCTGAGCAGAAGGGGACCTGTGATCTTCCCCACAAGCTATGCAAGTCTTTCAAGTGATATCCCCAGCCTTGGATATTGCCTCTTAATAAAGTGCATCAGACTGCTTGAGTGAAGCAGGGTCTTCAAGTCTGACACGGAGGGCAGTCACTACACCTAAGAGAAGGGCAGGAACAGCTCCAGGGGAAGAGAACACAATCAAACACAGGTGGGTGACCAAAATATACAGTGAGTACTTCATTATTTTTTACTTATAGCAAAACACATGCTGCCATTAGTTTCTCTCAAAATATTCCCTTTCACTTTAAACACAATATTGCTCCTGTTGCTTTCTTAGGCAGTCTCTTTGGTGTCTTTATGAGGCAAAATTTTAAAAAAATGAAAAAAAAAATGGTGAATGCTGCTGCCAAGTGCCAGCCAATGGAAAGCAGGGTCTTAAAAACATTACAGTATGTCCTTATCTACTTCATTCACCAGATGTTTCTCTCTCTTTTTAATTATTATTATTATTATTTTTTTTTAATAAGCTCTCATTACACAGCTCAGACTTGTAGTGATCCTCCTGTTTTCAGCCACCCCAATGCTGGGATTACAGGCGTGCGCCACCATGCCCAGACTCGGTCACTGGCTCAGGGAGCCTGGGGCGGGGCCAGCGCAGCAGGCGGTACCAGGAATCAAACCCCAGTCCCTATGCTTGCCTAAGCAGGCTTAGTCACTGAGCGATCTCACCAGCCCCCTTCACTGGATCTGGCCTGACCATGAATACAACCATTAAAGATAAAAGTTTTAAGTCGATAAAGGACATTGAGACAGCCATAATTGCACAACTAAAAAAACACTCAGGAAAGGAGACTTCCAGAATTGCTTCAGAAACTGGCAAGAACAATGAGAACAGTGTGTGCAAAGCCAATGGGAGAATTTTGAGGAAAATTAACAACAATGTGCCTTTTCTTGTCGTTCTGTCTGTCTGTCTTTCTTTCTTTTACCGTCTTTTCTTTCCTTCCGGGGGCCTGCCCCTTAGCTCAGTTCTTTAAGTGGCTGCTTCAACAAAGCAGTCAGGCTCGGGTTGCTGTGGTTCAATCCCCACAACTCAAGCCAGCCAATCATGCCCTGAATGCATTGGAGCAAAAAAAAAAAAAAAAAAAAAAAACCCCTTCTTTCCTTCCTTCCTTCCCTCTCTTTTCTGTGTGTAATCAGGAACTCAACTCTGGACCTTGTGTACCAGGCAGGCGCTGTGCCACTGAGCTATTTATCCCTGGCCCCACAACATGCCTTTTACTGTAATAATTTTTAAACATTCACTGTATTTTTTTTAATCACACCTCAGACAATCATGACAACCACAGCTGCCCAATGATGCACTAGGTTACAGAAAAACTTTTGGATTGAGTTATTTTATACCCATCCACTCCTCAAAAACAAATATAAGTCTGCAGTGAAAGGATCAACAGAGTAACTCAGCCAACTTTCTGGGGCCTGGAACAGCACAAACCAACAGGATCAGGCCAGGCAGCACTTCCTTCCCCAGACAGCAGGGCCCTTTTCCAACCCTGATGCCATCCCCGGGGTCTTCAGGATCAAAGCTGCCTCCTTTACTCTTCCTTTTTACAGAGAATCTAGCTTTTTAGTAACCGCAGAATGCTAAGCCATTTTTCCATTTCTTTTCCTTAATTTTGCTATCAGCAGTGAAACTCCAAATTGGCCCAGTGAAGAGCTGGTTATGTTAGCATTACTCCAGCTCTGCTGACAGCTAGCCTGGCCCCTCCCACCTTACCCACCTGTTGGGACAGATGCAGATGTCATGCATGTAGAACTTGATGGCCTTGGACTGCTCCTTGTTTTTGAAATGATAATCAGCCAGGAGGTAGTAGAGTTCATTCACCACAGGAGGGGAAGGGTCGGCCCCTTCTGGGAGGCAGGGCACCTGACAAGTGACAGGGTAACTATGAGAAGAAGTGGAGACAGAAACTCAGGTGTGACTCCGGAGACCTGTAAACGCAGGCCTATTTGGTCACATCAACACATGGCATGTGTTAGGCTGCTCCTGGCCCTAGCACATAACGCAGAAAAGCAATAAAGCCAGGACATATATGTACCCATGTTGGTGGGAAGGGATGTTACTCAGCTCTCACACCCACCTCTGAGTCCACTGGGGCTCACCTCAGTTGAGGTCCCCTCAATGTAGGCAGAGACTTTGTCCAGGCTCAGTCCTGGCCTGTCTGAGCGGGGTACAATGGTGGCAATTCTCTTCAGAAGGTTGGCCAAATCAGCAGACACGGTGCTGGTCTTGTAGCTGTCAAATTCAGGAAGGGTCTTTGGCTTGAAATACTCAAACATAAACAGGGCATCTTCCCATATAAGCTCCACCTTGAAAAAAGAACACAGATTCATAGCACCTTCAGATAAAGACAAAAAAAGTTCCTCTACAGAAATCCACTGTATCTGATGTAAATAGGTCACCATTTACAGTACTAGTCTAAAATGAGTCCTTATTACATCTCTTATTATCAGCATGCCCAACATCATTCTCAAGTGCCTGAAAAGTATAAACCTAGTCTTTATAAAGATGAATGGTGGGGCTGGGGAGATGGCTCAGTAGAATAAACACTTGACTGGCAAGTGCAAGGACCTGAGTTCAATCCCTGGTTCTGGAAAAAAAAAATTAAAAAATAAAAAGATAAATGGTGGAATCTGAGACCACATAGCTGAGCTAAAGACTGGGTTCAGTGAGGTGTGGGTGGCATATGCCTGTAATCGCAACACTTGAGAGGCTGAGGCAGAGGATCACTTTGAATTTCAAATGCAGCCTAGGCTACACAGTGAGTTAAGGCCACCCTTAACTATACAGCAAGAATTATCTCAAAAAATAAAATAGAGTAAGATAAATAAGGTGTGTTGAATTATCAGCCAGAACCTGGGGCCATGACACGATACTTTATTTGGAAGACCCAAAAAACTCCACTAAGAAACTACTAGAATTGATAGACAAATTCAATAGCATAGCAGGATACAAAGGCAATACCCAAAAGTCAATAGCATTCTCTACACAGATAACAAACACACTGAGAGGGAAATTGAGGAAATAATACCTTTTACAATAGCCTCATAAAAAATGAAATACCTTGGAATTCATCTAACTAAAGAAATCAAAGATCTTTGCACGGAAAATCACAATATTCTGGAAAAAGAGATCATAGAGGATTTTAGAAATGGAAAGATATTCCATGCTCCTGGACAGGAAGAACCAACATCGTGAAGATGGCCATACTCCCAAAATTGTTGTATAAATTTCATGCAATCCCTATGAGACTACCACCAACATACCTCTCAGACCTAGAGAAATTGTTCCTAAAATTTATTTGGAACCAAAAAAGACCTAGAATAGCAAAGGCAATCCTGGGCAACAAAGACAAAGCAGGAGGCATTACAATTCCTGACTTCAAATTATACTACAAAGCTACTGTAATAAAATCAGCATGGTTCTGGCAACAAAATAGACCTAAAGATCAATGGAATAGACTAGTAGATGCAGAGGCCTCTAGGAACACACTCAGCCACCTGATCTTCGACAAAGGGGCCAAACACTTACTAGAAGAAAGATAGCCTCTTTAACAAATGGTGCTGGAAAAATTGGCTCTCTACATGCCGAAAACTAAAACTTGACCCAGGTCTATCAGCATGCACTAAACTAAAGTCAAAATGGATTAAAGAACTGAATATTAAAACAGAAACACTAAATCTCCTAGAAGAGAAAGTAGGAGGATCTCTTGAAGACATAGGGGTAGGCAAAGAGTTCATGGACAGAAACCAAATTGCACGGGTAATAGTTGAAAGAATTAACAACTGGGACCACCTCTTACTGAGAAGTTTTTGCACGTCAAAAGAAATTATCAACAAAGTGAAAAGACAACCCACAATTTTCAAAAAAATCTGAACTAAGAAGCACTCAGACAAAGGTCTGCTCTCTGGAATATATAAAGAACTAAAGAACATTAGGGCCCCTAAATTTAAAGACCCAGTCCAGAAATGGGCATCCGAGATGAACACACACTTCTCAGAGGATGAAATTAAAGAAGCAAATAAATATTTGAAAAGATGTTCCTCATCACTAGCCATCCGTGAAATGCAAATTAAAACAACACTGAGATACCATCTCACCCCAGAAAGAACGACTATCATAAAGAAATCAACCAACAACAAATGTTGGAGAGGCTGTGGGGAGAGGGGAACCCTTCTCCACTGTTGGGAGTGTAGACTGGTGCAACTGTTATGGAAATCAGTGTGGAGACTCCTTAGAAAACTAGGACTGCAAATCCCATTTAAACCAGCTATCCCCCTACTGGGAATTTTCCCGGAGGAACTGAAAGCGTCATATTATAGTGATATATGCGTACCTATGTTTATAGCAGCACAATTTATGATAGCTAGATCTTGGAAACCACCAAGATGCCCGTCACATGTGGAATGGTTGAAAAAGATGTGGTACTTTTATATAATGGAGTACTACTCAGCTATAAAGAATGATAAACTTGAAGCCTTCATATTTAAGTGGATGCCCCTTGAAGATATACTTATTAGTGAAATAAACCAGACCCACGGGCTGGAGAGATGGCTCAGTGGTCTAAAGCACCTACTTAAAACAAGCTTAGCAAAGCATCAGGGACCGCGGTTCAATCCCCCAGCACCACATGCCAGCCAGCCCCGCCCCCTGGTGGGCTGAGCTGGCCACACACACACACACCTCTCTCTCTCTCTCTCTCTCTCTCTCATAAATAAAAATTAAAAAAAAAAAAAAATTAAAAAAAAAAATAAACCAGACCCACATCTGTAAATATCTATTGTCTCCCTAGTATAAGGACTTATAATTCTGTATATATGGTTAGGTTTCTAAATTTCTTTGTAAAATTATGTAAATGTTTATTTCTACTTTTATAAAATTATCTTTCCTTCATATTCTGTAAGGACTTAAAGTTCAACATATCAATATTTGATGAAAAAAAAGAAGAAGAAAAACCTGGGGCCAGCCACTAACCCTCTCAATTTTTTTTTTTTTTTTTTTTTGATACAGGGTCCTGCTATGTAGTTTGGACTCAGTGATTCTCCTTGTCTCAGCCTCCCCAGCACTGGGATTACAGGTGTGCACGACCACACCCAGTTTTGGGTCTGGCACAGCGTGTGTGGATTTCCAGGGCCAGCACAGCATGTGGTACTCGGTATCGAACTCATGACTCTGTGCTTGCCAGGCAGGCGCTTACATCACCGAGCTATCTCCCCAGAACTGTCCCTCCATTTTTGACTGACAAAAACTGTGTTATTATTTTAGGCCAAGGCAAAGGCTAGATCCCTAAGATCAGAGAATAACTGATAGTGCTAAGGAGCTATGAGCTAATACACCCACTAATGCTCCAAAAATCAAACAACCAAAAAACAAGAAACCTAAGAAATTACTCATATCCAAATTGAAGGGCGAGGGACAAGTGCCTGCATGGCAAGCACAAGGACCCAGGACTGATCCCTGGTTCTGCATGCCATGCCAGCCCCACACCACCAAAGCTAACCACCAAAACCAGGCGTGGTGACGCACACCTACAATCCCAGCACTGGGGAGTTAGAGACAGGAGGATCACTATGAGTCCGAGCTGCTTAGAGAGATCCTGTACCAAATATATAAATTTTAAAAATAGAAAATAAACCTACGGGCAATTCTTGTGCCACATTTTTGATAATTTATGAAGCTATCTTTTTGCAAGGAAAAAGATTTTCATCCTTTGATCAGACATCTGCCCATCTCTGTGGCCTGCTCCACCACACCTTGCATTGGGAAAGTGGATAGAGTACGACAAGCCTGATGCACTTCAAAAAGTCGCCTACCTTCCCAGAGCTCTGCTACTCCTTAGCCTTGCTCTGCCCCAGGCCAGTGGCACCACCCTCACCTGCTGGACTGAGTGCTCCTCCAGGTATCTGGCCTTGCTCTTCTTGCTGGGAAAGCTGTACAGGCAGTAAAAGCACTGCTCCAAGGCCGTCTCCAGCTCCTCCTTGTAGGGGTGTGTGTCTTCAGAGGTGGATGCAGTCAGTTCTTTCTGGAGAACTCGCACCTATGGTAGGCAGAAAGAGACACTAAAGGTTGGGACCAGGAGCCACAGCTCTGTCATAGCAGGACCGCAGCAAGACCACAACTCTATCATCTCTTCTACCCTGAGGAGACGAAGTTTACTAGGCCCCTGCCCCACTTGATTCTAGAAGATCTGTTTCCTAGAAAAGACTTCTTACTCTGATATAATCAGACTATCTATCAAACGGACACAGGACAAAGAAACTGCTGGGCCCTTAATCTGTTACTTGTTTAAAGCATAATTTTTCTTTTGAAGCAGTTAAGGACTGGTGGGTTTTCTAAAAAAAAAAAAAAAAAAAAAAAGACTTCACTTGGGCCTATAGGTGGTCAATAGATAACTAAAAAGAACAAAACATTAAAAAAAAATAAATAAAAAGAAGAAAGCTTAACTTTTGTTTTGTCTTTTATTAACTTAAAACTTCGGGTCAGATCCTTGCTCAGCTCTGTACATCAGCAGGATAGTCACTGAAGAAGTATTGGCCTGGGAGATAGTGCAAGGTCCTAAGTTTGATCCCTGAAAAAAAAAAAAAAAAAAAAAATTCAAAAAAATAAAAGCTATCTGGGGCTGGGGAAATAGCTCAGTGGAATAAGCACCTGCCTGGCAAGTGCAGGGTCCTGAATTCACTTCCTGGTACCGAAAAAAAAAAAAAAAAAAAAAACTGTCTAAAATCTAGCAGCAGAAGGTTAATTAGTATTGAACTGATATAACTCATCCCACCTCAAGACCTGGACACCAAGGTAATAGATATATGAGGACTTTCAACTAACCCTAACATGCCCAGAAGTCTCCAGTCATTGCTCTGAACATACACCACCTTGGATTCCAGCACAGCTTCCACAAAATTGAGACTATCCCAGGCAGAAATACTCATTGCATAGCGACTAAAAGTCCCCCTCAAGTGACAGGTCATCTCCCACAGTCATCTTGCAAGCCAGAACTAAGGTAATGATCAATCAGACACTAGTCCATCTCAGAAAAACCATAAAGCCTGGTCTTATTCTCTTGTTAATGGCCCAGGCTGATCCTCTTCATCAGAGCTGTAGCCCTTTCAGCTGAAGCTGAAGAGTTCTATTGTTTCTTATTTTCCACCTCACACTGACACATCCTGAACTGCTTTTCTGTGACATGAGTCAGTGAACCTACTCTTCAGGGTGAGCTGAGGTCTCTATTTCTTCTTTGGGGGACTTCCTTGGACTCCATCCCTGAATGACCTAGCTGAATTTCTCCTTTGCCCTAAAGTTGTTAATGTTTGGGGGAAAGTATATCTGCAAGCCAGAAGTTCTTCCTCAGGTGGGCTACCTGAGGTCTAAGATGGCTGTCCGAGTGAGCACCAGACAATCTCCACCTTCATTTTAATTCTGTCTGCATGCTTCATGACGTACTCCCCAATACCACAATGGCTGACAACTGCTACCACGTCCACAAAAAAGAACCATAAAAGGAGCAGAAAGTAGTGGTTTCCAAATTCCTGGAAAAGTCATGACTATTCCTCCCCTTTATTAGCCCATTCCTCCTCTCTCATTTCTTTTATCCTGTATCTATAACTTAACCCTAACCCTAATGAGTTGAGAAGTTGATTTGAAGTTTTATCCCTTCTACATGGTGAAGAATAAAAGTCTCAAAAATAAAGAATAAAACTCTCCTTCACAACTCAATTGGGACTCAATTAGTAATACTGATTCTACAATTCTGAGAGGGAAAAATGACCCAGTCATTTATAATCATTTACTCTGGAGTGCCAGCTGCTCTGGGCTGGCTCTGGCAGCAGCCCCCCCTCCCTCAATGGGCTTGCTGAGCTGACTTCTTCCCAGTACACTAGCCAGTTTCCACCAACTCCCAGAAGATAGTGCTGTACACCCCAGTAACTTCACTCATTCACTTAGCCCTCCATTTGCTAAATGAGTATTTACTGAGCACCTTCTTTCACTAGGCACAGCATTACACGGTCTTTGATCTCTAGGAAGCTCGGATTCCAATGCAAGAGTGGAGTGTAAATAATTATATATTATAAGCTGACAGATCCTATTAGGGCTGAAGGAATCTCCCTCAGACAAAACATTAGTATTAGAAAGGGTATGTCACTGCAAGAGTAGCAAGATCTTTTACCTTGCTTTTCAGAACCAGGGATTGAACTCAGGCTCTTGTGCTTGCCAGGGAAGTGCTTGTTCTACTGAGCTATCTCCCCAGCCCTTCAGAAAGGGTATGAACTGCACTAAGACAAGTTATACGTATGTAAGGTAGGAGATGAGGGCTAAGGCAAAACAGACAATTAACCAGTCAGAATGTGTCAGAAGTCACAGAAACCCACCACTAACCAGTTAAGCAAGAAGTTTCCTAAAAACAGAAAACAGGCACAGAACACTACACTTAAAATGACTCCAGACTTAGAGCTCCTGAGCACTGTACATGGGACCAATCAGAAAGTGATTGTTTCTCAACTCATTTCAATTTGGCGCTATTCACTGGGCTGATGAGAAGGCACTATTCTCCATTATTCATTTACATATGGGCATAACCAATAGAAAGACATTGTTCCTTATCCCTCACTTATATCTGGAGAGAAGACAAGTGAGTTTTCCCATAGGACAATTTATATCAGGCATGACGTCAAGTGAGTTTTTTACAGGACAACTGTCCTAATGCCATAATCACATGAGATGAGGGCCAATCCAGGTATTCTGCACAATAACAGCCCCATTCCCATATCCATAGCAGTTCCTTAAGCCCTGTAGAGTATACTTTTTCTGCCTTCAATAAATCTACACCCCGGATGCCTTTTTTGTGTGTCTTGTCCAATTCTTTGTTCGGGACACCAAGAGCCTGGAAAGGACCCCTGGGAAGAATATGCATTCCTTTTTCCAGCTATTAGTAAATACACATTCTTTGCTGGCACATGTAGGATTTTTGCCAAAACCAACTGAAAAGCAAGTCTTGCAAATACCTAAGCCTAGATATAATACAAGACCACATCCCCTAAAAAATGGTTCAATAAAAGCAGCAATCAATTACGTAAAATAATAAAGATTAAAATTTCTGGGATACAGCTAAAAATATACAGTATTCTAAAAAAATTACAATCTTCAATACATACATTAGAAGTCAATACTGAGGGGCTGGGGAGATAGCTCAGTAGAATAAGTGTTTGCCTGGCAAGCACAAGGGCCCGAATTCAATCCCGGTTCCACCAAAAAAAAATAAAGAAGTCAATACTGAAATGAGCACTCTACCTAGTAAGTTAGAAACAATATATACTTAATTCAAAGAAAGTAAAAAGATAATAGATGTTAGAGATGCAATTAATAGCTAGTAAAGAAAAAATAGATCTATAAACAAATAGCTCAGGCTAGGGATGTAGCTCAGTGATACAAGTGCCTGCCTGGAAAGCAAGCGTAAGGTCCTGAGTTTGATCCCCAGTACCACAAAGAAAGAAGGAAAGAAAGAAAGAAAGAAAGAAAGAAAGAAAGAAAGAAAGAAAGAAAGAAAGAAAGAAAATAGACAGACAAGTAGCTTATACTTTGGGGGGGGGGAAGTTAACTTAAACATGCCTTAGGAAAAGACTAGTTTTCAGAAAGAGGAGGGAAAGTACAAATAATTTTAGCAATGAAAAAAGGGAGTATGAATACTGGTACTGCAGAGAGGGTTCACTGCTAGATGGAGACTGAGGAGTTCATCCAAGAGATGGGGACTGCTGCTTGGCCTCAATTTTAAATAACAAGGAAAGAAACACCATGAAGAGCTTTATGCTAACAAGTGAATACTCTTCCAAATATATAACTGATTGGATAAAAGAAAAGCCTAAATGGATCTCAATCACTAAAAAACAATAGTTTAAAAATCTACTGAGATCCATGCCCCAGATAAGGGGCTGGCAAACTACCAAACTCTGTCACCATCTGTTTCTTTTGTGAGTTAAGAGTGGTGTTTGCATTTTAAAATAATGTAATAATCAAAAGAAGAAGAAAACTATTTTATAACATAAAAATTCTATGAAATTTGGCTTGGCGTGGTAGCACACAGCTGTATCCAAGCACTCAGGAGGCTGAAATAGGAGGATCACTATGAGTATGAGGTCAGCCGGGGCTACAAAGTGAGCTCAAGCCCAAAATAAAAATAAATAA
>NW_004524655.1:9654069-9656918 GCF_000260255.1 Octodon degus | reverse complement strand
TTTTTTTTTTCTTTTGTCTTTTTTGATAGCAGAGACCAAAGCCAAGGCTTCACGTCTGCTGAGCAGATGCTGTACTGCCAAGCTAGGAAAGGCAAAGAAGAGGGAAAGGACACGTAAAAAAAATTTAGATTTGTTATGTATGTGTACCAATTCCCCATGATAAATGTAATCATTATGTACTCTACACAATAGAAAGGGGAGTGCCCTGTAACACTGACTACAGGGATTAAAAAGACAAAATGAGATATTCATGGCAAATGTAATTGTCTACATAGAAAATTCAAGACATCCACAACATAGTAGAAGTAAGACAATAAACAAAACAGCTATTCCTAAGAGAAAATAATTTTTTTTTTCTTCTTGGTAGTATTGGAGATGTAACCCAGGGTTGTCACACTCAGCTACCTCCCTTGCCAAATAGTTCTTGTTAAATTGCTAAATTGTCCTGGCTGGGCTTGAACCTGGTATCCTCCTACCTCAGCCTCCTGGTGCTGAGATTATAGGCATGTGCCACCGTGCCAAACTAAGAAATTCATGGTTTTGAAAGTGCTCCTACATATCTACAAAACAAAACAAAATACTAATTTTAAAAAATATATATTTACAATGTTAAAAAAAGAACAGATACCTAAGACTGGAGATACAGCTTAGAGGTAAAGCACTTACTTAGCACATTTAAGACCCTGCTTTAATCCTCAACGCTTCCAAAAGAAGATATCTAGTTATTAGTCACACAAAATATACATAATGGTTTTATGAAGAAAATTATTAAACTGAATTAAGGGACATGAAAATACAAGACCTAAATAATCACAAATAATATAAACATTCATGACTAGAAAGGACAATTTGGGCAATTTTCTTCTAAATTAATCTGTGAGGTCAACTTCATTCCAAACAAAATTTCAGGACGGGAGCAGTTTTACACACACATAAATTTCTTTTTTGTCTTTCTGAGGCCAGGTTTCACTATGCAATTTAGGCTGCCCTTATACTCAATTTGCAGCCCAGGCTGGCTTTGAACTAGCAGCAATCTTCCTGCCTCAGCCTCCCAAGTGCTGGAATTCCTGGCCCACGCCACCACATCCAGCCTTGAAAAACTGATCTTACAGTGTTACAGAGAGGAAAGGGCCAAGAATAGCCAACAGAATCTGATGAAGAGACAGGTTAGACAGAGTAATCTTAGCAGGTGCCCAGATAATTCAAAGAAAATGTGGTACTGGCACAGGCACAGACAAGCCACGTACACCAATAAAAAGAACACGGCTTCCCCAAATCTCTCACACTTACAGATAAAAGGTGAAGGTGACTTACACATCGGCGCAGCCAAAACATTCTTGAAGTAAATGGTATAAAGCAACTAACTATCTGTCCATACTGAATGTAAAACTGGATCCTTACCTTATCCTAAACAAAAATAAAATCCAGAGGGAATGACGATCATATGTAGAAAATAAAAATTTTTAGATAAATACAAAGAATGCCTTTATAATTGTATGGGAGGAAGGGATTTACTTAAAAAAGCACCAAAGAGGGTTTTTAAAAAAAACATAAATAATAAAGGAAGGACTAATAAATCTGATATAAAAATTTTAAAATCCTGACCCCAGCATAGTGGCACTTCTAGAACATAGCTGGGATACAAGGACTATAGTTTGAGGCCAGCTTATAAGACAGTTTCAAGGCCAGCCTGGACTACACAGCATGACCTTATCCCAAAACAATACGCTAGCCATGTTGGCATACACCTGTAACCTGAAGACCTGGGAGACTGAGGCAGGAGGATGGTTTGCAAGCTCGAGGCCAGCCTGTGCTACAAGGTGAGTTCAAGACCACCCTAAACTGCAGGGCAAGGTTCTATCTCAAAAAACAATAAATAAATAAATAAATAAATGAGTAAAACTTAATTTTTTTCAAAATTTTATAAAACACCATGCAAAATTAAAATATCTGTACTAACCACACACACACACACACACACACACACACACACACACACAGAGTACACATTAAAATAGTGAAACATACATAACAGACAAGATTAGAAATCGGGTTATATGAAGACCTCTACAAACCAGTAAGAAAAAGAAAAAGAACCCAACAGAAAAATGGCCAAATAACATGAACAGACAATTTACAAAAGAGGATGCCTTAGAGACCAATAAATATAAAAAAGATTCTCAACCTTACCAGCAATCATAAATTACTGCAAAGAATATTTTTAAAGTAATGAAACAGCATTCCATGCCTCTTAGGTCAACATTTAAGTCTATATAACATCTAGGCTGACAGATGTAAGCAGAAATTCTGTCAAAAGGGCAAAAATGGAGGGCTTTTGGTTTGCTTAGTTTGGTTTCTTTGACACAGGGTTTTACTATGTTGCTCATGCTGGCCTTGAATTCACCATGCAGCCAGGGTTGGTTTTGAATTTATGATTGTCTTACCTCAGCCTCCCAATTCTTGGGGTTACAGGAATGCACCCCACACCTGGCTGAAAATCTAATTTTTAAATGTGAAAAGACAGATGTGGTAGCCAGGCATGGTGGCACATGCCTGTATTCCCAGAACTAGGGAGGCTGAGACAAGCGGATCATTTTAAGTTCGAGACCAGCCAAGGCTACGAAGCAAGTTCAAGGCCAGTCTGAACTGCATAGCGAGACCCTGTCTCCAAAAGACAAAAAAACCCAGATGTGGGGGCATGTGTCTATAATACTAGCGTACGAGAGACTGAGGGAGAAGTATTTCCATGAGTTCGAGGCCAGCCTGCCTGGACTACATGGCGATATTCGCTCTCTAAAAACTAAAACATAGGGCCAGTCCGATAGCTCATTGGACTACAGCGCCTACTT
>NW_004524655.1:9649212-9652118 GCF_000260255.1 Octodon degus | reverse complement strand
TCTGGTTTATTTCACTTATGAGTATATGTTCAAGTGGCATCCACTTCAATATAAAGTCTTGCAGTTCATCATTCTTAATAGCTAACTAATACTCCATTGTGTAAAAATACCACATCTTTCTCAACCATTCCTCAGGTGATGGGCATCTTGGTTGTTTCCAAGATTTGGCTATCACAAATTGGACCAACTTTAAACATAAGGAAAGAAGGTAATAAAAAATCTGCTACACTTCCTATAACTTTCTATTATTAGAAGACAAGTTACCACCAAATACAGCAGATTGGCAACACACAAAATTCGCGTAGTGGTATGTAGAATAAAGTGTAAAGAAAGAACCATCCAAAAGTCAGTAAAGGGCTGGCCAGATAGCTCAGCTGATTAAAGCATCTGCTTAGGCAGGCATAGTGACGGGGGGTTGATCCCAGGGGTGCCATGCCAGCCAGCCCTGCTTGAGACTGGGCATGGTGGACCACTCCTTTAATCCCAGTGCTTGAGAAGCTGAAAACAGGAGGATCACTATGAGTCCTAGCTGTGTAAGTGAGATCCTGTAGACCCAATACTAAATACATACAACACAAGACAAGACAGGTCAGTATAGCTGAGTGTGGTGGTGCACGCCTGTGGTCCCTGAACTTAGGAGGCCAAGGCAGGAGGATCACCAGCCCAGGCTACATAATGAGTTCAAGGCCACTATGGATTGTATAGCAATGCCCTGTTTCAAAAAAAAAAAAAAAAAAAAAAATCAAATAAAGAAACAGAAAACAGTATAAGCTCCACTAGACAGGAGTTACATGAGCTGAATGGGGATGAATGCATACAAATTCCTTAACCCAGCTGCTGGATACTGTGGCGTACATCTGTAACACTAGCACTCTGGAAAGCTGAGGCGGGGAATCACATAAGTCCAGTCTGGAGACCAGACAACTTAGCAACAGCCTGTCACAACATTAAAAAAAACAACCAGGGACATAGTGTAGTGGTAGAATAGAACATAGAAAAGTTTAAAAAGGAATGGGATCTCAGAGAACATTTCACCCTATTCAAGAAGAGAAAACAATCCTCACAAGAGGTAGCCCTGATGCCGAATCATTTTTTTTCTTTTTAGTGTATTTGGTACAGGGTTTCATTATGCAACTTGGACTCATAGTGATACTCCTGTTTTTAGCCTCCCCGGCACTGGGATTACAACTGTGCACCACCACGTCTGGGGGTGGGGCCAGTGCGGATTGTGGCACTGTGGTGCCGTCCCCAAACTGCCAAATCATTTTTAAGACATAATTCTTTTTTTTTTTTTTTGCGGAACCAGGGATTGAACTCAGGCCCTTGCGCTTGCCAGGCAAGCGCTTATTCTACTGAGCCATCTTCCCGGCCCTAAGACATAATTCTTTATCTGTAGGCCATGCACCTGGGACAACAGAAGAGGTAGTATGAAAATATTCACCTTCATGAGCCTCACAACACCCGGAATGATGACTGCTCAGCCAGCATATCTGGATAATGAATGAATTCCTATGCATTCATTTGACTTTTTTTTTAATATATTTAGTAAAGGGTCTACAGGGCCTTGCTATACAGATCGGACTCGTAGATTCTCCTATTTTCAGCCTCCCAAGCGCTGGATTACAGGCCCACGCCACCATGCCTAGTCTCAGTACATCCTGGGGCCGGAGCCTGCATAGCACGATAGGGCTCTGCCTAAGCAGGTACCTTAATCTACTGAGCTATCTGGCTGGCCCTTATGTACTCATTTGAGAAATATCAATTGGGCAAGGGTCTGGGTCACACCTCTAGGGATGCTTCAGACAGTAAACCAAAAGGCCTTTGTCTCAGGGATGCCATCTGGGGGGAGGGAAATGCAAGACAGAAACAGAGTATCCAGCAACAGACAGGATAGAGTGGAAGGACCAAGGCAGGTCCCTAGAGAAAAGCAAAAGGGAGACGATGGGCCAGTCATGCAGGCCCTGGGGGAAGAGTGTAACAGGTAGAGTTATGAGGTGGGGATCAGGAGGAATTCCAGGCTGGGCTCTGGGTAGGAACATCAGGAGTTATAAATGAAACACAACACTTACGCTCTTATTCTCAACTGATACTCAACTTGAATTTATGCTCTGCCAAGAGATACAGGCTAAGACAAGCTGGGAATAGGACAATCCACTGGCCCCTTCAGCCTGCTTTTCCTACGCAGCCCCACTCCCATCTAAAGCCAGCATAAAAAGGTGCTACCTTATTCTTCCAGTCTGCATAAGAGGGGACTGCCTTTGTGGAGGTAACCTCATAGAAGCAGACAGTGCCCCTACACTCTGTGATTGGCAGAGGGAAGGAAGAAACAATGTAGACACCACCTAATATAACTCTTTACAAAGTAATAGTCCTGAAACACAGAGCTGACTCAGACTGACTACACTGGAGGGCCTATGGAACTCACTAGAGGGGACAGACACTCCAGCATCTGTGGGTGAGGCTGGAACCCACCTCAGACACTAACCAGCTCCTGGGCTAGAGGTCAGTCAGGTCTCCTCCCCAAGAGTCCATGTGAGTGTTTTGAAAACTGTCAGACTCTACCTATATATGAACTCCACATATATGGTTAGTTTCCTTCAACCCACGTTTGTTAAGCATTTGTTCTGTGCCAAGTGTTATATTAGGTAACTGGGTCAGCAACGGACCAAACTAACAAAATCCTCCTCTCAGAAGTATATTTCAGTGAAGAGATACACAATAAACATAATAAGTGGAAGGATGCTGCTATAAAGATTGTATGTTCACAGAAAAGATGCTATAGAATGGACTCAATTCGCCAATTAAGAGAAAAAGACTGGCACAGTGGATTAGGAAACAAAATCCAACAATATGCTGTATACAAGAAACACATTTAACTCATAAAGACATTCATAGGCTGAAAGTCA
>NW_004524655.1:9640127-9640981 GCF_000260255.1 Octodon degus | reverse complement strand
TATTTTTAGAAATTTATGATCATAAGTAGACTAGTCAGATTTTGTTATTTGTCAATTATTAGGGATCTCTTATTAGAAAAATTTGGAAAGAATAAAACATTTTATCTATAAAAAAAAAAAAAAAAAGATGCTATAGAGCAGGAAAATAAACCTTTTAAAGGCCCAGACAGTCAATATTTTAAGCCTTTTCAACAATCCCCCACCCAAAAAAATGTTAAGACTTTGAGTGTGACACAGATCATCACAGCTTCCAGACTGCCACAAATATATTTGGTACAGGGTCTACAGGGTCTCACTACACAGACTGGACTCATAGGGATGGATTCTCCTGTTTTCAGCCTGCCAAGCACTGGGAATACAGGCATGCACCACCATGCCTAGCCTCAATTGCTGTCCCTGGGGCCAGTTCATATGCAAATGTAAAGCGTGGCTATGTTCCAATGAAACTTACAAACAGACATTACAGGCTGAGTTAGAGGCCCCTCCCTTGGTACATCCAGAACATCTGGTGCTCTGAAACTTGTCTAAAACAGCTTGGTCTCCCACTTGACAAAAGCTTTCAGGACCAGTTCATGCTGCTTAGCCCCAGTAAGTTCAAGGAGCCAATATTAGTGAATCACAGTGGGCAAATTTAAGGAAACCTGTTTATGTTCATTAAACATTTACTGGCTGAATGACTAGTAAAAGCTATTGATTAAACAATTATGACCAGGCATAACAATAGTACTTGGCAAAGAAGATTAATTAGAAGTTGGTGAGGGGGGCTGGTGAGATGGCTCAGTGGTCCAAAGCACCTACTTAGAACAAGCTTAGCAAAGCACAGGGACCACGGTTCAATCCCCCAGCACCACATG
>NW_004524655.1:9594091-9639948 GCF_000260255.1 Octodon degus | reverse complement strand
AAGAAGTTGGTGAAGATAGTAAATGCAATAATTACTTTAAAAATCACTATTAAGGCTTTAGTTCTTCTAACAAGCAACAGACTCAGTAAAAACTCAGTAACTAAATCTACCTGCTAAAAAAGAGCAGGTCTGAAGCTCTTGAACCTCAGTAGCATGAAGGTACTGCTATATTTTAGATCTTGAATGTCCCCCAAAGGCCCATGTGATGAGGACTTGGTCCCCAGCCCATGGCACTACAAGGAGGTTGTGAAACTTTTAGGTGGTAAAAACCTCTGGGCCTTTCTGTCTGTGTTTAGTCACAACAAGGTAAACAGGCAGGTTTCCTCCACAATGCACTCTCACCATGATGTTCTGTCTTGCCTCAGGAATAAAGACAATGAGGCCAAATTACCATGGACTGAAACTTCTGAAACCATGAGCCAACATAAGCCACTCTTTTTTAAGTTGAATATCTCACTACCATTGTCATAGTAATGGAAAGCAGACTAATGCAGAAACCAAGTTCAGATTTTCTGGCAAACGGTCGCATACACGCAGTATGAGCCAAGCACACCCCGAAGAGCCAACATGGCTCTGTCTCCCATTACAATCCCTGAGTCCACCCCAACCCTGACCTAGCAGCCCTCAGCCCAGGGGAAAACACTCACATAAAATCGCAGCAGAGCCCCATCTGAATTACAGCACCAGGACCTCCTACCCAAGTATTCATGGGCTGTGTTGAGCAGCATGAGGGAGGACGGAAGCATAGGTGTTTCTGACATTCCTGGGGAAAGGCCAGACCAAAAGACACAGAATTAGCTTAGCAGAACACATGTACCTCTATGAGGGCTACAAGGCTCAGTCTCTTCTTTTTGGGCTTTGCTTTAGCATTGTAGCCAAATCTTTGTCTTTTCTTCCTTCTTTCTGTTTTTAAATAATGGCTTTAGTAAAATATGAGTGTTAAAAACCAATTTAAAGGGCTGGCCTGAGAGCTCAGCAGACTATGCAGTGGGTTTAATCCCTAGCATCCCCTGCCAGCCCTGCCTCCAGGGCACGCTGAGACTGCAACTGAGACTGGGCGTGGTGGCACACGCCTATAATCCCAGTGCTTTGGAGGCTGAAAAGAGGAGAATCACCATGAGTCTGATCTACGTAGTGAGACCTGCACCCAACAGAAAGTTCAAAACATTCATTTTTAATGGGTCCTTCAGTTTCTATCTTTAAAGACATCAAATGACTATTAAACAAAATCACTGAGTACGTTTGTAGAACTTCCTCCTTACCTCTCAGTTTTGTTGAATACATTATTTGTCAAGACTCCAGATTTGTAACATTTCTATTCTTTTCTGTAACCATACTTAGCCTGAATGCTTTCTCTCTAACTCCAATTTGAAATGGACTTGGTGTTCATAACTCTCCTCCCATCGCTTTGCCATTCTCATGCTGGTTTACTGACTTCATATTCCAAAAGCATTTTTAAGAACTGCTCGTGGAAGCTACAGTTCTTTTTTGTAAATGTCTCCTACTACCACAGTTACAATTTAGTAGACAACTGAGGCCACTTTCTTTCCTTGAGAACTAGATAGACTTAAAGATATCACCCCAACTGCATGAAATGCTGCTAAGGAGAAATCTGAAACGAGTCTCATTTTTTTTGTCACATAAAGGCAGATAAATTGCTTGTTCAATTTATTGGTTTTCATTTCTTTTACTTTACTTGGTACTAGGAATTGAACTCACAACCTTGCACTTGCCAGGCAGGCACTGTGCTGCTGAGCTATATCCTTGGCCCCCGTTTGTTAATTTAGAAACCTAAATGATCTTCACCCTTGAAGTAGATGCTTAACCAGGCTCTTTGCAGACTGGTGCATGTCAATTCCGTTTTGTATCTGCTATCTATATGGCATCTGCAGGTTCACTTTTTGCTACTGCTGTGTATCTGACACGGGGATAGTTACTCCTCCTCACTGCTGGAGTCCTTCCATCATGGGCACCACCTGTCCCTATAGGACCATCTCTGTCCTCCAACTCTGTCCTCCAATGCTTTGAGATTTTAATTGTGTCTGCTCATTTCTGTTTCAGTCATATTTATTCTGTTCCTTGTTGTTTGAGTTTATAAGTTTATAATAATCAAATCTGGCTTACAGGGTTTTCTCTAAGTTATACAACCTTGCTTTTAATTTCACCCTGTTTATTCACTCAAATTTTTAAGTAAGTTAGTTTCTTATGTGAACCATTTCTAGGAACTCTACTGTCTTCCTTAGTATTTGTTTCCTTCCAGGCTGAATTCAGCAGTGGTTTTTGTTGTTTCATCTTGGATTGTAGTCAATTTCTTCTTTTTGTCACCCTCAGCCCCCACCCCCCACTGTTTGTTTGTTTGGTACCAGGGATCAAACTCAAGACCTTGCACTTGCAGGCAGGCACTTACACCACTGAGCTATCTTCCCAGCAACTCCACCATGAGCTCCGGTGGTTTTGTTCCATCTTCTGTAGACCCCCAACCCCACACACATGCAATGCTTGTTCAATTTATTGGTTGAACTGGTTGGAGCTGCCTCCAGATGTCAGCTCCTTAATGTCTACTGTGCTACAGAACTCACCTCACCTGAGGCCAGCACGATCTGGGGAAGTCCACATCCAGTGACTGAGTGAGACAGGAGTATAAAGTCCAACGTGGGAGGAAAACTGCTCACTGCAAGCTCCCTGCCAGATGGCCAAGGCTTTGCCAGGCCAACATCACAGTTCAGCTCTTCTCTGCCTAATCCTGCTACCTCTTAATCTTTTTGTTAGTATCAATCCCTAACAAATCATGTATTCAAATCTACCTCCAGAGAGCTCTATGTGTGACAATGCCCTCACCAAGCCTCTCAGCACCCAACCAGAAGTGTTTTTATTCCTGAATTTATCCCTCACATCAGTCTGGTCTTGGAAGTACCCAGAAGCCCTTCTTGCTTCTGCTAAGGGTCAAGACAATTGAGGGAGCTGCTCTATTGGTCTGCTCTGTACAGATGAGAGGACATTTCCAAGGACTCGGTCAAAGTACAGTACTGTTTTATATCAGTTTGTCTAAAGGGGGACAAGAAAAAACAGAGGCACACCTGCTGCCAGTTCACCAGAATCTTTTCTTTCTTTTTGATGTACTTTTCAAAGTTGAAGGCATTTGGCCATTCCTTTTTCCTTCTTTCCTGGATATTTTTATACCAATTTTGAGGGAAAGGAGAAGCAAGAAAAATAATAATATAGTTGTAAATCTTCTATGCTTTTCACTATGAAAATCTTTCTGAGACACAATGAGATACTGTTTGTCAAGAGCTCCAAAAATGTTCATTCTCAAAAATTCATGCTAAAAAAAAAAAACCAACTGAGCAGAAACGAAAGGATCTACATGAGCTGTTATCATAACACGACCTGTAAGAAAGCCATACTGGGAAGATAGCTCAGTAGAATAAGCACTTGCCTGCAAGCCCAAGGTCCTAAGTTCAATCCCCAGTACAGAAAAAAAAAAAAAAAAAAAAAAAAAAAAAGGAAAGTCATACTGAAATCCTCCTAAGGACTCAGCAAGTAGTCAGCTCAGTACAGGATGCGCCTTATTTCAGTATTATAAAGAAAAGCCTATGGAGCAAAGCAGGAGCCACTGCACACTTTCTGCAACCAGCCTAGATCCAATCCCCGGGCCCAGATCTCCTGATGGACCTGAAACTCTCTGGGTGCCTCCTTGCCCACAAGGCTCCATCTCCCCCTCAGGCTTTGCTGCTGCTCCTCCCTCGGTCCTCGGCCCAACCACCTCCCCACGGGGCGGCCGCAGGTGCCTCCTCTCAGTCAGTCTCACTGGCCTGGCACTGTTAGATATCGCATCTGTATCCTCCCACCGTGACCCTGACAAGGCCAAAAGGGTTTTATTAAGAGGCTTAATGTGTAGTGGGCAACTAAGAAATATCTAAGGGGTCAACAAAATTAAAGAGACAACAAGTAGAAGACAAATCACACGCTCCTCTGGGCAGCTAGAATGCCTTTCTTTTCTACTTCTTTTATTTTACAAACTACATACTATGGAAAATTCCCCAATAAATGTATCTGTGAGTTAGCTAAATAAATGTACAAATATGCCTATTAATACAACTCTACAATAGTCTGCAGGCTTATAGGCAATGCTTGCTTTCAGTGTTTGTTGTTATGACATAGTTCCTTCAATTGCACACATTTTCCACCACTGTCCCACCATAGTTCAAGTACCATCTCCACCAAGGGCCCCAGGCTCACCCCCCAGCCCCCTACCCCCTCAGTCCCCCCCTTCTCAGTTCCTAATATCTGCTCATCACTTGGCACCCACCATACGACAGGCAATGATTTGCCACTGTGCTTCATGACTCAGTTACTTCATTTTGTCCTTGGAACAACCACTGAGGAAGGTACCTTTTATTTCCAGTATGGACGTGGAAAAAAAAGACACTGACTGTGTGAACTAACAAGTGACAGCTGGAATGTGGAGCCTGTGTTTGCTTCACTCTGCCCTGGGTTTCCTGTGTCTCGGGGGTGCCATGGGGATTGGAGGAGTCGCACACCAGGCACTTTAAAGCACCCCCAACATGCTCACCTTGCCATCACTCCCTCCAGGCTGCTACCAGCACCAGACACACATGTCACATGTCCACACCTGTGCCACTGCACAGTGAGCACACTGAGGGAAGAAACAGAACACTTCTGCTTCCACCAAGCATCAGTGAAATCCTGTCATAGTGAGCCCCAGGCTGCTTTCAGTACCTGAGCAGTGTCTCAAGCCTTAGGACAGAGGCCAGGGGCAAGAACTTGAATCAGCCCACCCCCAGCAGGCCTGTTACCAGCACACCTTCCTCTGCTGGGCTCTGGAGCTGCTGCTTGTGGCACAGGGATCGGAAGGTGTCCTCCTCCTGCCAGATGATCCTGTGCAGGATGATCCAGGGCAGCACTGAGGAGACATGGGGCTCTTTAGGCTCCTCCTGCACAGCCATGCTGCAGTCGATGACCTGGCAGGGAATACGGGGTGTCAGAGTGGGGCAAGCTCTGCCCCTTGCCCTCCCGAGATGAGCCCCCATGGCAGTGTCCCCTGGGAGAGCTGGGGCATGCTGACTGCCCATCCCATTGCTCTGATGTGGGAATATTGACCTAGCAGCACCCCAGCTTATTTTCAGACAGAGCCCCACAGTGCCCAATGACAGAATCACACATCAGGGCCAGGGATACAGCTTAGCGACACTGCACCTGCCTGGCAAGTACAAGGTCCTAACTTCAATTCCAGGTATAAATACAATAAACCAGAATCATACATCACCTTCCCTCATGCCTACACAGTTACTAACTATAACAGAACATCCTGGGAAAAGAAAGCACTTAGGCAAACTACATGTGAACACAGGAACAGGGAGTCACAGTGGAGGAGGGGCAGACAGAGCTGAACTCCTAGAAGAGGTTTCCGGGTGAGTGCCTGTGCTTCACCCAACACCCAAATGGGACGGATGTAAGGAAAGAGAAGCCCAGAGGCAGGGGAACCCACAATGGCTGTGGCCATGGAAGTAGATATGGAGGAGAGAGGCAAGCGGCAGCAGTGCACCTTGGGCATACACCACTCAAGGGAATGTGCAAGATTTTAAGAAAGAAAAGAACACAATTCCTCTTTCAGTTCTGAAAAAGCGTCTCTGCAGCAGGTTGGCAGCTAGGCGGGAAGGGTAGATGGGCAGGAAGGAATACAAGGTGCATGCTCTCACAGTTCATGCAGGAAGACAGGAGTGGCCTGACTGTGGCAGGACAAGGAAGACAGAAGGGAGAAATAAAAGTTAAGATGCAAAGAAAGTGGGTTTGGCAGGCTGCTGATGGCCTGCGTGGAAGCTAGAGAGAGAGGTGGGGGTGGCTCCAGAGATGGTTCTCTGCCTAGAGCTTACCTGGACGGCACAGGGTGCTGTGACTACCCTCAGCTTTAAGTACCAGGGT
The DNA here is from genome assembly GCF_000260255.1 of Octodon degus. NCBI lineage: Eukaryota > Metazoa > Chordata > Mammalia > Rodentia > Octodontidae > Octodon > Octodon degus. The sequence goes on along the minus strand of NW_004524655.1, from coordinate 9,634,005 downwards.
GGCCTAGGTGATGGAGAGCCCTGGCAGAGTCAGTAGGCCTGGGCTGAGCCCCCATGCTGGCTGTGGCTCCCCTCTAAGCCTGCTTCCTCTCCTCTCGGATGAGTGGTCTTGGATGACTCTGTCATACCGTATGTAACATTATCTTTAAACCCCAGGTCCAACCAGCTCCAGGAAGGTCTAGAGCCACTTCTTCAGGCCCCAACAGTTCTAGCCAGAGAAGCCAATGTATCCCCTTTGGGCTGCCTAACTCACAGCAAAAGCCAGGGAACCACTAAAGAAGAAAGAATTCCAGCCACACACGTGTTGGGGCGGGGTGGGGGTGGGGGGGTAAGGAGCCACATTACCTGGATGAGGTTGTTGGTAAGCCGGACAAGGCCAGTGGTAGAGGACGATTCCTTCAAGATGCTGCCACTGCTGTCTGCAGAGAGTGCCTGCTCAATACCCAGCAGCAGCTGGGTCACTGTGGCCACCCATTCCTCCTTGGCTGCAGCCTCACTTGAGTTCACCATCTGCTGGACAGCCTCATTCAGAGATATCTCAGAGCATTCAAAACACTGCTGGTGGTCCTTCAACCGGAGCAAGGAGTCCTGAGTACAAGAAGAAGCAAGCAGAAAGGTACACTCAACTCTGCACACACAAGTGTCAGATCTGAGATGTGGACACTGGGGTAAAGAGGGAACAGGGGATGGATAGATAGCTAGCTAGATAGACAGACAGACAGACAGACAGACAGACAGACAGACAGACAGATAGATTGACAGACAGACAGATACATAGATTGATAGACAGACAGATACATAGATAGATTGATAGACAGACAGATACATAGATAGATAGATTGACTGATAGATATAGATAGACAGACAGACAGACACAGATAGAAAGAAAAAAAGGCTCCCTTGTGCAGCCTAGACCCATACAGCCTTGCAGCATCCTGAGCAGCAGATGCTCACCTATGTGTAAGGCAGCATGGCATGCCTTCCAGGGGCTCTTAGAAAGGCATTTTACCTCTGCACATAGCTTCCCCATTTATAAGCTTAGACCCTGGGAAAGGGACCACAGAGCCAGCAAGCAGCCAATTTGAGACTGTGGGACTTTAACATCTATCAGCTATCCCCCAAATTACCACATCCCTCGAGTGCCAGGGCTGTGGAGGGAGCTGTGGAGCAGGACAGGGGCACAATGCCAGGAAGAAATTATCTCCGCAGAGGAAGGTCTGAAGCAAGGCCACAGCAAGGACAATTGTCCAGGCGGCACTAAAGTCATCATCTATGAGCCATCTCCTCCCCATGCAAAGGTGGGGCCTGCTCAGCGTTAGCTGCACATCACCCCCTCAGGAAAAACAGGAATATCAACGAGCTGGTATATGTATCACACTCAGCACCAGGCTGGGCACATGAAGAGCTCTGAGAATACCACAGAGCGGTTACTTCTAGTTTAGAATCTGCTCTTTGGAAGCCACCACTTTTTGTAATGTGTGTGTGTGGGGGGGGGACAGAATACAAGACTACATTCCATTTAAACACCTGGGATCTCACTTTCATAACCAGCTGTGCATAGGGAAACATAGCCTGTCTAAATTCACAGATCTAGTGGACGGCTTGTTGGATCAGCAGGAAGCACCTGCTGCCTGGTGTCCCACTGGGTTCTGACCTCCCTAGAGCCCAGACACAGCAGTAGCTCCTGCCTAGTTTGACATGTGCAGCTGCCATTCTCTGAGATGACACTAACAGGTGCAGAAGCAGAAATATCCTGCCTTTAGAAAGTGTTGCAGTGCCTGAAAACAGATCAAAACCTCCCCCAATTTATCAGCCCTAATTACCAGGAAAATGGAGCCTGTTTTTTAAGAAGCAGCCAGCACCCTTGAGCAAGAGGTCACCGAGACAGGAGCTGCCTACAAAGTGTAGCTGTGGGATCCAAATCTGAGCTGATCCCTCCTGGTCAAAGCACTAAATACATAAAGGCAAATAAAGACTACTGGCCTTAAGCTGCAAAAGTACTGCTGCGAAAATCAGACACAAGACAAGGATCTGCCAGCAGTATTCTGATATAATAACAACCCCCAGGGCTCTAAGCCAGAAAGACTAAAAACCAGAAGAATGGCTGCCAGCCAAAGTGGAGACCAAATTACCACTGACTGTGGGCAGCACGATCATCTACCCAAACAAGAAGAAAATGATCATAGATAATGGGAGGTAAGTAAAGCAGCTGGATTCAAAATAAACAGGCAAAAGCCAACAGGGTTCCTATAAGCCAGCAACATATAGTTAGAAAATATAATGACAAAAAAAAAAAAAAAAGATGCACTCAAAATAGCATCCCTGGGGCCAGGGAGATGGCTCAGTGGAATAAGCGCTTTCCTGGCAAGCGCAAGGGCCTAAGTTCAATCCCTGGTTCCACCAAAAAAAAAAAAAAAAAATAGTATACCAAAAATACTGAGACCTAAGAATCAGTTCAATAAGAAGAAAGCCACACAGTTATACTGAGAATATATAAGACAACTTGTCTAAATTAGGAGACAGCTTTCACATACCTAGAAGAGAGGATTTCAAATCTGATACCCCTAACTCCACTCCAGAGGCAAAAGAGAAAACAAGATAAATGCAAAACATAAATGCTGCTAGAAGAAAACAAGGTCAAATGTGCTTTTTGTCTCTGCTTTGGTGTCTCCTGCCTGCCTCCCCTACAAAATGGGATTCATCAGCGTGGCCTTCCTTCTCTTCCATGCCAATCACCCTGGGGGAGCTCAAGACTGTACTTACATACAGTAAGTACCCGAGTATTTTTCCGGCTGTCTGGGCATAAAAAGCAAAACCACAATGAACAAAACCATAACCACATGGAACCATTAAAAGATTTCCCAACATAAATTTCAGGGCAGAAGATGCACATCAGTGGTAGAGTGTATACTTTGCAAAAACAAGCTCTGGATTTGATCCCCAGCACTGGGAGAAAAAAAGAACTTGTTTTTTGCTTATAAAAACAAAGAGATTAAAGAATAAATAAAACCCACAATTTTAGAGCAGACACAGCTGGGGAGATAGCTCAGCAACTTAAGTGTCTGCCTAGCAAGCGCAAGGTCCTTAGTTTGATCCCTGGTGCCAAAAAAAACCAAAAAAAAAAAGAACAGATACCATACTGGCAAAAAAATATTTGCAAGATCTGATGAGAAAGAGTAGTAGCTGTAACATATGAAAAGTACTCTGGGGCCAGGCATGGTAGCACACAACTGTAATCCCAGCATTTCAGAGGCTGAGGCAGGAGGATCACTGCGTGTTCAAGGCCAGCCTGGGCTACAAAGTGAGTTCAAGGCCAGCCTGAACTGCATAATGAAACCCTGTTTCAAAACAAAATTTTTTTTTAAAAGTACTCTGATGGACAGGAAAAGACCTGCTATGGTTTGTGTCTGGATGTTCCCCCAAAGCCTCATGTGATGGGGGAGGGCAAAAGAGGGATCTTTGGAGGTGGCTGGATCTAGAGTCTGTGATTGGTTCTTGGTCTACTGCTGGGATTGGCACTGTGAGTGCTATACCACCACAGGTTGAGTGGCCTACACTCAATATAAGGGAAGGAAAGAGGTGTGCCCATACCATTTTTGCTCTTGTTGCTTCTGCTGTCTTCTACCGCCAAGAATGGTTGCCCGTGGCCAGACAGCTCAGCGGACTAAAGCAGGCACAGTGACCAGGTTGGATCCCCGGCATGCCATGCTGGTCCTGCCCCTGGGGCAAGCTGAGACAGCAAATGAGTCTGGTGGTGCGCACCTGTAATCCCAGCACTTGAGAGGCTGAAAACAGGAAAATCGCTACAAGTCCGATCTGTGTAATAAGACCCTGTAGACCCTGTACTAAAAATACAAAAAAAGGAAAAAAAAAAAAAGAATGGTTGCCCCTTAACCACACCACCCTGCCTTACAGCCAGCTGATTATCGACTGAAATCTCCACAGACTGTGGAGATAAGCCTTTCCCTTTTAAACTTTGGGTGTTGAGTGTTTTGGCTCAGTAACAATAGAAAAGTAACTAAGACAACACCCAAGTGGAAATACTGAACTGAGAATAACTTACAAAAACTGGAAGCTTCCACAACACATGGCCCAGGCCTTTATTGCAGTTTGGTGCCCATCCAAACAGCAGCTCCTTCCTCATCAATGGAGCTTCCTGCTATATCTAGTAATTAATGACATCTACAGGGCAAGATGATGTCTGACATTGGGGCCACAGAGACAGCAAGGACTGACATTGGGGCCACAGAGATAGCAAGGACTGAGCCCTCTCCTGCTCTTCCCTAACCACAAATATACCCGACCCAGGTATATTTGTATATATACACAGCAGTCCTTCCCTACCACTATCAGTCCAGAGTCTGACAAGGTAACTGCGGTCAAATACAATTCATGCCCTGATCTCCTGTCTGACCCACTTAGCTAGAGCTGGTGCTTGGATAGTGTTCTTTATCTTCAACTATGTTGTTGTACATCGGGGTGTGTGTGTGTGTGTGTGTGTGTGTGTGTGTGTGTGTGTTACAGGGGACTGAACCCAATGCCTTCATAATGAGCTACAACCCCATCTCTTTTGTTTTTGGTGAGAGGTTACTTTATCTTTTAAGACAAACAGCCTCACAACTTAAATTGATAAACTGCCCAGACTAGGCCTGACTTTGCAACCATCCTGCCCAGCCCCTTGAAGCACTGGGATTACTACAGGTGTGTGCCTCTACACACTTTTATTTTATCTTGATTTCCCTCACTGCTCATATTTTTCATCTACTTGCTAGGTATCAAAAATCCATATAAAAATAAATAAAAATTTAAAAATAAAATGCAAAAATCAACAAAAACAAAGATGAACAGATAAGTAGGTGAATGGGTAACACCTTAATGTTCCTCTTTCCTTCTCTGCCACACAGCAGTGCAGAGTCAAGGGTGGGACTCATCTTGAGCTGCATGAAACCCCAGAACCTGCACTGGCAGGACTCATCTGAACAGTGACCAGATGGTCTATCTGGAATCTTTCTGGAGGCAGGGCTGCTGATGTAGACTTCTACAGTCTAAGGGCTACTTCCACAGCCTCTACAGAGCACACACAGGAGAAGCTACAAAGGTACAAGCAGAAATAGGGCACAGAGACTAGGGGACACATACCTGCAGCAGAAGCAGCTGAGCCGGCCTCTCAGGAATGGAAGTCATAAACTCTAGGTGCTTGGCCTGGTCAAACCCACTGGTGCACAAAGTGGGGCGGAGCAGATGCACAACAGCTTTGTAGTCACCTGCCTCGTACAGCCGCTGAATCTCCTCCAAGGACTGGCAGCGTTCTAGTGACTTCAGATTCTTATCAATCTGCAAAGGTCCAGAAATGCTGTCTGAGAACAAACCCCTTGTACCCTCCTAAACCTGTCTAATGTTCGCATTTATTTCATACAGACAAAGAAGACAAAATCAGGCTCCCCCCACCCACCAGCCCAAAACCACTAAGAGTCCCCTTACTATATTAGCATTCACTAAAATGTCTATGCTTTTTAGTGTTTATATTAAGGTCAAGACATTTAATTCTTTCAAAAAAACAAACACCCAAACCTAAAAACCACTGCAGGGCTGGTGAGATGGCTCAGTGGTCTAAGGCACCTACTTAGAACAAGCTGCAACAAAGCATACGGACCGCGGTTCAATCCCCCAGCACCACATGCCAGCCAGCCCGGCCCCCTGGTGGGCTGAGCTGGCCACACACAAATAAATAAAATTTAAAAAAAAAAAAAAAAAAAACCACTGCAGAAGCAGAGGGGTTCCAGAACAATTTCTGCTAAATAGAGGGATAACCTCACAGTTACAGGTCAGCAAACCAGCAAACCAGCTTTAAGAGCTCGAAAGACTGGGGCCAGACCAAGCACATGTTACTGACCCACAGCAGCTGTCCTCACACCTGGCACTGAGCACACACACACACAGCAGGGCCCTGTACCTGGACTTGCCCTGAAACAAACCTGAAAAGAGACTGAAGGCTTCTGTCAGCCAACAGAGATGCAGCACAGATGTGGCACTGTGGCAGGGCTGAGGCTGCACAACGAGGACAGTATAACGGGAGGAAGCCTGGCATATGCACGGAGCATGGCTGTTACAGCCCTGTGGCCAGACTGACACTGGCCTGCACCAGTTAACATTTCCCTCCAGTTTTCTGAGGGCTGCTACCACATAAAACCGAAAGAGATGAACAAGAGCCACGCTACCAGAAGCTTCCAAGCCTGCCACTTGGACAAGGGAAGTCTGGGGACCTAGTGTGACACAGTGGACATTCCTAAACTTCTCCTGCCTTCCCTGCAGGAGCCCTGCTCAGCACACAAGCAGCTCTCACTCCTCAGTTGTAGGTCAGGCCTGGTATAACCGGGCCAATTCAGAATAAATCTTTAACCAAGAAAATAGCATTAAAAATTCCCACCCACCTCCTCAAGGGACACAATGGAGTCATTGCAGAGGTTGGGCAGTCGGATGATAATATCCTTTTGCGTGGCCCCTGTTTCTGTCTGGATCGTGGTAGAGCTCTGGAGCATTTCGGTACAGATGTCATAGTTCTCCAGGGCCTGCTCCATGTCTCCCTAATCAGAAGAAATACAAAGTCAGTACTGGGGCCGGAGAGATGGCTCGGTGGAGTAAGTGCTTCCCTGGCAAGCGCAAGGGCCTGAGTTCAATTCCCAGTTCTGCCAAAAAAAAAAAGTCAGTATTATATGCGATAGAGATGAACTAAGATTAAGATAAGAATGACAAGGGGGAACGGGAAACTAGAGGAGGAGGGAGGGAGCAGGCAGCAAAAGGAATTAAGAAAAGAAACAAGCTGTATTGGGTACATGTACCTACTCCCTAAGAACACTGTAAAATGCATATACTCCAAACATGTACTAATAACTTTGTTTTTGAGACAGTGTTTCTCTTTGAGCCTCTTTTTGAGACAGTGTTTCACTTTGTGGTTCAAGCTGGCCTTGAACTCACAGTGAACCCCTGCCTCAGCCTTCCAAGGGTTACAGGTGTGTGCCACCATGCCCAGCAAATTTTAAAAAAAGAATTAAGAGATAGTGGAAAAAAAAAAAAAAAAAAGAGCAAAAGAAATGAAGGAAGAAAGACAGAAAGGAGGGAGAGAGGGAAAGAGAGAGAGAGAGAAAGACTAAAGGGCAAAAACCAGGATACTAACTGGATTGTGCCAAGATCCCTGTTTTTGATCTCACTAAATTTGAGTGCCCAGAGGGCAGAGCTTTAATTTAATTATTTCTATATCCTTCCCCCAAAAGGGCAAGGCCCATCACTGCAGCTTAACAACTATTTACCATGCACAGGTAGGTTCTATGCATGCACACATGCACTCACACAGGTTCTCAGTATGACCAATTTTCTCTACTCCTTGTCAAGTACCGAGGTACGCTCCCCAAGCTGCTGACAATGAAACCAACCTGCAGTGCCAAGAAACGAGCCTTCAGCCAGTAAACACGGACCACAAATTCCAGCCAGCCATCCTCAAACAGGTCACGCTGGGATGAGGCAAATGACAGCTGCAGGAGGTCACCCAGGCAGTGGGTTCCTGGGAAGTCGGGACCAAACCTGCCATTCGCCACACCAGTAGGGCAGTTCCGCGGAGACACTGAAAATCATCGGGCCAACAAGTTACCCTTCTGTGCAGCATCAAAATGCCCTTCTGCTCCCCAGGTTACTCTCAGCCCTCACCACATTGGCCCTCAACCTCCACAGATACCCTGAGCTCCTTGGAGCCTTATAGCCCTTGAACAGCAAGCCACAGAGATCAGACCAATCAGGCAGAGAGGCAGAGAACCTGGGGGAAGGAGGGGAACAATTTCACAGACTAAGTTTTGAGCACATCTGCATTCTGCCAGGACGTAGTGGAAAAGTCATCCAGAAAACTTACTGAGGATACATAAACCATCCAGTAGTCACTCCAAAACTGAGATCGAGTTTCCTTTACTCCTGAGTGACAGCAAAAGCAGGCAAGTGGCTCCCGCTAGGGAATCAGCTACTGTTAACCACTTCTTGAGTATCCAGATTTCTCTGGGACCCTGAACTTGTCTGGAATCCTAAAAATCCAACTCAGGAAATACACCTGCTATAGAAGTTAAGTCCAAAGTCCATGCATGACTCAGTGTCCCTGATGTAGCTGCCCCAGCCTGACAGGGTTCAGAACATTACCTCATCACAGAACACATAGCTGCCTACCTGCAGAGCTTCTGCCTTTGGTTAGCAGCCACTGGTCCAGCTGGAGCTCCATGCAGGAGAGAGACATCAGCATCATGTCCTGTACGATAGGCATGGGAAAGTCAGACACACAGTAAGAGATGTGCTAAAGCAGTGGGGGAGGAAGGAGACACTAAAACATACTTTTTAATAAAATGTAATTCTTCCTTCTATCTACTTTTCATGTCCTAAGTGATAATATGCCAAGACATAAAAAGAGGAACATGGATCTACAATGAGGTAAGACTTGGGAAGGACAGGAGGCCTGTCTTCAGAATCCTGAGACACCATCCTATGGAAGAGGCAGCGCTATCACTTGCCATGTGCCAGGTCAGGTGTTACAGCCACACTACAGTGCTCCCTAGCACAGGAGTACAACAATGCACAGGGCCCTCAAGGAAGCTGAGACACCATGGGAAGGAGGCCACTGCTAGCAGGCAAGAGAAAGCAATGATCGCCTAGACTGCCTGGCAGCCAGAACTCTGGCTCCTGCTATTCCACCTTGCTCTGGTGGGAGCTAGGCTGGGTGGAAAGAATTACCAGGAGGCACAACTCCAACACGACCTACAGCCAGAAGGACCCCCGGATGAGCCAAGATAGCTCCTCATGCACCCACCTCAACACCTGGTATTCCACCTGCCACAGGAGATAGGACCTAAGGATCCTGTGTGTGCCTGAGCCATGGGAGACACTGCACAAAGGAGCCTGGGATTCAGAGCACACTTCTCCTCCCCTAAACATCCTAATTAACCTCTGTACTTCTGAATGCCCCTGGTTTAAAAAAAATGAGTAACATCCTGGCACCTTAAACACATCCTTTCCCCACAGCCCCTCCAGCAAGCTCTTATCCATCTCAGCGAATGATACTAGAAGCTCACCCCATGACTTGTATCACTCACACCTATGTTCGGTTTACCCCTACTGCATCGCCACTGCCAGCATCAAACACCACTGTCACTCACCTTGCATCAGCCCTCTATGGGCCCCTTTCACCCACTACCACCTCCGTTATATTTTCAACTCAGCCATGGGGGGTTCTTCTGGGCACAAACCAAGTCGTAGGATTTCCTGCTTCAAACACTCCAGTTGTGTATATCCCAAGCCTTCAAGTAGATGCGGCAAGGGAGAGCCCCAGGGCCACGCAAGATCCCTGTCACTATGCCATGGTCCCACAGGTGCTGGCTCTTGAGAAGCTCCCTACCTTTTTTTTTTTGGTCCTGGGGCTCGATTGGGACTTTGCACTTATGAAGCAGGCACTTATGCCTCTAAGCTACCTCCCTGGCCTGAGGCTCCCTACCTTGATGTGCTTGTTGCTGCAGTCCCTCAGCAGGGGGTTGGGCAGGCTGGTGCTATGCCTCCTCCAGCTATGGTAGACGCTGAGTACAACCTCTGCCAGGCCCGGTGGCCACCTCAGCAGGAACTTGCTGCCCATGCCCTTCAGGTAGCGCATCATCAGCTCCAGGATGCCCCCGTTGGTCAGGTTTTCCAGCAGGAATTTGTGCACGTCCTGCTTCTCTGCCCAGGAATGAAGAACAACCTGACTTGGATGATGGCAACCTCCCATCCTGGTCCCCAGGATGGAAGAGGATCTCTGTGAACTCCCCTCCACCACTCAATCCAGATAAGCATTGCAGTGCAAAAGTCCTACTGCCAGGACTCAGTACCTGGCTCTAGCCCTCACCAGCAGTGAGCAAGCCTCTTCAGATGGCCATGTCTACAGTGGACATCAAAAGGCTGCCTCCAAGTACTGCCACACATGCTGACTGAGATCAGCCACACAATGCACAAGGCACACCATGCAAGCACTGGAGTGTGGCTACAACCCGAGCCGGCACACAGCAAGAGCTGTGGTCACGTATGTTCAGCCTGCAAAGCCAAGCCTCTAAACTCAGCCCTGAACACAGCCTTCGGATTGCGCGGCAGGTGGGAGTCCATGTGGATGCAGCTGGAGGCCGTTCGCTAAGCGAGATATATCAGACCCGACGTGCACACACCACTGTCTCCCTGGCCTGAGAACCTGAAAGAGTACATAAACTCCAAAAGGTATGACAGATACTGTAAAGGGAAAGAAACTGCTCAAATGGAAGAAACAACAGGGATGGGGGGAGAGAGGGAGAGAAGAAAAGGAAAGGAAAAAATATATATGTACATACACAGGATAGCTGGGACAGTTATACTGTTGATTTCTTTTCTTTTCTTTCTTTTTTGGCAGTACTGGGGATTGAACTTGGGACCTCACACTTGCCAGGCTTACGCTGCTGAGCTATCTCCCTGGCCCTTTTATTTTTATTTTATTTTATTTTATTTTTGTACTGCTAATTTCTACTGCTATATTGAAAGGAACCATCAATGCTTAATTATTTTCCTTCTTTTGAATTTTTTTGATCAATTTCGCATGCTTATATCTGGTAATCTGAACAACTAGTTTGAGGACAACAATATGTAATGTAACAACCATTGTTGAACTCTTAAAAAAAAGAAGTACGAGCCTGTCCATCTCAGCAGACCCAGATGAATCCAGAGTCAGGCCCAGGCCAAATCCAGGCAGCTTCTTGACCAATATTTAAAAAACACACCAGAACCTTTGCTCACCTTTGCTCCTAAACAACACCTAGACAAGTTATATGATAATGGGAAGAATTACTCCCAATGGGGACTAATCACATCACTGATCCCTACCAGATTCCATGAATGTGGCTGAGTCAAACGACAGTCGATGAGGCCCCACGCTTGAGAAGCTTTCCAGTTTGGCTTCTGACTGGACTTCATAGTTGTTAAAGGGATCATCTTCCTCCTCTGGGTCCAGCTTTCTTAGCCTGCATGGGAAATACCAAAGTAACCAAAGCCATACCACCCATTCTTTCGTGTAAGTAGAGATTGTTTTTTGTTTTTATTTCTATACTAGGAATCAAGCTCAAGGATCTTGTGCTTACCAGGCAGGCGATAGGCCACCAAGCTATATCCCCAGTGTGTACTGGGGATTGAATCCAGGAGCCTGTACATGTTGCTAACCACTCTAGCACTGACCTACATCCCCCATCCAGAGTCTTGCTATGTTACCTCCCAAGTAACTGGGTTACAAGTACTCACCACCAAGCCTGACTACACCACCTATACTGACTGCCACAAGCAATCTCACTCTTCCCTAGTAGAGAAACGAAATCTAAGCCAGGATGAACGAGATGAAAATAGGTGGGTGGAAGGATCTGGTCAGGGCCGCTGGGAAGATCTGCCTCTCTCCAGCGCTCCAGAGCTGGCATGTGGTCTACACCATCACCCATTCCCCTCTCATGCCCTAAGTACAGGAGATCATGCTTGAAGGAAGCTTATCTTCTAATGGGAGAGACAGACAATAAGCAGGTATACAAACAACCCAACTGAGGACCAACTGCAACAGAGCGCTTGAAACAGAGCCACAGGGCCCTGCCTCAGGGAACAGAATCACAAGAGTGCTGCTCAGGCTGGCATCACAGAAGCAGCACTGGCCATGCAAAGAAGCTAAACAAGAAAAATGTAAAAGCATCACACACGTTCTAGGATCTCAGGGGAGCCTAGCACACAGGGAGAAAGTAGGTGGAGGGTAACAGTGCGAGGGACTCACCAGGGCTGAGCTTAGTCCCTCCATGGTTCCTCACAAAACATCACCAGGTCTGGCCCAGCCGCTGGACATGGGTGGCCTCTCCCAGCAGGTCCCACTGTCTCAAACTCCTCCCAAGTGGGACTGCCTTGTGGACTGTCCTCATTCCAGCAGCATAAACACTCAGGCACCTATAAATGCCTTCACTTTCTTGCATACATGCTCCCTAAAGATTCCATCAGGCAAGTTATCCCATTATTCTTGCCTGAGCATTAACACTAAAATTTCACAAGAAACCAAATAAAATAAAGTAGAAACTATTTTGCATAAAGGGGGCTAAGGGAACAACACCTTAGGGTAGGGCAGCGTGGCTACAGGAAAGGTGGGGTCACTCAGCCAAAGTACGATCTTACAGCTCTCCCAGGAGGAAACCTTCTCCCCGCATGCCACAATAGGACCTGTCAGAAGGCGTGGTCTCCTCACCTTGATCCTGTACCACCTGCATACTGAGAATAACCTTTTCACTGTGCATTTAGCCTTCCCCACAAAAAGGCAGAAAATTAGACATACTGCTGTAAAATAGATTTCTAATGCTCCAAAAACTTCTGGATCCTCCTCCAAACTTCATTGCCATGAAGTGAGCAGTTAGAAAATTCTTTTTTTTTGAGACATTCTCACTAAATTGCCTGGATGAGCCTCAAACTTGAGATTCTTCCTGCCTCAGCCTCCCAAGTAACTGGGGTTACATGTATGTACCTTCAAGCCTGACAAATTCTCCTTTCAACTATTTTGTCACTGCAAAGGAAAGTTAACAAAAGCACGCTGCCTCTAACTCCACAGGCCCAAAAGATGAATAAGTCATAGCTCCAGCCTTCAGGAAGTTCAGAATAGGGAGAGGTAAGAAAAGCAGATTCCAATCCAGTGAGCTACGCACTTTCGATGCTCGCACAGGCATTAGGAAGGGAGTGGAATGAGATGCAATTAGAGGGGTAGGCTGGCGGTCTGTAGATGGGCTTGTTTCTGCAAATCAGAACAAGCTGCACGCCATACCTGGATGGCAAGAACTTCACCAGAAGCTCCTGGAAGTCTACTTTCTCTTCTTTTTTGCATTTAGTGTTTCGAACACGGGCAGACCTTCGCTTTGCAGTCTCTCCATATTCTTCTGAAATCTTCTTCCGTTTCACCCCTTTCTTGGATTTATCTCCCCCAGAAACATCACCTTAACAAAGAAAGAGTACAAATGAGAATCATACAAGGCAGTAGGGGTGATAAAACTCACCACACAGGCACGCCAGGCCCCTTCTTTTATAGCTACCAGCACTGAATCTGTTCCGGCATCCAAAAATCTTTCTTCAGTATCAGTCCTGAATAAAATTTTTAAGACTGAACCTCTTAATTCTCATGCCCTCTCAAGCTGGCAAGGCCACAGGGCCCACGTGTCAGGGCTCCTACTCCCATGCTGCAAGAGCCTCTGGACCTCAGTCCATGTGCCTGGGAAGGGTACCAGGGTCCCTGACCCTATGCACACGATACAAAAAGAGCAAGGAAACTATTACCCAAGAAGCAGGAAAATGTTACGTATAATTTTAAAAGTTAGAAACACCATGCACATGTTGATTCAGACATCTGTTCATCTGACACTTTTTGACAGTGACAGATATTAACATGTGAAAGTCTTCAAAAAAATTTTTTTACAACTCCACAAAAATAAAATGAAATACAACCGTACAAAACTGTACTACCACACAAGTTGGTGACTCTACTGACTTACATTTTCTGAAGTCAAAGAACTCAGAATGCACACAGGAAATGAGGGACCTGCAAATTACCACATCATAAGAGGGAGAGACTTTCATGCCACGACTGAGCAGCCAGCCTGGCGGGGGGCCAACCAGCAAGGGGCTGCACCCTTGAGCACCCGCACCCTCCTTGTAGGGCCTTCAGTGCTAAAGCACTGGTTCTGCAGGCAGCTGACAGGCTCCAATACAGGGCTAGCTGCTCCCACTTTCATGCAGGCCATAAAGATGACTACAACTCATTTCCCTGGAAAAGCCAGGCCCTCACAACTTCTTGTCCTGCTAGGCTCATTAAATGGGGTCCCTCCAAAAGACAGCTCTAGAAAGGGCTGTTCACCCATAGCAGCACCTGTGTCCAGCAGGCCAGGACTATGCAGTGGGAAGCTGGTTGGAGCCACAGGGGCATAGGGAAGCACAGGCTCAGCCACAGCTATGGCAGGGTTGGCACTGATGGGGCTCGGCTGGATCACACTGACAGGTGTCACCACCATGGAGGATGCTGGCAGATGATCCGGGTCCTGGTATTCAGACAGGTCAATTCTCTTGCCAAGGCTGGGCCGTGGTGGCTCACAGGTGGTGAGGTGGTTGTACATGGCCAGCAAGCTCTCTCCAAGGCACTTCCACCTGCAGAGAAAGACCCAGCATGCCTGGTCAGCACCCTGCCACAGGGGTCAGCAGGCCTGTGGAGAGACAGCAGAGCTATCCCCAGAGCTGCAACCTCCATGGGGAGGAGGGGAGTATGACCACATACTGTCACTGTAACTGACAAAAGGTGACTTCTGGAGATGGGGAAGCCTGCGCTAGAGGCACAGAGGCCTGGCATCCTTCTGCCCTCACCCCGGCAGAAGTCTCCAGTGTTCTATTCTATTATCATGGTGACCCTACAAGAAAGGCACACCGTTCTCCCCATTTTTAGGGAACATTATGTAATGTCCCCAGCTAACGCCAGCAATGGTGCCAGGGCTGGCTGCAGGGGCACCTGAGCTAGGAGAGGAGCTCCAGCCCACCATGCAGCACTGCTCCCATGTATGTGCGCGCTTGCGGAGGTAACAGAACACTGATGCCGAGGCACACTACTATTTTCAATATTTATTTTTGATTAGCACACGTTTGTGTTCCATAACGATCACTCTGCATGGAGCACTGGTACTTACACACAGTATGTATCAGTTCTTCTTTCATCCCCTTCCCTCCCCCGCCCTCCTTCTAGCTCTTGGTCCCCTTCCCATTTGCAAATGATCCTTCTATTTCCTATTTTTGTATCTTTTATCTTGTTCTTTACTCATATAAGAGAAACCATGTGCTATTTAGCTTTGTATCTGATCTATTTCACTTAACATTATAGTCTTAAGGTACATCCATTTTCCTACAAATGACTGGTTTATCCTTCTTTACAGCACAGTAGTACTCCATTACATATAAATATCTTATTTTCTTTATCCATTCATCTGTTGATGGATACACAAATCGCTTTCAAGATAGCTCTTTCAAGAAGACACCTAGAGGGGCCGGGGAGATGGCTCAGGAGAATAAGCACATGCCTGGCAAGCACAAGGGCCTGAGTTCAATCCCTAGTTCTGCCAAAAAATAAAATAAAATAAATTAAAAGATACCTAGAAAGGGAATACCTGAGTTGAATGGAATTTCTAGTTCTAATGTTTTGGTACAGAGATCAGAATCTCCTTACTGATTTCCATAGTGGCTGTACTAGATTCCCATCAACAATGCAAAAGGGCTCCTTTCCCCACCCCCACTCTTACCTCCCCAGTGTCTGCTTTGATTTTTTTTTAATTTTATTTATTTATTTATTTGTGTGTGTGTGTGTGTGTGTGTGTGTGTGTGGCCAGCTCAGCCCACCAGGGGGAGGGGCTGGCTGGCATGTGGTGTTGGGGGATTGAACCGCGGTCCCTGTGCTTTCTAAGCTTGTCCTAAGTAGGTGCTTTAGACTACTGAGCCATCACACCAGCCCTATTTTGATTTTTTTGACAGTCATTATTTCTGGAATAAGATGGAATCTCAGTGTTGTCTTAATTAGCATTTAGATGAACATTTTTTTCACATATTTAACCATTTATATTTCTGAGAAGTATCTACTCATTTCAGTTGACCATTTTTTGACTGAGTCCTTTATTTTCAGTGGTCTAATTTTTTTTAAGTTCTTTACATATTCTAGATATTAGTCCTTTGTCTGAGGAATAGCTGGCAAATTTGTTTCCCAGGCTGTAGCTTGTCTCTTCACTCTGCTTTGTTTAGTTTTTGAGACAAGGTCTCACTAAGGAGCTCAGGCTGACCCTGAACACTCACTATGTAGCCCAGAATGGCCTTGAACTTGCAGTGACCCTCCTGCCCTGGTCTTCCAAGTGTGAAGTTACAGGTATGTACACCATGCCTGGTCTCTCAACCTGCTGGCTGTTCCCTTCGCTGTGCAGGAGCTTTTAATTTGATATTTTGTTGATTCCTGATGTTATTTCTTGTGCAACTGGGATTCTGTTCAGAAAGTTCTTGCCTGGGCCTATGTCTCCAAGAGTTTTACCTATTTTATCTTCCAACAGATTGTTTTTGTTTAACATTTAGATCTTTGATGCATTTTGATTTTCATTTAGTACATGGTGAGATACACAGGTCTAGATCCAACCTTTCACAATTGTGAATAGCCAGTTTTCCCAATACCATTCAGACTATCTTTCTTCCAGTGTATGTTTTTGGCCTCTGTGTCAAAGATCAGACAGCTAAATGTCAAAGCACACTAATTTTTTGTTTTAATGATAACAAAATTTACTTGAAGAGTAAAAATGAAAAGTGAGAAGAAACTGGCTCAGCAGACCAAACCTGGGCTAAGTAAAAGAAGAAAAAGCAAGATGAAAGTATACCCTGGAGGACACGGGGTGGGCTATCATGAGGAAAGCCAGGCTAGTAAGCTCTCTGAGGCCTCTGAATCCTTTCATGTCATCCAAATGACAAGGAAGGCCACAAGAACTTCTACATACAAGTTCAAACAGGCAGAAGGCACGTTAAATTTAAAGATTCAAGAATCATGACATGCATGGTGGTGTACACCTGTAATCCCAGAACTTGGGAGGCCAAGACAAGACGAAGGCCATGAGTTCCACTCCACCCAAAGCTATGTGGTGATTTCAAGGACAGTCTGAGCAACTCAGCAAGACTCTGTCTCAGAAAACCAAACAAACAAACAAACAAAATAACCAACCATTTTCAATGTCAGAAATTTTACAGCAGAAATTGAATGCCAGAGCTAAATTACTCCAACTCCAGTGAGCACCACACCCCAAGGCATCCACAGGTATGACAGCTAAGGAAGTCCACACCTAGGACTGTCACTAGGCTTCCTGGTAACCTTCTGGCAAGTGCTTGCTTGTCAAACCTTAGTTTTCTTTTCCCATCTGGATAGAGCAGATGATAAGGGCACCTTATAGGAATGTGACAGGTAGCGTAGGTCAACAAGGGCAAGAGCAAAACTGATGCAGATTAGTCTAACCTGAGAAAAGGGAGCTTCTTAGCAGCTCCTCAACAAACAGTACATGTCTCCTGCCTTCCGGCCACAGCAGACCCAGCCCCCTCCCACACCACCAGCCCAGAGTCAAGCCTGGGTTTCCGCCTCCTGTGCAGGGCAGTGTCCCACATCAGGACCCACCAGCCAACCCAGCATACCCCACAGTCATGTGACAACCTACGTGAAGAAGGGGATGGGCTGCACCAGTTTCAGGTCTGGCTCCTTCTCCCGCACAAGCAATGCTTGCCTCTTCTTTCGCAGCCCCAGGGCCTCATCCACAATGGCTTGCGTCTCAGCTGCGCTCACTGACACATCGTGAATCGACATATCACTAAAAATGTGTAAGACAGAGAGAAAACACAATGTTGTGAAGTACAGCCAAGGCTAAAATTACTGGCAGGGTTGTACTTAGGTTAATAACCTTTAATCTGTACTGATTCTTCCTGAATATAAAATAACCACTTGAATCTGGCCTCAAATGGGCAGTAATTAGCATTCTTAATTTCCACACACAATGGAAATGACTAACACCCGCTGCTCCATCCACAAATTCACAACTGAACAGAGAAAGGGTTTTCATATGTATCAACAGTATCACTGAAAAGCCACAGAAAATAAAATTGTGCCCTCACTTATAGAAAGTTTTCTTGTTTTATTTTGTTTTGTTTTTGCAGTACCAGGGATTGAACTCAGGACCCACTTACAGAAAGTTTTAAAAGAACTTATTCCATATACCCACCCCAACAAATGTCATTAGATAAGCCAAGCTCACTAAATTCAATAGTGTCCCCCCAAAACAGAAAAGGCAGGAACTCTGAAGCCTCAGATCCCTCCCCCGGTCATACTCTGCCTGAGGAGATGTAATAAGACCTGCCCTCCGGCACAGACTGTCCTGATGCCTCCCAGCAAGGCTACCCCACAGAGCCACTCCTTTAGGGACTGACTTATGTCTAATACATTTGTCATCTCTAAAGTCAGTTCTCTCAGGACAAATGTAAACACAGACACAAACTCTGGGGGAACAACCACCAATCCCCAGCTGGTGAGTTTAGTGGCCAAGGAACACCAGAGGGGCAAGGGGAATTGGCCTGGCTGGGGGATGGGGGAGGCAATTAAGAGCTCTGAAAGCTGCAACCTGAGTGTTGGAAAGTGAGGAGCAGCAATAATGAGACAGGGGAAAGGGTGGGAAGATGACAGGCCAGATTAGTGCACAGCAGGTGCCCAGGTGAGGAGGCAGGACGCTGGGCAGGGCCTGAATCCTCCAAGGTCCAGGGCAGTGTTAACCAAAGGAGCCTGGGAAGGAAAAGTAGGTGGTAAAAACAGAGAACCATGGGAGCTGGCTACAAAGGCCCTCATGGGGAATGCAGGTGGGCGTGGGATCTGTCCTAGAGGCAAAGCAGGAACACCCCAAGATCAGAGGCACGTTTGGAACACTGAGTTTGTACAGTACTGGGAACAAAACAAGGCAAGCGGAAAGGATGCAAGATGGGCAGCACCTTGTCACAGCAGGCGGTCACACACATCTACAGAAGACCTAGCAAACACTGACAGCTGCCAGGGAAGTGCAAAAAGAGCAATGATGTCCTCAGCCTCAGCTTGAGGAAGAATTGCTGAGATCTGGCATGCTGGAGAGATAAACAAGGCAGGGCGGGTGAGCTCGCTGGATGAGGTATGAGAGCCAGCAGACGAAGCCTCGCAGTTCACAGGCTCCCCCTGCTGGGACGTCAGGACTTGACAGGAGAACCTGGTGCACTTTGACATTCACCAGCCACATGGGAACAGGCAGAATTTACCATTTAAGGAACATTCGGAGTGAGTCCTTCCGGAGACAAGGCTGCTCCTCAAAGATCTTCTCCTTGAGAACCAGCCCCTTGCTGTACTGGCAATCCTTCTCCAGTGCTTTGCAGATGAAGTACAGACAGGCTGGCAGTTAAAAAAAAAAAAAAAAAGTTTAGACCTAAGACTGCACTCTAGAGCCAGAAATGCAAGATGCTAAAAACAGGATATCACTTTAAGCAATTCAATCAGGGAAGACTTCTGGAACTGTAATACCCGCAGTAGACAGGGCTCTACAAGATGAACAGACTCAAACACTGCCAGCAGAGAATAAAATTAATAATCTTTGTTAGAGGACCTCAAACCAGCAATCACACTTATAGGAATTGCAGCAAAAATCTACAAGGCTCACAACTATCATCTCTTAGCTACTGCCTAGCTAGAAAATAGCCTTCAAAAAAATCTGACAAATACTCTGTTCTATTATGTAGGGCTTGGGCTGGTGAGATGGTTCAGTGGTCTAAAGCACCTATTTAAAACAAGCTTGGAACAGCACAGGGACCGCGGTTCAATCCCCCAGTACCACATGCCAGCCAGCCCCGCCCCTGGTGGGCTGAGCTGGCCCCCTCCTCACATAAATAAATAAAATAAAATAAAATTTATTATGTAGGGCTGGTTAAGAGAAACTTGGCTGATCCACACACATTGGATTGTACTGAGGGTGGTTACTGACCAGACAGCAGGCCACAACCTAGCACTGGGCAGAGGGATGGGACAAAACAGGTGAACCCACATGTACATGTAAAACCACTTGCTTTCATTTCTGTTTACTATATTTTCCAATTTTTCTTTTTTCCCTTTTTAAATTTTTTTTTAATATTTATTTATTTATTTTGTGTGTGTGTGTCCAGCTCAGCCCACCGGGCTGGCTGGCATGTGGTGCTGGGGGATTGAACCGCGGTCCCTGTGCTTTGCTAAGCTTGTTCTAAGTACGTGCTTTAGACCACTGAGCCATTTCACCAGCCCCTTTTTTTTCCCTTTTTAAAAATTAGTCTTACAATCATCACTTGTCATTTAAGACATTTGTGTTAATGCAATATAGAGTCTTCTTAAGCTGTTGATCTGGAAAGCCTGAGCAAATTCTGGATCTATCAGGAGTGAAAACAGTAACAGGGAAACTAATGCACTGACAAAAATTGGAAGTTGGGCTGGGGAGGTGGCTCAGGGCCAGGGGGATGGCTCAGGGCCGGGGAGATGGCTCAGTGGCCAAAAGCGCCTGCCTAGCAAGCACAAGGTCCTAAGTTCAATCCCCAGTAAAAACAAAAAACAAAGCCACAGACTCAGGAAATGACATTGTGAGCTATGAAAGTCTTTAGCATTTCTAAGTGGGAAGAGCCCATGGCAAACAGTATCACTGGGGGTCTCAGAAACTGTACTGCCAGGTCTCACCATTGACCACACTGGGAAGAGAGCACCAGCTCCAGTCTGCCTAGGCACCTAGATTATCACCATGCCCCGCTATACTTCTCAATTTCAATGTAGGTAGACTGCAAGTCACTCCTATCAAAAATAAACAAAAAAAGAAGGCACAGGGGATTAGGAGTGAAGCAAGGAGCAAAGAAGTGGAGATCTAGGCATGGAAGCCCTGGGAAAGAAAAAAGTGACAGACACCTAGCACCCCTTTTGGGGGCTGGGAGGCCTGTTCATGACGTTCAGCAGGGGCCACACCTCCAATGCATGCAACCCGTATAGGAAAAGCTCTGCACAGTCGTAGCATGGGCCGAGCCACACTGTAAGCTGCTCGATAGACAGCAACAGGCGCCTACCTCAGGCAGACTGAGCCACGGTTCCTCTGCGACCCCGGGGACCATAATGGGTGGCCATTGGCAACTTCCAGAGAGAAAACCAGGGAGGCCCTGAAGCTTTCGATGCTGCTACTTCTCAGTAGGCGTGTTAGCTGCACTAGGCTTACTGTCCCACAGAGGAAGGCCTGAGAAACCTCAAGGGAGCAGGAGGAGGTCAGCAGGCCCTAACCCAACAGGACCCCTGCTAAGCCATGTCACTGAGCATCAGTGTAACATACTGTTTTTCCTCTTTGGTTTAAGTTAGTGTAAAATCTATTCAGGACTCTTACAGATAAAGGTATCAGTTCAGTCCTTGGATAGTTAATTTTATGTATGAATTTGGATGCATAGATTTTGTTGTTTCGGGTTTTTTGTTTTGTTTTTTATTTTTGTGGCTGGCTCAGCCTGCCCTGTGGTGCCAGGGATCAAACCGCAGTCCCTGTGCTTTGCCTAAGCTTGCCTAAGCAGGTACTTTAGACCACTGAGCTATCTCACTGGCCCTGGTGCCCAGATTGTGGTCAAACATTATTTTGGGTGTTTCTTTGGATGAGATTAAAATCTAATCAGTAGATGGAGTAAAGCAGGGATCTCTCCCTAATGCAGAGGGAACTCAACCGATCAGTTGACAGCCTGAATAGAACAAAAAGGCTGACCTTCCCCTGAGGGAGTTTTTCCTACCTGACTGCCTTTAAACTGGAACACTGGCCTTTTTAGCCTTCTCCCTGGAACTATAACAGCCTCCTAGATCCCAGGTCTTTGGACTCAGACTAGAGCAATACTACAGCTTTCCCAGGTCTCTAGCTCACCACCTCATCTGGTACATCCATGGACTAGTCAGCCTCCATAAATGTATGAACCAATTCTTTGTAAGAAATCATATATATGGCCATTTTTCTGGAGAACTATATAGTATCTCAACCCTGTTTTCCCATAATGCCTGCATGTTTCCAAGCGTAATTCCTACCATAAGACAGGAATGCAAAGCAGTAAACCAGTGGGCTGGGGAAGGAAGACTGACCCTGACAATGGTACTCAACTGTGGAAGAACTCCAAGAAAAGACTAAAACCCTCTGGAATATAAGAACCTGCTGGAGTCAGATTGTTGCCCACAGAACTTTCATATTCTGTTGACAGTTAAAAGTGGGCCAACCTACAAAACAAGTACACACATCCACCAAATGATTCAAACAAGAACATCTGCAGCAGCATTATGCCTAAGAGTCCAGATGTGAACAAAAACTCAGATGTCCATGCACAGAATGGTTAAATTGTGTAGATGCACATAATAGACTAAAAGCAATAAAGGAGACCTAGCAATGGATGTGCCCTACATAGGTGCACTCAGCAACAGAATGACACGCAGCGACCACCAAGATGACACGGCACATGCCTTCTGACTCCACCTCAAGGACGTTCAAGGACAGGGAAGGTGGTGTCTGGCAACAAAGAGGAGAGATCAAGGTCGCCACAGGGGACTGCAATGTGCAGAAATGACCCAAGCGGCATGCCTCTGGGCTGTAGCGAATGTTCTCCATCTTGGATTAGCTTTTCAGCTATATAAACTGATGGCTTTCACTGTACACTTTTTTGCATGTTTTGCCTCAATCAGAAAGATTTTAAAAGTGACTCTGAAGAATAAAAAATGAAGGTACACTGGGTAAGTAAGGCTTTGTACTTCTCAACATAATCCATCCAGCAGCTATCTATCTTTAAAAAAAAAGAAAACCTTTCCAGTTTTCAGAACTGAGAAATGTTTAAGCCACCCAATCTATCATATTTTGTTACAGTTGCCCAATCTAAAACATATTGGTGGGGGCCGGTGAGATGGCTCAGAAGAATAAGCACTTGCCTGGCAAGCGTGAGGGCCTGAGTTCAATCTCCGGTTCTGCAAAAAAGAAAAAGAAAAAAAGAAAATAGAAGGGAAAAAAAAAACCACATTGGTACTGAGCAGTGGGATGCGACTATAACAACTATAAATGTGTGAGCAGCTTTTTGTTTTGTTTGGGGAGCAGAATTTATTTATTAGGGGGAAGAAAGCTTCCATCCGAAAGAGGGACAGAAGGGGAGCCGAGTGGGTTGCCCAGGATATAAGCAGTTCTAAAACTAGGTATTGGGGCCAGTGAGATTATCTCAGTGGTCTACAGCACCTGCTTAGGTAAGCTTAGGCAGCCATAGGAACTACAGTTAGATTCCCAACACCACATGCTGCTCCAGCTCCGCCCACAGGGCACGTTGAGCCAGCCACAAAAAAAAAAAGTAAAACTAGGTATTAAATAGAAGTTAAAGAGTTTCAGGGCCAGCCAGATAGCTCAACAGAGTAAAGCGCCTGTGAGGTTCAATCCCTCGCATGCTGTGCCAGCCCCACCACCAGGTCACAATGAGACAAGAATGAGACTGGGCATGGTGGCGAACACCTGGAATTCCAGCACTTAGGAGGCTAAAAACAGGAGGATCACCAGAGTCTGATCTGTGTAGCAAGACCCTGTACTAAATACATACATAATAAATAAAAATAAGGAGTTTTAAGGTGCATACAACAAAAAGCCAATATGGCCATGAAGGTGATTCTGATGAATGCTAAGAACAAAAAATAGACACAGAGAAAGCTTCCATCTTCTTAAAAAAACAACTTACAGAATATGTGAAGAAATTTGACTGTCGGGCCAAGCCCACCCCAGGGTGCGCTGAGACAGCAATAGAGACTGGACGTGGTGGCATGCACCTGTAATCCCAGCTCTTGGGAGGCTGGAAACAGGCGGATCACTACGAGTCCAATCTAGTAGTGGGACCCTGAACACCCTGTAGACCCTTCCATAAAACACACACACACAAAAAAGGAAGATGAAGAAGAAAGAAATTTGAATGCTAAAGACAATACTTCTGGGAGTCAGGTGGAAATGAGGAATATGTCACTGGATGATAAAGTAAAAGTAATTCTTGTTACAAAGCAGCAAAGTGCTTGACTGAATTGTGTTTGTTCTGGTGTTTTGTGGAAAGTAGACATGTGAGCAATGAAATTAGATATTCCACTAAGGAGATTCCTAAGCAAAGTGTCATGTAACTGGATGTAGCTGGGGAGACTCCTAAACAAAATGTTGAAAATGTGGTCTGGTTTCTCCTGACCGCTTATAGTTGGACCTCTGCATGTACAAGTTCTGCACTGCTAGACTGAAAATATGTAGGGGAAAACTGTGTGCATACTATACATGTACAGTCTTCTTGTCTTTATTTCCCAAGAAATACAGTCTCACAACAGTGTATCATTTATATTGTGCTTGGTATTGCAAATAATCTACAGATGATTTAAAGACAAAATTTTAAAAAGATGTAAAAGAGGAATCAGAAGAGACCTATGATACAAGAGATCAGCAAGGACTTGAGACAGGTGCAGGGGAAAGGAAGAAGAGGGGTGGCTGTGCTTCAGCAGGGCACGACAGACGCACAAATGGAAGCCCAGTGATCTACACTGACTTGTGCAATTAATGTGTGTTAATCATTACAACAAAATTAACAAAATGGATTTAATAGAAAAAGGTATATGAGAGGGTGTACCTGCTTTTATGCAAATATCAGGCCGACTTATATAAGGGGCTGGAGGATCTGTGGATACTGGTATCCTTTTCCTGGAACCATTCCCTTGTGGATGCCAAAGGAGGACTACATAGTAAAACACAAGACAGAAACGAAGTGAAGGCCAGGCGTGGTGGCGCATCCAGCACTTGGGAGGCTGAGACAGGAGGATTGTTGTGATTTCGAGACCAGCCTGGGCTACAAAGTAAGCTCAAGGCCTGTCTCAAAAAGACCAAAAAAAAAAAGAACTGAAGAAGGAATTGTTAAGCAAAAAGAAACCAGGACTTAACAGATTTAGAAAATTCTTAGCCTATCTATATTACAAAACCTGAGAAATCTTGCCCTAAAAAAAGCATCAAAGGATAGCTAAACAATCATTCCACTATAAGACTAATATGTGCAGGAACTATACATATAACAGCAGAAGCTAAGAACAGAAGGATTTTTTTTTGTTTGTTTGTTTTTTCTGGCTGGCTCAGGCTGCCTTAAGGATGGGTCTGGTAAGGCAGGTGGAGCTGGGGATTGAACCACGGTACCCTGCACCTGACTGCTTTTGTATGAGCAGGAGCTTAAACAACTGAGCTAACTGGCAGGCCCCCAGAAGCTGAGAATAAAGACGGGACCACACCATCAGGAATATTTTCAGTAGGGACTCAAGGGAACAGAAAAAAATAGGAGGGAATAAAGAAAGGATGTAATATGTGCTTTCCTTCAAAAAAAGGAATGACCCCCAAGCTGCCACAGCTACCACAAAACTAGGAGGCAGAGATAGTACCTTAATGGACATGCCACCTCTCCTGCTGGCCCTGGATATCCTAGACCAATGTCTCAGAGGAAAGGTTCCCCCAAATCACAAAGAGGGGCAAGGGGCCAGCTCACTGAGCTGTGAGAGTGACACTGTCACACCAATGAGCCTGGAAGGCACAGCATCAGACCTAGTAGAATTATTCCTAAACCGTACCATCTAAAGGAAACTGCCTTGATAAATTTGGGCTTTACTGGGACCTGATCAGCCCTTTCTACGCCTCATACTTGGAAGGAAATGTCTAGCCTATGTTTGTCCCATAAAGCACATAACTAATTTATCTGGCACAACAGATTCGCAGAGAGAATTTCGCTTCAAGACTAATTTCTCTTTGGTTTCGCCCATACATGAGTTAGATACTTAGAGGACACTTTGGGCATAAGATCTGATACTAAGACGAGCTAAGACTTTAGGGGCTGCTAGGATAAAATGAGTGTATTTTGCATATGAGAAGAACATAAATCTTCTCACATCCTAGGGGGTTATGAACTAGAGACAGAATACTATGGGCTGAAGGTAACTCTGTACATTTTTATACTGAATCCCTAATCCCCAGTGTGATGATATTTGGAGGTAGGGCCCCTTCAAAGTAATCAGACTTAGATGAAGTCTATAGTGCACTCTCATTGTGTGTATCAAAGAGGTAAAGATATAGCAAGAATGTGGCCCTCTGCGAGTCAAGGCGAGGGCTGAGGCCAGACACCAAATCTGCTTGTACTCTGACCTTAGACTCTCCAGCTTCTGCAACTATGAGAAGTAAGTTTGCTGCTTAAGCTATTTGGTCTGGCTTTATGCTACACGGCCCAAACTGACTAAGACACAAAAGATGGGATAGGGTAAAGCTAAAATGAGAGAGACAAGGGAAATTTGTTGTCAGTTGCACGCTTATTACTACAAAGCATCTGATAAATCAAGAAAGACAAACAGAATAAAACAAACTAAGCCTGGAAATCGGTAACTTAGTTCTCTTTCCCATCTTGCAAGACAGCAGGCAAAAAAACAGAAAAGCCAGATGCTAAAGAGAAGAAACCTAAAGCCAAGATAGCGGCTACCAGTGGCACTGGTACAAAGGGTAGGATTGAGGCAAAAAAGTCCAAGCCCCACTGCAGCCAAAAACCTGTCCTGATTAGAGGAGTTGGTAGGTACTCCTGATCTGCTACGTATTCCAGAAAGGCTCTGTACAAGAGAAAGTACACAGCTGCTATATCAAAGGCTGAGAAGAAAAAGAAGGAAAACCAGTTGGTGGTGACAAGAATGGTGGTACCAGGTGGGTAAGCTTCAAAATATGCCTAGCTACTACCCTCCTGACAATGTGCCCTGAAAGCTGCTGAGCCACAGCAACCCGTCAGTCAGCATGAGAGGCAACTTTGAGCTACACCACTCCCGGCCCCATCTTGCTCGTCCTCACCAGGCATCACAGAGGCAAGAGAGTGGTATTCCTGAAGCAGCTGGCCAGTGGCTTGCTACTTCTCACTGGGCCTCTTGGCTTTAATCAAGTTCCTCTATGAAGAACACATCAGAAATTTGTCACTGTCACCTCCACAAAAACTGATACCTGCAAAGTGAAAATCCCCAAACATCTCACTGATGCTTACTTCAAGAAGCAGCAGCAGCTACGGAAGCCCAGACACCAGGAGGGTGAGATCGACAGCGAGAAAGAGATACCAGATGTCAGAGCAGCGCAAGGTGGACCAGAAAATGGTAGACTGACAGATTTTTACCAAACATCAAAGCTGTTCCTCAGCTCCAGTGCTACCTGTGATTCGTTTTTGCACGACAAATGGAATTTATGCTCATAAATTAGTGTTCTACATTTCTTACTAAGAACCTAATTAAATAACTGACACATTAAAAAAAAAAAAGAAAAAGAAAGCAAAGATGTAGAAACATTTCCATTCTGCCTGACAGTCTGGCTCAAGGCCAGTCAGTGTTAGCTGGGTGTGGTGGCTGATGCCTATAATCCCAACACTGAAGGCAGGAGTACCACCATGAATTTGAGGCCAAACTGGGCTACATAAGCAAGTTCAAGGTCAGCCTGCACTACATAGTAAGACCTTGTCTCCAAACAAAGCCTATCAGAGTCACTTCAGGTAAGCTCCCACTTACCCAGCCACTCTCCCTCCCCAAAAGAACAGTCACATAGAGAAAACATTAAGTCTAACTCACTTGTGTAATCACTGAGGGTGTACAGGACAGTGATGAGGTTGTCCAAGCAGGGCCAGTGGTCAGGATTGCACTGCAGTCCCTCCTCAAAGGCATGGCGAGCCAGGGGGAGCCGGATAAGCCTCAGGGCCACGTGTCCAATTTTATACCAGAGGTTGACATCTGTGGAGTCCAGCATCACTGCCTGGAAGCAGCACAAGCAGAACACACACACACACACACACACTCAGTTAGAGTTCTTGCTAATCAGACACCCATGGGGACTGGAGGAGCATAGCACTGGCCTAGCTACTCTAACCCCGAGAAATGCCAAACTGACACCATTGCCTTATACCTAACAAGGTCAGCTCATCTCTTCCAGAGGCACACATCTCTCACACTCAGAAAAATGACACATGAAAAGTTAAATGAACCAATTTAATTAGCGCAAAACATTTTCTTAGTATGTCAAAATAAACATTTGTATTCCTTACATATTTAAGAAGTAAAAGAAGTAAAAAGAGTAGAATGAGGGCCAGGCGTATAGCTCAGCAGCATAAGGCACCTGCCTGGCAAGTGCAAGATCCAGAGTTCAAACCCTGGTACCGCAAAAAAAAAAAAAAAAAGTAGAATGAAAAGAAAATACGGAAGCCGGCAGGAAGATAACTACAAGTTCAAGGCCAGCCTGAGATACACAGTGAGTTCAAGGTCAGCCTGGACTATATAGTGAGACCCTATCTCAGAAAAAATGAAGGAAGGAAGGAAAGAGGGAGGAAGGGAGGGAGGGAAGAAGGATCTTGCTGTAATTCTAGAAAAGTTATATGCTTTTGAGTGCCCTTGCTTGATATCCCTGTTCTAACAATGGTTAGCACACTGATCCCAAGCCTCTGTTCTCTCATCACTAAAATGATAGTTTCCTTCCTTGCAAAGTTGCAGAAGTATGCATGGGAAGCAATTAAGCCAGCATCTGGTGCTTTAGTGATGCCCAGAGACTGTGATGGTAGTATAGAAATAATAGCAGCACTATTATGGCTGATACAAGAAGTTAGGCTGTCTACATACCAACTCACTTAATTTTCACAACTATGCTTGCTTGCTTGCTTACTTGCTTTTTCTTTTTTTTCTTTTTTTTTTTTTTGGTACCAGGAATCAAACTCAGGACCTTGCCCTTGCTAGGCAGCACTGCACTGCTGAGTTATATCCTCAGCCTCAAATATATATCCTTTATTATATTTCCCACTACAGTAACACAGACCTGGAGGCGCCCCCAGTCACACAGGTACTGCATGGCAGAGGAAGAGTTCACACACAGGCTCTGCACCGCCCAGCCCCTGCCCCACCCCCACCCACGTATGTCCTCACTGTTACCACCCACTGGCCAGGGCCACAGGAAGCTCAACTTGGTGACCACTGCTACAAACTTTTCTGCTTAGATGCCAAGACCACAACCTTGTCTCCCCAACCGAACAGAGAGAGCTGAGCGCAGACCAAAACCCCACCTCCAGGTAGAACTCCATGGCTGTCTCCAGATCCTCTCGCTGAGCGGCCAGCTGGGCCAGGTTCTTGTATGTGGAGTATTTCAGAATCAGTCCAGGGTGTTTCAATCCCTCCTTCTCATCACCAGATGAAATTGCCTGTGAGCAAAACAAATAGGCCCAGAAGTGATAAGTAGGCCCTAAAACCTCAGTAAGCAGCCAGCAGAATACCTGGCTTTGAGGCGGGCCTTGGCCATGCACCCCGGAGCCATTCCAGTATCAGCCTCCATGACAAAATTAAAGCACTGCACATGTCCTTGGAAGAGCCTTCCGGCAACAATCACACAAGACAGAAAGGCCAGACCACCATGGGTAGTTTGCAGGGATGGGGGCATCAAAATGACAGCAAGAGTCGTCCCTACAGGCCACTGGCAGCACACCTGCAGGCTCAGGCACAAATGGTGCCTCCTATGGCATCAGCGAGCCAGCCCAGCCACAGGCTCCCCACTGCAGGTCTGAAGGCCGAGGACCGAGGGAGGAGTCTTTCTGGAAGCAGTAACAGGACCTGGAGCCCCACTCTAGACACACCTGGATCAGGAGTTAAGAAGCTGAGTTCCTAGCTCTGTAATTCCATACAAAAATTATGTAATAATAGCCCAGGGACCTTTGCAGTAAGACAATAATTCCTAACCTGAAATCAAAGTAAACATAAGCTAAAAGAACACAAGGACTACAAACATGATTATAAAGTCACGGCTTCCAGGACCCACTCCACCGTGGGCGGACAGGGAGGGCCCACTACTGAAGCGTTCCCAGCACCTGGATCAATAGAAATGTTCCCCTCCTCTGGGCCCTCAGTACTCCCTACTGATAGTATGTGGCAGGTCACAATTCCCATGACTCTAATTCCAACACAGTATAACAACTAACAAGAATCTTGACAAGCTATACAATTAGGAATAAAAGAAAATACACTGAGTGAAGGAT
Source organism: Octodon degus (assembly GCF_000260255.1). Classification (NCBI taxonomy): domain Eukaryota; kingdom Metazoa; phylum Chordata; class Mammalia; order Rodentia; family Octodontidae; genus Octodon; species Octodon degus. The sequence continues at coordinate 9,604,300 of NW_004524655.1, read as the reverse complement.
AGGTACTTTCTGCAGACAATTAGAACTCAGCATTCTGCCTTATGGGAGACAGAAAACATTCAGGGGTAGGCCTTGAGACATAAACGCCAGGGCTGTAGGGTACTCTATTCACTCAAGTGAAAGATGGTGTGGGCCTCAAGAATGCCCCTGGAGCCTGTCTGCTTCTTTAATGCACTTTAGCTGTGACTGAGTAGCTAAAAACAAAATTCTTCTTTTTTTTTTTTTGGTACTAGGAGAGCAAACTCAAGACCTTGCGCTTGCCAGGCCAAAAACAAAATTCTCTTCTCCTCAGGAAACATTCACCTTTTTAAGTCACTTTCAGGTTGAGAGCAACTTCCAAACCTCCAGTTGACATTTCCATGACTCAGCCAACATGAGGCCTACTTCCTCACTACTAGCATGGTCTCCACACTGGGACCAGTCCAGCCCAACCCTCCGCCTCTTTTGTTGCCAGTGTCCCCAGCCTTTTTCTCTATGTTCAAAGGCCTTCAGCATTTGGACACAACAGTGTATGCCTGTAGTTCACCTACTCAAAGACTGAGAATGGATAGTCACTAGAGCTCAGCAATTCAAAACCATGCTAAGAAACAGTGCAAGTCCCTACTGAATGGAATGAAAGGAGAAAGGAAGAGAAAAACAGAAGGAGAAAAGGAAAAGGAAAGAGAGGGGAGGAAAGAGAAGGGGGAGAGGAAGCAAGGGAAGGGAAAGAGGAGGGGGGAGGGAAAAGGGGGAGAGGAGGGAGGAAGAAAGAAAGGGGAGAGAGGGAGGAAAGAAAAAGAGAAGACGATTCACATTCTTACACAGACTCCCTGACCTCATGGCCTGTTACTCAAATGGCATTTGCCAAAGTATACTGCCAGGCTGGCCTGATAGCTTAGCAGTCTAAAGTGGCGCAGTGGCTGGGTTCAATCCACACCTTGTCTTGCCACACGGGCCCCGCCCCCTGGGGCATGCTGAGCCAGGGATCACCAGGGCATAGTGATGCGCACCTGTAATCCCAGCACTTGGGAGGCTGAAAACAAGAAAATTACTACAAGCCAATCTATGTAGTGAGACCCTGTAGAACCTATAGACCCTGTCCCAAATACAGAAAAAAAATTTAAAAAAATAGAGCTGGGGCGATAGCTCAGTAGAATAAGTACTTGCCTGGCAAGTGCAAGGTCCTGAGTTCAATCCCTAGTACTGCAAAATAAATAAATAAATAAAATTTAAAAATTAAAAATAAATAACAAAATGTACTGCCAACAGATCTTTAGGTACTAGAAAACAACTGGCTCCTATCCTAGTTCTAATGCTTCATCACTTATCATAAGTATGGATTTGGGGGCTGGGAAGATAGCTCAGCAGCACCTGCCTCACAAGTGCAAGGTCCCAAGTTCAAGCCCCAGTACCACACTCACACACACACACACACACACACACACACCCTGGGAGGTAGCTCAGCAGCTTAAGCACTTGCCTGGAATGTGCAAGGTCCTGGTTTCGATCCCCAGTATAAAAAAAAAAAAAATTATATAAGCATGGATTTGAGCCATCAACTCCTCACTAAGCCTCAGTTTTCACATCTGTAAAACAGGAACACCCTCATCTACTAAACAGAGTGGCTATAAGATTAAGTAACAGGCACTCATTTAGAACTTGCTATTACTGTCCCCCCCAAGCCTCATGGGGTCATAGGCAGGACTTCCAGAGGTGACTGGATCTAGGTGTGTGATGCTGGGATCAAGGAAGTGATCCTGGGACTGAGTCACACGCAAGGGTAGGATTAAGGATGTGAGTGCTAGCCCAGGGGTGGGCAGCCTGGATAAGATGTGAAGGACAGGAAGAGGATCACTTGTCATTGCCTGTTACTTGCTGCTTGCAGCCTTCTGTCTGCCTGCTCTGCCGTGCCCCCTCAGCCATGCCACCCTGCCTTGGAGCCAGCCAACTATAAACTGAAGCCTCTACAAACTGTGAGCTACAACAAACCTTCCCTGAGCTGGGTAAGGTGGCATATCCCTGTAATCCCAACACTCAGGAGGCTGAGGCAGGAGGATCAGTGAGAATTCAAGACCAGCCTGGGCTACAAAGTGAGCTCAAGACCAGCCTGAACTGCACAGCGAGACTCTGTATCAAAAAGACAATAAATAAATAAATAAATAAATAATCTTTCTTTAACTTTAAAATAAATCTAATCTTTAACTTTGGGGGTTGGGTTTTTTTGTCTCAGCAATGAAAAAAGGAACTAAGACTATCCACCAAGAAATGGTCTTTGTGCTTCACTGGATTCACTCAACCCTCCCAAAACCCCAAAAGGCAGATGCAGGTAGAGAAAATGAGGCACAGGAGAGCATCAAGGTCTCCTATGTCACTCAGCCAGGAAATGCAAGCCTGATGCCCCTGCTTCCCGCATGGCGCACCGCTGGCCAGCCGCAGCCTCACCTCACGCAGCAGGCGCGCCTCCAGGAGCTCATGATAGGCCTTGGCAGACTCCTCAAAGCGATCATGTTTCTGTAGGTCCAGGGCCTTGTGGTATAAGGCGAAAGCCTCTGCTTCCTGCAAATCAAGAGACAAGACATTTTCACACAATACAAACATTTATCTTTTTTTAGGCAGACAGCAGTGCAGGTACCAGGTTCAATCCCCAGCATGCCGTGCAGGCCCTGCCCCTGGGGCACGCTGAGACAGGAATTAAGATTGGGCATGGTGGCACGTGCCTGTAATCCCAGCACTTGGCAGGCTGAAAACAGAAGAATTACTATGGGTCTGATCTACGTAGTGAGACCCTGTACTAAATACACTGACAAAAAAAAAAAAAAAAAGATTTATCTTTTTTAACCAAAAACATGCATAAGCAGAACCACAGTCCTAGCTATGTAATCACGGAAAGAAGCCTGACAAACACTCTAAGAAGACACAAGTGAGACAGGCATGAGTAGTGTCGTTGACTAACACAGGCAGATTCAGCTCATGCCAAAGTAATGAGCCCAGTGACCCATTTTGGGTGAAGCCAAAAAAGTAGCCACACAAGCTAGAATAACCCAGAGAAGCTGGGACTGTGTGTGGCAGTATATGAAGTACATATTTGACCCTTGTTCAAGGTTCCTGAGGTGGAGCTTCTAAAACCCTTAAAAGAATTTCCTGAAAATCACCATACACATTTGACGTCAGGAATGCTATGAATAAAAATAATTCAGCATCAACACAGTTTCCACTGCTTTGTTTTGTTTTCCTTAGTGCTAGACACTGAACCCAGCAACTCACACTTGCTAAGCATACACTCAAATCATGGAGCTCAGCACAGCCCTGTCCACTGCTTTCTACTCTCTGTCCTACTCTTATCATTGCCTGGGGAAGGTGACAACTGACTCCAACGCTCCCAATTTATCACACTAACATTACTGTTTGTTTGTTTGTTTGCTTGGTTTGGTTTTATGAGACAGGGCCTCACTATATATAGTAATGACTGTATATAGTAATGACTATATATAGTGAATTCATAGTGCCTTGAATTAACTATGTACCCAGGCTGGGATCAAACCTGCCTCCTGACTCAGCTTACTGAGTGATGGGATTATAGGCATGAGTAACCTATGCCTGGCTGTTCTAGCTAACATTCTTAAAGACCAGGGACTGCTGACTAGTAGCCTTTTTTCCTCCAGTACTGGAGATCAGGCTGTATGTGTAATCAACACATACTCTACCACTAAGCTACACCCTCTGCCTTTTTTGAAAATTTTTAAAGGGTCTTACTACATTGCCTACGTCAGCCTTCTGAGTAGCTGGGGTTATACACTTACACCACTGCACCTAGCTAACTAAACCTCTAAGAAACCTCAGGAACTGCCCCTAGTTTTTCCCATAAAAGGGAGAAAGGAGACATATGTTTATTTCAAGAAAAACAAAGACAGGGAAAAAAAAAAAAAGGACAAGTACAAACCCTTGTTACCCTAGGGTAGGGCATGGATGGAGAGATGAATGAATGGGTAGATGCAAGGAGGGAAAAAAAAAAGAGGGAGGTGAGAGGAAGGCAGACAAGCAGGCAGCAGGGTAGAAAGGAATGATCAAGAACTTAAAAGCTGGAGTTGGATCTGGCTCTCCCACTGCCCTGAAAAGAGATCCCAGGCACACCAGCTCTCCCCAAAGGTCTCAGAGCACTGGAAAATGAGAGTAATACACTAGGCAACTTCGAAGGACCATGTACCATAAATGTTCTGCCATGCTCTGGGCACACCAACACTGAGGACTACACAAAGGGTGAATTGAGTGGAAAGCTGGCCTCAACTAGGAAAATGGGCCCTTATACTCACAGAATATATATAATTTCTCTTTAGTTTGACTGTATCTGAAGAGAATCAGATTTAAATTATTTTATTTATTTATTTATTTATTTTGTGTGTGTGGCCAGCTCAGCCCACCAGGGGGCGGGCTGGCTGGCATGTGGTGCTGGGGGATTGAACTGAGGTCCCTGTGCTTTGCTTGGCTTAGCTTGTTCTAAGTAGGTGCTTTAGACCACTGAGCCATCTCACCAGCCCCTAGAGAAACAGATTTAACTTGAGATGGAAAGCTAGCTATTTTTTCAAAATGGAGTTTCACTGGGGGTGTAGCGCAATGGTAGAGTACTTGCCTAGCAGGCTTGTGGCCCTGGGTTCAATCACCAACAATGAAAAAAAAAGTTTCTCTCTAAAATCCATTAGGGAGATGTCCAAAAACATTTAAAATGAAGTCCTATCTATAGAAACTAAAAGCAAGGTCTTCCTGTAATACAGGAAGATACTGTATTACATACCTGAGCCTCCTTTGTTTGCGTTTTATGACTTTTAAAGGTTCCTTCATGATCATCTTCAATTGTGGAGCTCGCGTTTAAAGCTGCAATTCGAATCTAGAAATGAGTTTCAAGGAAAAGAAGTACTGCTGTCAGGTGAATCCAGCTCCAGTATACTGTCTATGCTACTGAAAAGCTACAGGAAAATAACCACAGATGACAGGAAAAAAGAGGGGCTAGAATGTGTCTGGGGGACCATGCCAACCTGCAGGAAACATGTCTTGGTGTCTCACTGGGAGGCTCCCTTGAGAGTCAGACAGCCCAAAAAAGAAACAGGACTATGGACTACATGAACTGTGGAATACACATCCTTACACTGTGGTTCCAAATAACAGGGAATATAATCCCTCTGTTTAGCAGTTTTTGTAGCCCCAACAACTGTACACTCATGGTGGTCCTTGGCTACATAATCTTCCATTGTGGCAGCCTTTCTCAGCTGCCTGGTCCACACTTATACCACAATACACAAAGGTGGCCTTGTGCCAGTAATGACCTTGGTATATAGTTACTTATATCAGCCAGCATTGACCATGGCTATATCAGTTATTTACAGTGAGACCAACAAGGCGCCTGCACCCAAATCTCGCTGACCTGGACTAATGTCCACCAGAAAGCACTCCCCTCCTTTACCCCCACAGCAACGTGGCATCATCTTGCACTTTCACGTTTCCCTACATGTGGGTAAAGTTCACTGCAAAAAGAACAGAGGCTGGAGACACCCCAGCAACACTCAACACTGTAGAAGGTCAAAGTACCAGAAAGTATAATAATGCCAATACATTGCTCACTATGTCTTGTCAGCAACTGCGAGGAGGCCCTACAAGCAACTTCAACAGCCCATCAAACATCTATCCCCTTCTCTATACCAACATCTCTCCTGGGAGCCTTCACCCCTGGAAGATTAAGGACCAAACAACACTTGGCACCAGCCACACAGGCAGGCCTCAGCACTTACCATATTGAGGGAGACTCAGCGCTGCCACAGAGCACCACCTTCCATCACAACAGAGGCTGTGCCAGTCCACACATCTCCTAGAAAGGAAACAGGACAGACTGGGAGAAGGCCCAGGAAGAACCAGGACTGTCACAGTGCCAGTGGCCCACCTGTTTCAGAAAAATAATGGAAAAAGACATAATTAGAGACACAAAAGACAGCAGGCCTAGCTACAAGGCAGAGAAATGAGGATCTCATACATTATTAACAGGAGTGTGGGCTGCCACATTTCATAGAAAACGACAGTTCTTCAAAATGCTAGCGAATTAGCATAGAGCAGGAAATTGTATTCCTATGTATCTACACCACAAACTAAAACATGTCCATATCAAAACTTGCTCATGAACATTCACAACAGTATTATTCATAATCACTAAGTCACAGAAAACACTCAAATGTCTGTTAATGGATGGATGGACAGATAAGAAGTCCTATATCCACATGAGTATTATTGGGCTATAAAAAAATAAAACTCTGAATCACTGTTACAAAATAGAAGAACACTTAAAAGTTATGCTAAGTCCAGACATGGTGGCGCATGCCTACAATCCAAGCAGGTGGGAGGCTGAGGCAAGAGGACTGCTGTGAGTTTGAGGGTACCCTGGGCTACAAAGTGAGTTCAAGGGCAGCCTGAACTGCATAGTAAAATCTTGTCTCAAAAAGACAAAAAGAAATGTTGTGCTTAATAAAAGATGCCATACACAAAAGTGCTCATAACATCTGATTCCAATTATAGGAAACGTTTAGAACAGGCAAAGGAGATGAGTGGGCTGAGGAAGAACCACCACTGGGCAGGGTTATGGCTTGAATATAGTTTGTTACCTCCAAAACTTGATGATGTCACTTGAAGATATAAGTGAAATAAACCAGATCACATGTGTAAATATCGTATTGTCTCCCTAGTATAAGAACTCAAAAGAGGAATTACATGCAGAAAGGTAGAACACAAATAAAAGGAAAGCGAGAACTTGAGGATTGGACAGTGAGGAGTAGGCCAGGAGAAAAGCTGAGAAACATGGCAGGGGCAAAGCCATGCATTTGTATGCACGAGATGGGTGGGGCAGTGGTCCTGCGGAACATCAGCAGGTTTTTGAGACTAGCGGTTGGCTGGTGAGATTCTCACCCTGACTAACTGTATACGCTGGTGCCTGTGAGCCAGGTGGCTGTACTGAGGATGGAGATGTGTAAGAGAGGGGTCACGCTTGGAGTGCCTGCCGTCCTGATCTTCTAAACATGTACTTCTTGTCATGACATACCATTTATTGCCATAATGTCTCTCAAGTAAATGTTTTTTTTTTTTTTAAAGGGCAATAAATGGAAAAAAAAAAAAAAAGACAAGAATAAGAAAAAAAACATGCCACAGGTCTGTCCTGTTACAATTCTGTACATGGTTAGATTTCTAAATTTCTTTGTAAAATTATGTAAATGCTTATTTCTACTTTTATGAAATTATTTTTCCTACATGTTCTGTAAGGTCTTAAAGTTCAGCATACCAATATTTGATGGAAAATACCTGTTCCATGATATGCCAAATATGTTTGATATTTAGACAGATAAGGTAAACCAAACTACATATATTGCAGGTTAATAACAAGCTTCTCTTCTGGAGGGTTAACAACCTAAGTTAGCAGTTCAAAATTGGAGAAAAGGAAGGGCTGCAAGGTCAGCCAACATTTTGGCCCCAGCCTTTCAAGGTCAGCAAAGACTCGGGACATAGGAGAACCTGTACTGTTACAACATGTAACTCAGTTGCGCTCCAAATTTTCTGATCAAGAAGATCATGGAGCTACAGAGGAATGTGATCGATGACGTATAGTATGCCTGGGGAAAGTCACATGGAGAGAAAAAACATTCTCTCAGGCTTACACAGAGAGCAAATTGGTCAAGCAATGGCTGTGACTCATCCTCATGGCTGACACTGACAAAGGATCTACAAAGTGCGGTACAGGGCTACGGGATAAATCCTGAGGGTACTTGACTGACCTTATCAGACAGAAAAGTTACATTTCTTGCTACATAGGTCTTGCTTTATCTTGGTCTTAACCATCCAGCAGAAAAGTATAAAAATAAGGTATATAAAGTAAAGCTATATTAATATGATGAGCTATAAAAGGCTCAAATCAGTAACTTCTGAGAATAAGCCACTAATATTATACACTGCTAGACAGTGTTGGATTGTTTAGCTGAATTCAAACAACTATAATATTTAGATGCCAATAGAATATTCACCTCTGACAGGACTAAACAAAAAAAAGGGGGATACAAAGGAAAGATCATTTCTATTTATATATACAAAATAGTTAGGATAGATATACAGCTACTTTCGCTTAATTCAACAAGAAAGAGGTGTACTAATAGTGTTTGAACAGGATATCCTGTCTGCTTCTTGTACTATGGATAACCACTAAGAAGATAACAATGTCCAATGTACTGATTATCGAAATTATCCTATTAATCAGCTTTGAAACTGTCTTATTCATATTTATTTCTCAATGAAATTTAAAAAAATACTTGATGAAAATAGGTTCCCAATGTAAGTGCTAAGAAGCAATGTTTTTTTTTTGTCTTTTTGAGACAGTGTCTCACTATGCAGTTCAGGCTGGTCTTGAGCTCACTTTGTAGCCCAGGCGAATCTTGAACACACAACTATCTTCCTGCCTCAGCCTCCCAAGTGCTGGAATTACAGGCGTGCACCACTACACCTGGCTTGGCAATGAGACTTTAACACTCCTTTCTCTCAAACTCACTAGGTATCTCAGGCCAGGATGACCTGAAACTTGCAATTTTCCCGTGTCAGCTTCCTGAGTGCTAGAATTAGAGCAAAGCACCACCACACCCCAGCTGAATTAATGCCTTTTCAGTGGGAGTGGGAATGAGCTTTTCCCTTCATTACTCGATGAGTTCCAGTAAGTTATTAAAAAGCAAAACCACTGCTCATGCTCTGACTCTCTGGCACACACCTGCTTGCCCTTTGACTTTCCAACATGAGATGAAGCAGCACAAAGCTCAACATGTGTGGCAGCCCAGTCTCCTGAAGTTAAGCCAAAATAAATTACCTTCCTTTAAGACAGTCTTAAAAAAAAAACAGAAAAGCAAGTCTTGGGCATTTTGTTATAGAAACAGAAAACAGAGTAAAGTAAAGGGTCTACTAACAGGCTTAAGGGTTCTCTCTGAGATATGAAAATGTTCTAAAACTGATTTTAGTGGTAGTAAACAACTGTTAAAACATGAAAAACTGTTTATATACTATAAAAAAGAGGACTATATAGGATGTGAACTGTATCTCAATAAAACTGCTATTTAAGAAAAGATACTGCAGGACTGGAGAGATAGCTCAACAGAATAAGTGCTTGCCTGGCAAGCTCAAGGTCCTGAGTTTAATCCCCAGTACCGCAAAAAAAAAAAAAAAATATATATATATATATATAAGATGCTGGGAGTCAGGCTGGAGCAGTGGAGCAAGGATAAAGGAAAGTACCGCCTGCAGTGTGGCCTGAGGGGCCAGGAAAAGGAAGAGGCACTGTAGATAATTTAGCGAGAACAGAAGCCACTAAAAGTGCCATCTGAGAGGTTGGCTGGTGAGAAGGACAGGAAAGGTCTGGCAGGTGGTGGAAAGGAAACTTAGCATTGGACTGAATTTTCTTTCTTTCTTTTTTTTTTTTTTTTTAGACAGGATCTTGCTATGTAGTTCTAACGGGCCTTCAACTCACCACGTAGCCCAGGCTGGCCTGGACCTCACAGTGATCCTCCTGTCTCAGCCTCCTCAGTGTAGGGATTATAGGCATCTGCCCCCATAGCTGGTCTCAATTTTTCTTAAGTAGAATGACCACCATACACACAGCACTTACAGCAACAACTTCTAGCACAATCTTTCACCACAGGCCCTGGAGTCTCCAAAGGCTCTTTTTTTTTTTTCTTTTTTCTTTCTTTTTTTTTTTTTTAGTACAAGGTCTTCAGGGTCTCACTATGTAGATATGACTCATAGTGATTCTCCTATTTTCAGCCTCCCAAATGCTGGGATTATAGGCAAGTGTGTCACCATGCCCATTCTCCATTGCCCAGGGGCAGGGCCAGCATGGGAAGCTGGGGATCAAACCACCCCAGAGCCTGCCTAGGCAGGCACTTTAATCCGCTGAGCTATCTGGCAAGCCCCTCCAAGGGCTCTTGCATGGCCTTTGTTCAGATGTACTCTGTTCATCTTTTTCACAGATAAGAGATCTAATCTTTCCCATACTGACAGCTACTCTACATCTGATAAAAAGAAAGAAGAATGCTACTGACTTAAAGTTGAAAAATAAAGCCAGGGGCTGGTGAGATGGCTCAGTGGTCTAAAGCACCTACTTAGAACAAGCTAAGCTAAGCAAAGCACAGGGACCACGGTTCAATCCCCCAGCACTACATGCCAGCCAGC
>NW_004524655.1:9591617-9592879 GCF_000260255.1 Octodon degus | reverse complement strand
GGCCCCTAAAAGCAGTATTAAAAGCCTACATCCAGTCTATTATCAAAACAAAATCAAAATTACCAAGTGTCTGTGAGGATATGAAGATATTGGTGCCCTCATGCATTGTTGGTGAGCATGCAAATGATGAACATGCTATGGAAAACAGTATAGCAGTTCCTCAGAAATCAATCATACTATTACCATATGACCCAGCCATTCCACCTCTGGTTACATATGTAAAAGAACTGAAAACAGAGACTTGAACAAACATTGGCAATCCCACTTAAATTCATAGCAGCATATTATTCACAATACTCAAAATGTGGAAGTAATTCCAGTGCTCAACAACAAATGAATGGATAAGCAGAACATGACATATACAAACAATGCATTATTTGATCTTAAAAGGTACATGACTATAATCCCAGCACCGGGGGAGGCTGAGGCAGGAGGACTGCTACAAATTTGAGGCCAGCTGGGCTACATAGTAAGTCTAAGGGCAGCCTGAACTGCATAGAACATGCTGTCTCAAAAAACTAAAAACAAACAAAAAAAGAAACTCTGACACCTGCTACAAAATGGATAAACCCTGAAAACATACAAAGTAAAACAAGCCAGACACAAAAGGACAAATAGCATGAGTGTATTTATAAGAGGGACCTAGACAAAGAGATTCAGAGAAACAAAAAGCAAAAGGGCTGCAGAGGGCTGTGGGAGGGAGAACAGGGTTAGTATTTAATGGGGACAAAGTTTCAGTTTTGTAGGATAAAGAGAGGCCCGGAGGTGCAAGGTGGTGATGTGAACCGCAGTCATACGACTGCAGAACAGTACAAGGTATTCCTAATCGTATTTTAGGGTTTGTTATCCAAAATAAAAGTATTTTAGTGTTTCTTACCCAGTGTCCCTCTCTTCCTCTTCCTTCTGCCCTTCCACACCGCTAATGTCCACCACTCTACCACTTCTACACAATCAATTTATACATGTGTCAAAAGGTATAGAACTTTACACTCCAAAAAAGCCAAATAAGGGGCCAGGGAGATACCTCAGTAAAATAAGTGCTTGCCTGGCAAGAGCAAAGGCCTGAGTTCAATCCCTGGCTCGGCCAAAAATAAAAAAAGACATATAATTTTTTTTTTAATTTGACGGAACCGGGGATTGAACTCAGGCCCCTGCGCTTGCCAGGGAAGCGCTTATTCCACTGAGCCATCTCCCCGGCCCCCAAAAAAGACATATAATTTTAACTTTAACATAAAAATAACCATTTTTAACATTACTGCAGG
>NW_004524655.1:9589008-9591027 GCF_000260255.1 Octodon degus | reverse complement strand
AAAAAAAAAATACAAAGGAAAATATGGGGTGGGGGAGAAAAAAAAACAAAGGAAAATATAAAACACATTGCTGGGCAGCAATATAAATACCAGAAAGAAACAGAATTCAAGACCAAAAGCATCAAATATGACAAAAGGCTCAATTCACAATGACAATACAACACTCAAGAATACGAACCAAACAACACAGGGACCAACGTGAAAAACCAAATTCCACAGAAGTGGCAAAGACACATAGGAAGCAGTACAACAACAGGAGCCTTCACGGCAGCCTCAGCACAAGACAGATCAAATGGAGGAAAAAGTAAGGCAGTCGACAGCCTGAACACCCGGTGCCCAGGACAGGGCTTACCAGTGTGCCTCAAATTCTACACTCTGCCAACAGTGCATACGTACGCCAGTATTCACTGCACACACGTGCGCTCACACACACACACACACACACACACACACACAGAGATTACACATTACATGGCAATAAAAACCTTCCCTAAGATAAAAATATTTAAACACTGATCACAATACGTTATAACTAGAATTTATTAACACTAGCCAAAAATAACAGAAGGTGTCCATCTGTCTAAAAATTTAAAGAATCTCCTTATTAAACAACTTCTGAGTACAAGAAAATGCAACTAGATTGGAGAAATTTGAAGAAATATAACAATGAAATCATCTAAGTAAGAAAAAAACCATATAATTATCTTCATAGAAAAGAAGCTCTTTGAAGAAATTCAACATCTATTCAGGAAAATAAAAATTAAATACTTCTTTACCATGGTAAAATGTGTATGCCTGCATCATAAGGCCCAATCACAAATAACGGAGAAACACTATGGCCCACTTAGCTAACTGTCTGGAACACAGCAAGGATGACCACTATCTCTGCCGCTACCCACCACTGCACTAGGAGTTTCAGCCCACACAATAGTAAGAAGAAAACCAACCAGAGCACAGTGGTGCCTTAGTTCATGAACTTAATTCTTTTCACAATTCTGGTTGCAAACTAAATTGGATGAACAGTGAAACAAATTTCTCTACATGGTCAACACTGAATCTAACCACTGAATTTGATTTGCTTCTTGTCTGATTCAGTTAGCAACCAAAATCATGGAAAGAATTAAGTTCGTGAACCAAAGTACTATATAAGAATGGGTAAGAAGTAAAAATATCACTAATTGATGACAATCTGCAGAATACTCAGAAGCCTCCAAAACTAACAGCAAAGCTTATGAAGTAACAGTGAAGTAGTGCAACACAAGACTGGCATTAAAAAAAAAAAAAAATCAAGAATCTTCACGTACACAGGCCAGAAATGGAAGTTAGTAGACAAAAATGCCATTTCCAACAGCAATAGAATGATTAAATGTTTAGGAATAAAGATAATAGGAAATTTTCTGGGCAACCTATGCACAGAAAATGTTAAAAACACTACTGAAAGATACTGCAGTAAGCTTGAACAAATGGAATGATAGCCTATTCTTGGCAAGAACTCAACAATGTAAACATATCAATGCTCCCCAGTTAACTTGTATACCTGATTTAAGCACAATAAAAAATACCAATAAGATGCACATCTGTAATCCTAGCACTCAAGAGCCTGACTGAGGCAAGAGGAGCACTGTGAATGGGAGGCCAGCCTGGGCTACCTGAGACCCTGTCTCAAAAACAAACAAAAAAACCCAAGATAATAGACAAAATAATACAAAAGTTCATGCAGAGAAACAAAGGAAGATGAGACTACATAGGAAAATAATAAAAATGAAAACGGTAAGAAGGTGGGGATTAAGTCCTAAAGATATTAAAGCAGGGGACCCGCCCCTTAGCTCAGTTCTTTAAGTGGCTGCTTCAACAAAGCAGTCAGGCTCAGGTTGCTGTGGTTCGATCCCCACAACTCAAGCCAGCCAAACCTGCCTGAAGGCATTCGGAGCAAAAAAAAAGATTTACAAGGTACCTTGGCTGAACATAACAAAGCGCCTCTGGTTGACGTTGAAGTTAGCGTCACACAGGTGACATATG
>NW_004524655.1:9577744-9588908 GCF_000260255.1 Octodon degus | reverse complement strand
AAAAAAAAAAAAAAAAGATATTAAAGCATACTAAAGAAAGACTTAATAGTGAAAATGTTCTGACAGTGGTACACGTGCACATAAAGATACTAAACTTGATCTTAGCCAAAAGTCCAAGAAGTGATAATGTATATATAAAGAGAACAAGTCCAGAATTAGATTTAAATACCTATGCGCTGGGTCTGAACTGTTTGACTACATCCCCCCAAAGGCCATAGGCTAGTGCTATGGCAAGCAGAAACATGGAAACAACACCCAGGATTTGTTTTTGTTTGGTTTGGGTTTTTTTGTTTGTTTTTCTTTTTTCTTTCTTTTTTTTTGGTGGAACCAGGGATTGAACTCAGGCCCTTGCACTTGTCAGGCAAGCCCTTATTCTACTGAGCCATCTCCCCGGCCCAACACCCAGGATTTGGAGGCAGATTTAGTTACATCAACAAGCACTGACCAGGATTTTCCCCAGAATATCAGGCCCTGATCTCTGGTGGTCTAGGGCTTAGATGGGATAAGAAAGCATGAAGTACACAAGTACAGATGCAGAATGGTTGGCCACTGGGGATTGGCTTATACAATGTACATCACAGCAACCAGCCATTTCTAAGAGACAGAAGCAACTAGAACTGGGCAACCAAGAAACAGATCACCTGGGCAACTAAGAAAGAGGTATTAGGGGCAGGGGCGGGGGGCATTTTCTGTTGCACTAGAAGATTACAGCTCAGCATGCAGATGTTGAAAAGTGCTGGAACCTTTTAAAGGCAGGGCAGAGTGTAAGGTGAGTAGGTCACTGGGGATGCTGCCCTCAGAACAGAGACTGTAGTTCCTGAAGGACATTGGCCAGTTCCTGAGAGCAGGCTTTTATAAAAGTCAGCTGGGCGTTGGCGAGATAGCTCAGTGGTCTAAAGCACCTGCTTAGGCAAGGTTATGCAAGTGCACAGGGACTATGGTTTGATTCCCAGCAAAATACGCTGTGCCAGCCCTGCCCCCAGGGTGGGCTGAGCCAGCCACAAAAAAATAAACAAACAAACAAATAAATAAATAAGCCAGCTGGCCCTTCAGTCTCTCGGGGCTCCTGTTTCCCATCTGACCTCTTCTGCACAGCTTCCGCCACTGTGATGCCATCCACCAGAGGGCCCTAAAAACAAACCAAACAGATGGGGTCACCCAATCTTAGACTTTCTGCTTCCAAACCATGATCCAAATAAAGTACTTTTTCATAAAGTATTCAGCTTCAGGTATTTAGTTATAGAAACAGAAAAACAAGGGCTAGCCAAATAGCTCAGCAGATTAAAGCTCCTGCAAGCAGGCACAAGGGCCAGGGTTTGATTCCCAGGCCTGCCATGCCAGCCCGGCTCCCAGGGCACACTGAGAGGCAATTGAGACTGGGCATGGTGGCACATGCCTATAATCCCAGCTCTTGGGAGGCTGTAATAGATGGATCACTCTGAGTCTGATCTAGCAGTAAGACCCTGAACACCCTGTAGACCCTTCTCTAAAATACAAAAAAAAAAAAGAAAAAAAATAGAAAAACCCTATGACAACATGGAAATTAAAACTACAGCAATGGTAGTATCTCAAATCGATGAGATCAATATGAACACTGTAGTAAGTGGTGCTGGAACAAATGATAAGCACTGAGAAAAAAATGAGACCCATACCTCAATATATAATAATACAAGAATATGCAAGAATATACAAGAATAACCACAAATGGATTAGGGATTAAAAAAAAAAAAAAAAAAAAGCTCACACTGCTATTATTGCAGGTGAGATCAAAAATGACGACCAAATCTCTCACACACTCAGAAGCCGGGCTCCTGGGTCACGGAGGTGCAGAAGTCCAGTATGCTAGGGCCTGGCTTGAGGCAGGTCACTAGAACTTGGATGGCGGCTGCATCTCCATTCCAGGCAGCTTCCAGCTCTGCTGCTTCCTGGCCACCACAGAAGGAGCAGCCAGCCTGCCACACCCTCCTACCATTCAGTGTCTCCTCTGGGGCCAGCCAATCATGGACTGAAATGAGCCAAAAAGAAACTCTTTTAAGGGCCGGCCAGATAGCTCAGCAGACTAACGTGCCATGCCAGCCCCGTCAATTGAGACTGGGCGCGGTGATGCACACCTGTGATTTCAGTACTTGGGAGGGCGAAAACAGGAGAATGGCTACAAGTCCGATCTATGACCCTGCAGACCCCGTACTAAATATATATTAAAAACTCTTTTAAGATCAGGTGACAGGTATTAGGTCTTAGTGATGAAAAACCCATGCTTTTTCTTAGCATAGGAAAATACTCTCTCTGATTTAAAATCTAAGGGCAGTTTTTAAAAAAGATTAATTTAACTACTTAAAAACTTAAAATCTGGCTGGCTGTGTTATCCCAGCACTTGGGAGGCAAAGGCAAAAGGATCAATGTGACTTTGAGGCCAGCTTGGGCTGCATAGTGAGGCCAGTCTGAACTACATAGCAACTGTTTCCCAAAAAAAAAAAAAAAAAAAACTTAAAATCTTTTCCATGACAAAATATCAGAAGTATCAAAAAAGAATTAACAAACTGAACTTTCAGGGTTTTCCACATTTTGGTAATGAGGAGTAACACTGAACATCCCCTCATTAATTTTTACCACTGCATATTACTTCATTTGCAACATGTATCACAGACAAGGGACTAATACCTGTAAGACACAAACAGCTCTTAAAAACTGAGAGGCGAGGGGCGGGGGAGACAGCCCAGTGGCACAGTGACTGCTTGGCAAGTGCAAGGACCTGATTCCGTTTCCCAGTATCGGGGGCAGAGCGGACACCTGAGAGACAAAGAATTACTCACAACAGCCAAAAATAAGCAGCAGCCAGGTATCTACCAGAAAGTCAATGGATAAGCAAAATGTGATACTGTATTTGTATACCACAGAATATCATTCAGTCTAAGAAGGAAGGTAATTTTAACACATACTACCACATATAATTTTGAAGGCACTGTGCTAAGTGAAGTAAGACAGTAACAAAATGGCAAACGCTATATGATTCTACCTGTAAGAGGTAACTAAAGTACTCGAATTCATAAAAACAGAAAGGAGGCTGAGGAGATAGCTCTGCGGTCCTAAGCGCCTGCCTAGCAAGTGCAAGAACCTGGGTTCAATCCCCAGTACCACATGCTGTGCTGGCCACCTAAACCGGGCATGGTAGCACATGCCTGATATCCCAGTGCTGGGGAGGCTGAGACAGGAGGATCACCACAAGTCTGAGCTATGTAGCAAGACCCTATACCAAATAATTAAAAAGATTAGGATAAAAAATATAAAAAATAAAGAAACAGAAAGAATGGTGCTTGCCAGGGACTGGGGGGCAGGTAAACAGAGACTCAATCTGAAAGGGTTAAAAAAAAAGTTCTGGATTTAAATGGTGATGATGCATAACAATGTGGGACTACTTATTGACACATAACAATAAACTTTAAAATGGTTAAAATGGTAAACTATATATGTATTTTTACCCTAATTTCAAAAAGAAGAGCTAAGGAAGAGAATATAGAAAAATGGAGAAAAGATATGGACACTCAGTTCACAAAAGAAGACATAGTGGTCTCTCAAACCTATGAAAAAATTTTCGAACTAAGTTATAATTACAGAAATGCATATGACAATGCAGTGTCCCCCATTTCTTAGGAATCACAATGGTACATTTGGTTGATACAGTTGTGGAGAAACAGGCACTATTCTCACACAAACCCAAACTGAGACAGCCAATCTGGAGGGGACTTTGACAATACTTGAGAAAATTATATTTGTGCTTAGATTTCAGCCCGCAAGTACACTTACTGGAATCTATTCTGAAAATGTTATCTCCACCACTACAATACTACACGTGCACAGGATTACTCAGGGCACAGCATCGCTTGGCACTGCAAGATACCACAAACAAATGGTCACAGGTAGAAGAGTGTATTAATAAACTATGGAATATCCACACAATAAAGGAATATGCTGTGTGGGCCAGCCAAATAGCTCAGCAGACTAAAGCACCTACTTAGGCAGGCTCAGGGACCAGGGTTGATCACCCATGCTGTGCTGGCCCTGCCGCCAGGGCATGATGAGACTTCAACTGTGACTGGGCGTGGTGTTACGAGCCTGTAATCCCAGCGCTTGGGAGGCTGAACACAGGAGGATCGCTACAAATCCAATCTGTGTAGTGAGACCCTGTAGCTCCTGTACTAAATACATAAAAAAATAAAATAACTAAATACTCCATGGAAAAGTTACTAAGGGCATGTTCATAATAGCAGCATTCACAGTCACCAAAATGTGGAAAACCCAAAAGCCCACAAACTAATGGATAAGTAAAATATAGAAGAGCATATTCATACAATGGAATATTTTTCAGTAATTAAAAAGTATTAAACTACTGACAACATGGACGGAGAATGAAAATACTGTGCTAAGTTAAAGCCAACCACAAAATGCCACAACATGATCCCACGTATATGAATGTCTAAAACAGACAAATCCCTATAGACAGAGCATAGATTAGCGGTTACCCAGGACTAGGAGAAAAGGAAATGGGAAGTGACTGTTTGGTGGGGTGACAGAAATGTTCTAAAATTGACTGTGGCAATGTTTGCACAACTCCATACACTAAAAAACCACTGAACTACACACTTTTAGTGGATAAACTGTAAAGTATGTAAATCATATTCCAATGAAGCTGTTTTTTAAAATGAACAAGAGAAACTTCCATGAACAGATATGGGGTGATTTTCAAGGTACTACTAAGTTAAAAGTACAAACACAGAGCATGCCACCTTCATATAAAAAAGAGAATATAGACAAATATATACAACTACCCGTGCACTTACACAAAAGAAATTCAGGGTAAATAATGCAGATACTAATAAAAGGGAGCTACATAAAGTAAGTGGAAAGGGGGCAAAAAAGAGGAGACTGGGGACAGATGGCAGGAATGAGGAAGGTGACACTTGTTTAAGAAAACCTCTGTGTATCATCCTGACTCTTAGAGCCACAGTCATGGTTCAGACTCCAAAAATTAACAATTAAAATCAACTGGGATTTTAGGGGGAACACAAAATGGAATACAAACATTAATGTATTTAAGAACATGAGAAAAAAAAGAACCAACCTAAGTAACTGGGGTGGAAAAGTACCTTGAGATACTATAAGGCTAAAGACAAAGAGATGTGACCCCAGGGTTGAGATTAAGAAATTACAGGGCCAGCCAAAGAGCTCAGTGGATTAAAGTGCCTGTACAGGGGTGGGGAGTTCAATCCTGGCCCTGCTGAGCCAGCCCCACCCCCAGGGCATGATGAGACAGCAATTGAGACTGGGTGTGGTAGGATTACACACCTGTAATCCCAGCACTTGGGAGGCTAAAAACAGGAGGTTCACTACTACAAGTCTGATCTGTGTAATGAGACACTGTAGACCCTGGACTAAAATACATAAAAAAAAAGAAAAAAAGAAAAAACAAATTACAAGAGAATTACATTGAGACAAACACCCAAATATCCAAAGATGGATGCTACTCTCAAGAGATACCTCTCAAAAAAAAGAGACATATCCCTCAGATGCAACTGGAGGCGATACCCCAAAGTAAATGTATCAAACCCCTATGTGCAAACATCGCATTGAACGAGTAAATAAATCCGAAAGATACAATAGATATTGTGAAAGGAAATGGATCAAAAGGAAAAAAACAACTGAGGGAAAGGAGAAAAGAAAAAGGGGATAAAAGTATACATATACTTTTGTGTGTATATACATATATATATTATATGTACAATACATACATATATAATATATACATACATATGCATACACATACAAAAGATAGCAAAATAATTGTACTACTAATTTCATTGGTTTATTTATTTTATTTTATTTTTTATGGGGCTAGGGCTCGAACTCAGGACCTTGTGTATGCCAGGCAGGCGCTTATGCCACTGAGCTATATATCCTGGCCTTTATTGGTTTATTTAGAGGAGCAGCTAATGCTCAATTTTTTGACCAATTTCACACACTTATATCTGGTAATTTAAACAACTACTTTGAGATAACAATATGCAATATAACAACCATTGCTGATTTCCTATCATCTTATTTTCAAATTCTCTATCATTTCTAGGGTTTTTTAAAATTTTGTATTCTCATTAAAATTTTAAAAAAGGTGAGACCGGGCGTGGTGGTGCACGCCTGTCTGTAATCCCAGCTCTTTGGAGGCTGTAAACAGATGGATCACTACAAGTCCGATCTAGTAGTGAGACCCTGAACACCCTGTAGACCCTTCCCTAAGATACATAAATAAATAAATAAATAAATAAATAAATAAAATCTAAAAAAAGATATCCCCCAAAATATTTATTAACTAGAAAGGCAAAAATAATAACATTTTAGTGCCTAAATCCGACAGACACCTACTACACCAAGTGATCAAAGTAAACTGATCAAAGTAAACATCACACATAATAAGCTATATTAACATCTTGGACTTCACAAGATGTATTGAGGACACAAAGGTATCATTTGTGATATCTTGAACAAAAATGTCTATGTTCCCTCCAATCGTAAGAAAACACTGGACAAAGCTAAATTGTGGAATGTTCCACAGAAGGACTGATGAGCTCAATCCCCAGCACCTCTTCCCACTTAAAATAACTCATGAGTAGTCTTGAAAAGCGTCAAGGCCAGGGAAAACAATAAGAGACTGAGGAACTGTTGGGGACTGCAACAGACCAAGGAGAAACAGCTAAATGTAATATAGGACATTGGTCAGGACACTGGAATGAAGACAGAAGCCTCTCAGAAAAATCCAGTGAAAGTCAAACCATGTCAGAAGTATGTTATGTTTCTTGTTTCAGGTAACTGTACTATGGTTATGTAAAATATAAATATCAAGAGAAGCAGGATAAAGAATAAAAAAGAAACTCTGTGTTAGTGCTGCAACTTTTCTCTAAACCTAAAATTCATTTAAAATTTTAAAACATTTCTTAAAAAAGAAATAACTGTCCAAGATTACACATTTATCATCCTGCATATAAGAAAGTCAAGGGGCTGGTGAGATGGCTCTGTGGTCTAAAGCACCCACTTGGAACAAGCTTAGCAAAGCACAGGGACCACAGTTCAATCCCCCAGCACCACATGCCAGCCAGCCCCGCCCCCTGGTGGGCTGAGCTGGCCACACACACAAATAAAATTAAAAAAAAAAAAGAAAGTCAAGGATGACCATGAACTTCAAAAGAAGCTTTTAAAAAGCTGTAGGATAAAAATGAAAACGTACAGTACCAGTTGAGGAAACTATCAGAAATGTCTGGACCAGGGCTAGCCTGACAGCTCAGCAGACTAAAGCACCTGCTTAGGCATAGTGCAGTGGCTGGTTCGATCCCCAGTGTGCCCTGCAGGTGCCTGCCCCGCCCCCGGGTGTGAACTGAGATGGCGATTGAGACAGGGCACGGAGGCACACGCCTGTAATCCCAGCACTTTCTCAATAAAATTATGGAAAAACAAAACAAAGGGTGGTAGGAAGCACAGTTAGAACAGGGAACAAGGTCTGGAGCCTAGCAATTTCAGAGATGACTTTTGAGGTCTGAACGGTCCTACAGATAACCCACTATGACTGCTGGACTATATTGGAGTATTTCGCTGAATTCACGCACCAACGATATTTAAATGGCAATGGGAGGCTGTAAACAGGAGAATCACTACAAGCCCAATCTATGTAGAGACCCTGAACACCCTGTAGACCCTATTCTAAATACAGGAAAAAAAAAAAAGAAAGAAAAAAGAAAGTAAGAAATGCCTACACCAGAAATGTTTTGCAATTCAGATTTCCTCTGGATTTTATTTTATTTTACTTTATTTTTTTATTTATTTATTTTTTTGTATTTTAGGGAAGAGTCTATAGGGTGTTCAGGATTTCTTTTTTTTTCCCCATTAATTTTATTGTGAAACAGTAATGAGACAATTTCAAAACAGGATAATAGGACAGTTACAATAACTAATACATTGCATATTATTGTCTTCTAGTAGTTATTCATACTACAAGATGCAGACATGATACTCTGTCCAAACACTATTAGTATAAATCTTACTTCTCATCGAATTAAGAGAAAGTAGCTATATATCAAACCTAACCATTTTGTATATACAGCTACAAAATGGTCCTTCATTTATATCCCCCTTTTTCATTTAGTTTTGTCAGAGATGGGTATTGCATTGCCATTTAAATAATGTAGGTGCGTGAATTCAGCAAAATACTCTAATACAGTCCAGCAGTCATAGTGGGTTATCTGTAGGACCGTTCAGACCTCAAAAGTCATCTCTGAAATTGCTAGGCTCCAGACCTTGTTCCCTGTTCTAGCTGTGCTTCCTACCACCCTGTTTTGTTTTTCCATAATTTCATTGAGAAACAAATAGCAATGAGACAGTTTCAAATCAAATTAGTACGACAGTTTCAATAATTAACACATTGCATACTGTCTTCCTAGTGGTTATTTGTTGTACAAGATGCAGACATGACATCCTCTTTACAAACTCAGGGTTTCACTGCATAGATCGGACTCATAGTGATTCTCCTGTTTTCATCCTCCCAAGATCTGAGATTACAGATGGGTGCCACCACACCCAGTCTCAATTGCCCTCTCAGTGCGCCCCGGGGGCAGGCATGGCGGACACAGCAGGCCCAGGAATTGAACTCCAGGGCCCTGTGCCTGCTTGCAGGAGCTTTAATCCGCTGAGCTATTTGGCCAGCCCTCTCCTTTGGATTTTGGAATGTGACCTACCTTTGCAATGGGGCCAAAAATTTGTTCAGAATTTTATATACACTATACACTGTATATTTTACATACACTCCAGCAGATGGCCTTATACACATACACAGTATGTTTAGCGATTGTTAAAGTTTTACAATGTGCTTTCTCCCTCTGGGGTGATGCCTAAGAGTATCTAATCAAGGAATCCTTGGGATCTTCAGGTTACAGGTGCTCAACTTACATTTGTTGACTCCCAATCCAGCAGTTGCATTTTTCTCAGAATAACACATTCATGACTTTAAACTTGTAAGTTCCCAAACTTTACAAGGATAGTATCTTCGCAGTAAGAATGCATGATAGGGGCTGGTGAGATAGCTCAGTGGTCTAAAGCACCTACTTAGAACAAGCTTAGCAAAGCACAGGGACTGTAGTTCCATCACCCAGCACCACCCTGGTGGGCTGAGCTGGCCACACACACACACACACACACACACACACACAAATAAATAAATAAAATTAAAAAAAAAATACATGATAAAGAACAACACTTTGGGCGGATGCATGCCCCTGATTGACCACAGCAAGAAAAAAGCGGTGGGGTTTCCTGGCCCACCAGTCCACAAACCCTAAGCTCAGTTCTCGCAAAACATGGCTGTGCGGCTGATTTAGTATAGATGCTTACATCTAGGTCTTAGTTTTCTCTGCTACTGAAGCTGTAAACTAGACATCGATTCTCCAACTAACCAGCCCGGTTGCTTTTAATGAGAAAAAAAAAAAAAAAAAAAAAAATGGTGGTACATGAAAAGATCATGCAGTTAATCCAAAATTCAAATTTCAATATCCATATTAGCTGAATATAACTACCCTTTTATATCCACGCTGCAATACCAGAGTTAAGCAGCCAGATTTATACTCACAATGCACATAATAATAGATCTACAAAAAGCTTGCCGGCCCCTGAAGACCATTCTAAAGATAGTCTAACTACAGTAATAAATCACGCAGAAGAAACCTCCGATATATGGAATCTGAAATTATGACCTATAATAAGCCAGGCCCTGAAGAGGAAAGTGGCCCCCAAAGCCACCTCTGCAATCGCCTGTTAAAGTCAGCTGGGTCTGTCTGTCTAACCACGACATCCTTCTGGGAAGAAGGGCTGCAGCACAGTCAAGATTCTCAGTTGAGGGCCAGGCGGATGGCTCAGCAGCTCAAGTGCCTGCCTGGCAAGAGCAAGGTTCTGAGTTCAATCCCCGATACAAAAAAAAAAAAAAAAAAAAGACTCCCGCTTGGCATCGAGCTGATCCACCGCATGACTTTAAGAGGTCCTTCCCGCCTTCCCTGAGCCTCCAGTTACCACCCATCGTAAATGGCACTTATCGGGACAGCACTCACCTCGTGGGGCTGCAGGTGAAGGTGAGTGAAAGGACGCAAGGGAAAGAGTTACCGCCAGGCTCTGCACTCCGCCCGCGCCCAGCGGAGAGCGTGGTCCCGCCGCGACCCCAGGGACCCACTCCCCGGTGGTGCGCTCCTTAGGGACCTCAGGGCCGCGAGGAGGCCCGCGGGGCACTCACAGGCCCCGCCTAGTCCCACTGGCTTTCTGGCCTCGGTTTCCCACACTGGCGCTCGGGAGGCAGAGGAACACGCCAGCGTCCTCACGTGATTCGGCTTGCTGTGGCCCAAGCTCGGGCTCACACGAGCCGCGCCCCCAACCGCGAGCAGCCCCCAAAGGCGCAGTCCAGGAACTCTGCCGGTGTCTCCAAGGCAACCGCACCTGCGCCCAGACCTCCGCACCAGCCGGCCGCACGCCTGACAACAAAGCGCGTTCCCATTGGTTCGGTTGCCGGCTCTGCCAGCCAATCAGCGCGGTCGTACGGTCCTCCCGCTCGCCGTTTGGCCCACTCGATCCTGCAGGGGGCGCGCCTGAGGCGGGCGGGGCGCGCGCAGACGGCTGAACGTGGAGTTCCATAGCTCCAGAGTGTTGCTAAGGATCTCAACGCTCTAGCGCTCCAGGTGGAAGCTCGCGGTGTGACTTCCAGTAGTTCGCGGCTGCTGGTCCTAACAGTCGCTGACTGAGGGACTGTGTGTTCTCGTTATGCTGTGAACAAGTGTTCTGAAAGGAGTAGAAATCTGGGGAACACTTAGACGGAACTAAGTGCAGAAGAGCTTTTCTGGTTCATTCAGTCACCCTCCACCCAAAAAGGGTCGAGGCCAAACAGGCACAAACGGTTGAGACAATAAGACCCCATAAATGAATGGGGAGAGGGGTCTAGAATTCGCCTTGAAAAACAAGACGCCAGACTTAAGGGCTTCTTTTTTTTTTTTTTTTTTTCATATTTTTATTTAGCAGCACAATTCTTAATATCAAATGTAGAGATACAGATTTGAGACAAAAGCCTGATGTCCCAAGAGAGCAGGGAACA
>NW_004524655.1:9575709-9577559 GCF_000260255.1 Octodon degus | reverse complement strand
GTTAGGCAAATGGTGGAAGTCAATAGAGATAGTAGTCTGTATTCACTTAGGTAATTATGCACATTCCTTAGTCTGCCTTCACCCCTCAATAAATGTGAGATGCTTCTGAGGCTTTGGGCTCACTTGGAGCGAGACTAATCTCAGTGAGACCTCTGAAGCTACATGCGTCAGATCTTCTCGTTTCTTTCGGCACCGACCCGTGACATACAACAAGTGGCGCGCAACTTGGGGCACGGAAGACGACTAGGGTGAGTTAAGAGAGGCCTGACGGCGTGGGAAACGTACCCCCAGAGTAGGTGAGACCAGAAGGAAAAGCTCAGAGTAATGGGGCACTTCGCTTCAGCAGAGAATGAGTATGCCCGGCTTATTGGGACGTTACTCAAAGGAGCGGTGTAAAGGTGAAACCAAAGAGTTTCAAGGAATTATTTTCCCTTATAAACAGGCATTGTTACTGGTTTCAGCCTAAGGGAAAGGCTGCTTTAAACTTAAAAGTTTGGAAACAAGTTATGAGAACGCTGCGTCGTGCTCATCAAAATGAGGAACCAATTCCTCTTCGCATGTGGGCTCTTTGTAGCTTAATTTCCTTAGCCTTGGCGCCATTGCAGTCGGACTCAGAAGAGTCTAAGAAATATTTGCAAAGGTCAGCCTCAGATGCTGATATTCCTAAGCCTCAAGAGCAGCTTCCACATAACTATGAATCTGCACGAGACCTTTTTAAGACTTCTGCCTTCCTCACTCTCGAATGCAGAGGCCAGCATAGCAAAAAGAACAAAAACAGAGCAGGGGGCCTCTGTGGTGCATAATTACGGTAAGGTTGCACCCCCTCAAGATCCCCTACAAGAAGGCGCTTCCCAGCATACCAAGACTGTTGGTCCTTTAAATTTCTCCATGCGCTACACTGGGGATGAGTCTGACAAACCAGCTCTTAAAAGGACATTTATAGCATCGCAGACCATCTCCTCAGAATCTGAGGATTTGGAGTATGTAGAACAAAAGGAAACTAAGAATGAGATAAGTGACCTGCGAGCCAAGGTAAGGCAGTTATCACAACTGATTTCTAAATTGATTGAAAAAATGCAAGTCTCTATCCCTGAACTTCCTTCATCTCAGTTCACGAAAAATCAGCCCCTACCGCCATCTTTTAACCCTTCTGCTCCTCCATTTAAGAAAAAGGAAGGCCCCATAAAAGTGTATAGAAGTGTGATATCTCAGGTTCTCATGCAAGGGAGACAGCAGGGAGACCCTGAAGCTTATTCTGTCCCTGTGGGTATTTTTCCTGTGGTGGTTCAACAACACCCCCCAATTGCTCAATTTCCCCAGGGCTATATGTGCAATGGGAACCCCAACCTCTGGCATTCAAGGTTATTAAAGATTTGAAGCAGGCTGGCATGGCCTATGGTATGCAATCAACCTATGTGACTGGATTAATACAAGGATTAGCAAATGAACAGAGATTAATTCCTCATGACTGGGAAGTTTTGTGTCATACAATTTTAGAGCCAAGGCAATATTTGCAGTTTAGAACTTGGTGGAAAGATGAAGCAGATATTCAAGAGAGAGTGGACAGGGGACAAAATCCCCCAGTTAACGTTTCATCAGATCAGCTCACTGGGTCAGGGGCCTGGCTTGGTGTCCAAGCCCAGTTGCAGTATGATGATGTGGCTATTGCGCAAACTCGCATTTGTTGCTTGAGGGCGTGGGGAAAGGTGGCAAGGCCAGGGATGCTCAAAAGTCATTTGCTAAGGTTCTCCAGTCTAATAAGGAGCCACATGTGGATTTTGTCTCCCCATTAATGGAGGCTACACACAAAACAGTGGGAGCACCAGATTTGAGGGAGTTATTGTTACAAA
>NW_004524655.1:9561880-9575609 GCF_000260255.1 Octodon degus | reverse complement strand
TATATTCTCAGGGCAAGGACCGGAATTTGGCTTCCTGTACAACGGCATCGCCCGTGGCAAGACTCCCCTTCCATGATGCTGTTCCAACATTTGCTGGAGGTGTTAAAGAAGAGAACGAAAAGAATGATTGAACTCATAATAGCCATAATTTTAGGAATAATCGCCATCACAGCCACAGCTGCCACAGCCGGAGTAGCATTGAGCCAAGGGGTACACAGTTCATTTTGTGCAGCAGTGGCACAAGGACTCAGAACAATTATGGACTTCTCAAGGACACGTAGACTCAGAGTTAAATGCTAAGATAAATGATTTAGAGCAAGCTGTTGTTATGCTAGGAGGTCAAATTATTAATCTACAACATCAACTTTGTTTAAAATGTGATTGGAATACCTCTTCATTCTGTATAACTCTGATTCCATGGAATCAAACTCATTTTCCATGGGAAAATGTAAAAAGATATCGATTGCATCGTGGTAATATTACCTCTGAGATCCTGTCTCTTCAGCAACATATTGATAATACTTTTGTAAAACAATTGTCAGAATTGTCTGACACTGATCTGTTACAAAGCATCTCAAATGGCATTGAAAACCTTAATCCTTTTCATGTTACTCCATGGTTTAGTGGAAGTGTAGTAGTGATTTGTCTCTGTACTATTTGTGTATCCTGCTTAGTCTGGCGATGAGGACGAGTCCGGCAACAAGCCACAGACCAAAAATCAGCAGTCCTCACCATGATGCTGCAAAAACATTCAGCATAAAAACAAAAGCCGGGAATTGTAGAGATAACAGATTTGAGACAAAAGCCTGATGTCCCAAGAGCAGGGAACACTGGACTGAGCCCAAGGAGGGTTGCTGTCTGTTTGCAAATTCCTGGAAAGCTGGAACCCAAAGCAGCAGATAACAGCTTCTCCTGCAGGCGCCCTGTCCTTTGATCCCTTGCTTGGGATGTTATCAGCTAGCACTTGTGTGAACCTAGTGTTAGGCAAATGGTGGAAGTCAATAGAGATAGTAGTCTGTATTCACTTAGGCAGTTATGCACATTCCTTAGTCTGCCTTCACCCCTCAATAAAAGTGAGATGCTTCTGAGGCTCGGGGCTCACTTGGAGAGAGACTAATCTCAGTGAGACCTCTGAAGCTACATGCGTCAGATCTTCTCCTCGTTTCTTTCGGCACCGACCCGTGACATACAACAGTCAAAGCTTTGGAAACAGCCTAGATGCCCATCAACAGATGAACAGATAAAAGAAAATGTGACACTGATACACAATGAAGTATTACTCAGCCACGAAAAAGTATGGAATCATGTTATTTGCAACAAAATGGCTAGAACCTGAGACCATAATGTTAAGAATAGTCAAATTTTTAAGAGTTGAAGTTCTACCATGATGGGAAGATTTGGGGAGGTGTGAGGATGGATTTTGCTACTTGTTTCTGTAAATAACTTTAAATTTTATATATTGCGATAGGATTGTTTTGAGTTATCAATATTGTTTCTCCTTCCTTTTTTTGGTACTGGGACTTTAAATCTTCCTTTTAAAACTAACGTGACCATTTAAAGATGTCTGGGAGTTGGTGCATTAGGCTGGGTGTGAGAGGACTTTAAGTCATGTAAGAGGAATCCTGTCTTTACCTGTTAAGGGCTTCTTATAAAGTGTTTTTGGAAGGGGTTCCACTGTGATTAAATTTATAGGGGCTTGGGTCCCACGGGATGATTTAAATATGAATGAATGTTATGGTCTTTCTGCCTAAAAGACAATTTTTAAATACTTTTATTTTGTATTAGGAATTAAACCCAGAAGCAATCTACCCCTGAGGTATGTCCTTGGCCCATTTTGTTTTTATTTTTATTTTTTTAAATTTTGAGACAGGTTCTCTCTAAATTATCCTGGCTGGGCTGGAATTGCCATCCTCCTGCCTCAGTCTCCTTGAGTAGCTAGAATTACAGGCAAGGACTACCGCAGAAAAATAAATGTTAAAAAAAAAACCATGAGGGGGAGTAAAAATTATCAAGATATGATATGATGTGTATCATTCCCCAAAGATGAATGTAATCACCATGTACTGGAAACATATACTAATTTAAAATATATATATATTTTAAAGACATCCAAAGCCGGGCGTGGGGGCTCACACCTGTAATCCCAGCACTCCGGAGGCTGAGGCAAGAGGATCATTGCAAGTTCCAGACCAGCATGGGCTACAAAGTGAGTTCAAGGCCAGTCTGACCTGCATAGTGAGACCTTGTCTCAAAAAGAAAAACAAACAAACAAAAAACAAAAACTCAGCTCTAGAAGATAAAAAGAGGACTTTTGAAATGGAGAGAAGACCAGGATACATAGCAATTCAGGGGTTCCTAAATTACCTAGTAAGACCCAGTCAATCAGTAGTAAACCAAGCCCAGTGTGGTGACACACACCTGTAATCCCAGCACCCAAGAAGCTGAGGCAGGAGGCCTTGAATGTGCCCGTCCTTCCTGGGCAAAGCAAGGAATGTAATTCACACACACACACTCTTTATGCAGGTGCCAGGGAACAGGATTATTGCTTTTGGTCACACAGCAGTTCCAAACAGGTCCACCCACGATCATGCGCTGCTCTGAACCCAGGACCAGCTCCTTAGTGAGGGGCTTGAAGCTGGCGCCCTGGTACTGGTCCTGCTGGGCTGTGCCCACCCTGCAGACAGAGGGCACTAGAAAAGGCGTGCAGGGCTCTGTGCACCCACACAGTGCCACCTGCGAGCCAGCCCACACCTTTGGTTACATGCTATGGAGAACACAAAAATTTCACCTGAAACTGGAGCAACCTCATGTGGGAAGAGGGCAGGTGGAGCAGTAGTGCTGAGCAGAAAGCAAAGGACAGTGGCTGGGTTCCTCGGAGGTCGGGTCAGGGTCATAGCTGGAGGGCCAAAGGAAAGGGCTGGCGCCTGGGATCATGGGGCACGGAAGTTCAAGGTTGGTGGGAGAACTGGAAGTCCTTAGGGAGAAGAGTCCAGGTCACTTAAAAGGCAAGGCGTGGACAGAACCGTGCTATTGGTCCCCAACCTACTCTTGCCCAGGGAACCCCAATCCTTGCTGGCATCCTCGGGTTTGCCCAGGATGTCTGCTTCACCAGCACCGCAGGTTCACAGTTGGCTGCGAAGTTCTTGTCAGCTCAGTGGCCGGCTGCCAGGCAAGGAAGCGAGAGCGAAGGCAAGGGCTGCGGGGTGGCAAAGATCACAGACTAGAGCTAGAAGTTCCAAACTGTAGCACAATACGGAGTAGGGGTGGAGCACCACAGCAATCAAGCTCCTCATATGGCTGCACAAACTCACCACTTCCCAATTAGCTGTTGTGACCACACCCCCACCTCTACAGACTAGACTGGTGAGCCCGTCCCCTAACAGACTGGCCTCATCAAAGACCTGACCCACCCGCTCATGAGACGGGTGACCAGTCTGAAAGGCACTGCAGGCAAAGGAGAAGACAGAAGCCAGGACTAAGAGTAGGTAAGGGACAGCAAGGCTGCTTGGGGACATCTGGAGGGCCAAGACATAACTAGGGACTGCTCTTCCTGCAAGGAGGGTCATGAACCAGCCCTGCATCCCACTTATAGGAAATACATCACAGAGAAAGGCAGAAGACCTAGGGGCTGAGCCCATTGCTGGGCAGACAGCGCTTCACCTGGCCACCCCCTATCTGTGATGAGTGCTCGGCCAGGGAGCATGGAGTCTACTCCCTGCCAGGACTGAGGGGAAGAAGCTCAGGCTGAGTATCCTAGAGGGCACATCTGACCTGGGCTGGGGAGGTCAGGGAAGTCTCCCAGCAGAAGCAAGACGGTGCAGAACGCCTGCCCAAAGAGCAGGAGGGGCACTAGGTAAGATGAGGGGATGGTAGGAGCCAAGGCTGGGAGACGCTGAGAGACATGGGGAGCAACGTCATGCTTTTAGCCTGACAGTGGGAAATGGAGTTTCCAAAGAGGAAACACAAGGCCACAGAAGCATGTACTAAAGCTCTCCCCAAAAGTCATTTGGGTATTTTGTTGTTGTTTTATCCTAGGGAAGGGTCTAGAGAGTGTTCAAGTCTCACTACTAGATCGGACTCAGTGATCTGTCTGTCCACAGCCTCCCAAAAAATGAG
Organism: Octodon degus; assembly: GCF_000260255.1. Lineage (NCBI taxonomy): Eukaryota > Metazoa > Chordata > Mammalia > Rodentia > Octodontidae > Octodon > Octodon degus. Next base: position 9,571,493 of record NW_004524655.1, on the reverse strand, counting down.
ATTACAGGTGCACATCACCACTCCATCTCAATTGCCTTCTCAGCACGCCCCGGGGGCGGGGCCAGCACCGCCAGGCCGGAACCCACCCAACCCCCACCCCTGCACCTGCTTGCAGGCGCTTTAATCCGCTGTGTTTTGCTTTGGAAGTCAGATGTTGGAGTAAATGTGAGGGAGAACACAAAGGAGTGGCGTCATGATGTCTGGAAGGAACTGTGAACCAGAGACCTATGGACATGTCCAACCCACACACAAGGAGTCAGGCGGCCCCATTGCTTTATTCCAACAACCCAGCTTTTCCCTTGGTGGCTTCACAGGCCCAGGCCACCTGCTCACTGCAACAAACTCTGCAATGAGTGCAGAAACTTCTCCTTCAAGGCAGGGTCCACTGGAGGTGTGTCCTTGGCCTTCAGGACAACTGCATGGGCTTCCTGGAAGAGGTCTTCCCCCACCACAGCCTCCACACGCCTGCGCCATGAGGCCAGCTTGGGTCGGCTTTCAAAGACTTGGCAGCCAGCACTGACAGGCTAAGGGAGAGGGAGCGAGGTGGAGGCACTGGGCATAGCCAAACACAGGGTAGCATGGCATACTTTAGGTTTCTCTGGTAGGATTTTCCACCTCCACTATGTGTGATGGGATGGGTCCTCCCTCCCAGGGTACGCTGGTAACCACTCAGTATCCCGAAGTGAAGCTTATGAGGGTTCATTTTATATATGAAGACACTATGGCTCCTTCAGGGTCCCACAACCAGAAAGGTCAACATAAGTGGGGAAGCCAGATCCTTCCCAGGACTCCCTACTATTCAGCAGCCCCCACGCCCCCACCATGGTACTCACATGCATCAGTTCTGTGATGGCCATCAAGTCAGCCACAGAGATTTGGGGACCACTGAGGAAGTTCTGGTCTCGCAGGAACTTGTCCTCGAGCAGCCGCAGGCAACTATCCAGCTCAGCCAAAGTGGACGAGAGTGTCTCCTGGGGCACGGGCTGATGCAGCACAACAGGGAACATCATCTGGTGGGCCAGCAGAGACAGGGTCAGAGGCAAGCATGGCAGCACAAGCCTATAGTCCAGGCACTGAGGAAAGCTGAGGAAGGAGGATCACAAGGATCACAAGCAGCCTGCACAAGTGAATGAGGGTGTTTCAAAATAAAAAAATAAACAGGGCTGGGGATGTAGTTCAATATGAAGGCCCTTAGTTCAATCCCCAGAAGAAGGTAAGGGCAGACTCTACACAAATCTCACCCATTATCCCACCCTCATCCCAACCGTCACCCCTTTGGATTTCTCCTCACCCACGTCTACCCCTTTCCATTTAAAGCCTTCCATGGGCCCCCACTCCGAGCCCTCCCCAGTGCAGCAGCCGTTCTGTCCCTACTCCTCACCCACCTCTCAAATGAACTCCAAATTGCTTAAGTGGGACTTGTGCGAATCTGGCAAGATATAGCTCAAGTGCGTGCAGTCTGTGGCATTCCTGGGACTTGGTGTTCTACAGTCCGAGGGCTGAACAGGATGTTTAAAACACAACATCCCATTCTTGCAGCTCCCTGTGAGGTGTCCCTGCCTCCCTGGCTCACCTTCTGCCACATGGCCCGTAAGCAGCAACTCCGCAAGGCTGTGTGCTGCCAGGACAGGAACTCATCCACCCGAGCTCGGGCCTGCAGGTCCTGGGGATACCAGTGGTCAGGAGTCTTGTATTTGCGACTCAGATACAGCAGAATGGCCACACTGCGGGAATAGGGGAGGTGTGGAAGTCATGCTCCACTGATTCTTCAGCTTTGGGGGAGAATGTTCATTAGTCACACAAGGCAGAGGAGGAATGTGAGGCTCACAGACATTTAGAAGGCTGTTCAGGTTCACACAGCCCTACACTGGGGCATTCCATTATCTGTACTCCGTGTACAAAGTGAGAAACAAAACACATGGATTTCAGCAGCCGGGACCTTCGAGAAGGCATCCAAGAGGAAAAGTCACCCAGTGTGAGTCTCAAAGGTGAGAGCACCTTAAGTAGTACTCCCACCACACACACAGGATAGACAGTCAGGAATAAGGCCACTGCCCCTCTTGTGCTTTCTTGAAAGTGGGAGAGGCTGCCCAAGGGCTCTCAAATGACAAAGAGACTACTTCCCACCTCCTCTCTATTGCTCACACTTTCCAGCTACCTCCTCCCCTCGCTTCTCCCCCTCATATCTGCTCAGGGCAGCCCGGGACCTGGAGCTAACCATGCCTCCCTGGGTATTGGACAGTCCACTGACCTCAGGCTCTGCTGCCAAATGGCTCTGAATGTGAATCTGGCTCTATCATGGAGGTATTCTGTGGCCTCGGGAGAAGATGTCACTACCACTCAGCTACCAACCTGGAGGCCTTGGGTCCACCCTACCCACCCATACCCAACCCTTCAGCTTCATGGTGGAGTGGCCAGAGTCAAGCGTTCCCACCCTGCTCCACCACCAACTTTGCTGGAGTTCAGGTGCCTTGTGCCTAACATTATCACAGCAACCTTCTCATCCCAGCCAGAGGATTTGTTAAAACATAAACTGATCACAACTCTCCTCTGCTTAAAACCCCCTGATTGGCTGGTGTGGTGCACACACCTGTAATCCCAGCACTTGGGAGACTGAGGCAGGAGTATCATCATGAGTTCAAGGCCAGCCTGGGCTACAAAGTGAGCTCAAGACCAGCCCAAACTACAAAGGGAACTCTTGTGTCAAAAATCAAAACAAACAAACCCTCCTTGTTAGTCGTACCCAGCCACAGGAAAAACCATTGTCTTCCATGAACCACATACCCACCTCTGCCCTCCCCTCCTGCTCAGCTTTACTCCCTCACCCCAGCATAGTTGGACCCCACACTTTGTAGCCTCTACCCAATCACGGCCCCACCTGAAGACTTTCACTCTTGCTTTTCCCTCCAGTCAGAACACGCTTCCTGAAGGGGGTGGTGAATGAAAGCAAGAGACAGGAAACGGAATATTGTGGGACTGTCCTGCTTCAAGGTTGTATATGGTGAGATTTTTGGACTTATGTGCAAACATGAGAAGTATAGAATTCTTTATCCTAATTTTTAAAATATAATCTAATTTTAAAATTTTCTTTATCATATTATGTAGGGACTTAAGGTTCAACATATCAATACTTGATGAAAAATACCTGTTCCTTATTATGCCTAAGATGTTTGAAATGCAGAGAGATAGTGAGGTTAATCTTAACAGCCTAAGTCGTTTGATAATAACAATATGCTTGTCTTCTGGATGGTTAGCAACCTAAGTTTGCAGACCAAAATTAGAGAAAAAGGAGGGCTACAAGGAAAGCCAACATTTTGGCCCTAATCTTCTAAGGTCAATTAAGACTCAGGAAATATGAGAACTTATACTGTAACATCATGTACCTCGGTAGTGTCCCAAATTTTCTGATCAAGAAGATTATGGGGCCAAAGAGGAAAGTGATCGATGATGTAGAGTGTGCCTAAGGAGAGTCACATGGAGAGAAAACACTCTCTCAGGCTTTCACAGAGAGCACATTGGCCAAGCAATGGCCATGACTCATCCACTTGGCTGACACGGACAAAGGTTCTACAATCTGAGGTACAGGATCTCAGGATAAATCCTGAGGGGATTTCACTGACCTTCTCAGACCCAAAAGCTACAACTCTTGTTGCATAGGTCCTGCTTTACCTAGGTCTTAACCATCCAGTAGAAAAGTATGAAGACGAAATATAGGAAGTAAAGCCATGCTGTTATGTTGAGCTGTGGGGGACTCAGGTCAATAATTTCTGACATTGCCAGTTAAACAGAAGACCCAATGCTATTATGGGCTACTGGACTCTTTTAGAATATTTTGCTGAGTTTACACACCTATAATATTCAAATAACGGATCTTAGAAAAAAAGGGGTATACAGATAAATGTCCATTTTGTATCTGTGTATTCAAAGTGGTTAGGATAGATATATAGTTACATTCTCTTAATGAATAGAATGATTTGTTCTAATGGTGTTTGTAAATAGGATCTCAAGTCTGCATCTTGTACAGCAATTAACCACTAAGAAGAATATATGCAGTGTGTTAGTTATTGAAACTGTCCTACCGATTTGATTTGAAACTGTCTCATTGCTATCTGTTTATCAATAAAATTATGAAAAAAAAAAAAAAGAACACGCTTCCTCACACACCTCCTGAGTCCTGAAGTTCCAGCAGGCTCCCCCATACTCGTGCTCAGGAGCCAAATTCTCAAGAGCCTTCCCTTTGCTGCTTGTCCAACCCCCTAATCAATCTTTCCCAGAGCACTCGCCACACTCGTCCTGGTCTCCAGGATGCAGAAACTGTGGCCCCTCTTACCTGTGTATGTGGGGGGGGGGGAGTTTACTGTCTGCTTCCCCGCTAGGATGTGAGTGTCAGCAAGGCAAACGCTTAGACACGCTCCCTGTTCAAGCCCCACTGGGTGTGACCCAGCGCTGAGGAATGCTCGGCGAACAGCCACTGCACTCACTGGGTGGTTCCTCGATTCTCCAGGGAAACAACTCTTCCTCCCTGGTTTATAGAAGTAGCCACTCTGAAGTGGCTGGTGCAGCCGCTGCTCCATACTTTTTTTTTCCCCCTCTTTTCTTCCAAAGCTGACCTAAAAGCAGGTTGGGCCCTTAACCTTGTAGAAGTCTCTCCTTTCTCCCAACCTCAGTTTCCTCATCTGTACGATGCAGTGGGCACTTTCAGCTCTCTAACCTGGGACTGGCACTGGTCCCCAGGACGCAGAAACTGTGGCCTCTGAGCAAACACCTTCAATCCCATCTCTTGGGAGCCTGAGGCAGGAGGGTGAATCCTACTTTGAGACTGGCCTAGTCTACAGAGTGAGTTCAAGGCCTGCCTTGAATTCACAGCAAGGCCCTCAAAAACATAGCAAGGCCCTGTCTCAAAAACAAATAGACAAACAAAGAAGCAAACCATGGCCCTAGCCATGAACAATGGACACAAACCGCTGGCTAACACAGCTGGGGGCCAGGAATGCATTACCTCTCAGCCAGGGTGAAGTCCCCATCCTTCAAGGCTGGCACCTTCCTCAGAGGGTTGACTTGAGCAAAGGAATCAGTGTAGTGCTGGCCTGTAGGACAGATCAGTCAAGTAAGCAGGGAGGAGAACCCCAAGCCCCCAGATCTCCCAAAAAATTCAGTCACTGTGCTGGTCACTGATCACAGATGCTGACCTCTTCAGTGGTCCACCTGCCCTGTGTCCACACCCTTGCGGCCTAGGCCAAGCAGAATCTCGGTTTGGGGGCCGGGGAGATGGCTCAGTGGAATAAGCGCTTCCCTGGCAAGCGCAAGGGCCTGAGTTCAATCCCCAGTTCCGCCAAAAAAAAAAACCAAAAAACAAAAAACAGAATCTTAGTTTGGGCTTGGGGCCAGGGTGACCCTGACAGTTCCAACATTGGTTAGACACTGCAGTCTCCTCCCTGGGCTGTACGTTTGCCCCTCTCCTTCGTCTCCCTAACCCTGATGGGGACTCAAGTCTTTCTGACCAGGCCAGCCAAGCCCCACTCCCCTCTGTTCCCAGCTCTCAGTCCACCCTTGCTTTTCTCAGAACACCTGACCCTTCGAGCCACCCATCCTCCAGCAGCTCAACACCTCTTTCCTTCCAGGGCCAACTTTTCCAGTCTCCCTCCTTACTGGGGTGCCCAGATCTGGCTCACTCCCACATACCTTACCCGCCAGCCCAGGCCAGCTTGGAGACTACCTTTATGCCCAGTTAATCCCCCAGCTGGGGGCAGGGATCTGCTGAGCAGGGGGGCCTGCCCCACCTCCTCCTCTGGATTCTGCTCCAGCTGTTTCACAGGCCAACCAGAACATAGTGCCACTGCTCAGGGAAGGGGCTGGCCTCCCCTGCTGCCCTGTCAGAGCCATCCAGAGACCAAAGGGCAAATCACTAACCAGAAAACTGAAAGGCAAAAAAATGCCAAGGGAGACATAAAATGCAAGAATCACAGGCAGGGGTGCTTAAGAGTGACAAGGAGGCTAGGGAAGGCAGGGGTCTCTCTGCTGAAGATGTAGAGACAGCTTCAATAAGGAAACGAGGTGGTTCAGTTGCTTTCTCCCACAGAAAAAGGGTGGGCCATATTCTGGCTCTCACTATACTTCCGGCCCCACTCTGGGAGCTCCTCTGCTCCCTTTATCTAGTATTTCGAAGGATGCCCTCTATTCACTAGACAACGACTAGGGTTCCTTAAAACACAAATGGGAACAGATGCAACAGGTTCCACACTGGAGAACTGATGCTTCCCGCCTTTCCGCATGCCTGCGCTCACCAGACCACCACAAGACACAGGTCTGCCTGCACCCTAATCTAGGTTCCCCAGGCCACCTGTCCTGTGCAGGTCTGTATAGGTTCCCCAGGCCACCTGTCCTCAATACCCACCTTTGAGCAGCTCCACTGGGCGCAGCTGGAAGGGGATGCCGTTCTTCTTGCAGAAGATGTAGACTGCACGGCAAGGCTGGGACATCAGGTCCAGGTAGAGCTCCAGGCCCATAGTATGGAATGGCAGTGGGGACTGAGGGCAGACCTAGGAACTGGAACAACAAAAACCAGCCCACAAGAACAGCAAGGCCCCAGCCAAAGATATACACAGGGGAGGACCCTGGTTCCCGACCACGCCCTCCATGCCCATTGGCTGGCTCCGGGGAACTTTAGACCAATCAGAGTCTCTCATCTTCCCCTCCTACAGATCTGGGCTGCAGGTCTGGAAGCGCGAGTCGCAAAAAAACAAAACAAAAAACTCGACACCTAGAGGAGTGGGAGGTGGGTGAGGAAGGGTGGGAGTGGGGCAGGGTTCCTGTCGAGTCAGACCTCTTTCCCGGGGCCTCAATACCCACCTTCATCAAATGGGGCAGGGAGAGCTGAAATGAGAAACAAGACCCCAGGGGTACAGACTCTCAGTGAATTTAAGGTGGAAAGACCTGGGCTGTCTGCAGTCACCCCAAGGCCCCTCCCTCTACCGTGGAAGAGCGCCTAGAAAAAAGTGGCTTTGGAGTTTTCTGGAATACACAGGGAGAAAAAGAAGAGATGCTTCCACCTCCCCACACAATCTTGGGCACTGTGCCCAGGAAGGAGGCTGGGGAAGATATTTGGTTTCATGCTGTTTGAGAGGCCCGGCCCACACCTTGAGAAGGGATTAGCCCACCCTCTCTGACCGCTAGGATTATATCATTACACTCCAGCTAATCCACCCCTCAGATGCTAGCGGCCCTTAATGTCCCATCCAAAGGATTGCAGAGGTTCCTGGGATTGGACAAAACCTTCCCACCACCCCCGCTTTTCCAGGGCCAAGTTCTGGAACTCCTGAGACCTGTGACTGTGCCATTCTTATTTCCTCCAGCGATGAGAAGACCCCAGCCCCAAACCCAAGCCTCGAAGAATGCCCCTTGGAAAGAGAATAGGTTATTTTTGGAATCAAGAAGACTGCTAGCTTTCTGATTCTGAGAGTTCCCTTTTAAGGAAGGCCTGTCCCCCAGGACAGCACAGTGCCTTCTTGACATAGCAGTACAACCCTCTCCTGACTGAGAGAAGCCCGATGGTCCACTCCCCATCCCTGCTCCGTTGTTCCCAGTTTTCCACAGGTAACCTTTCCTGCAATATCCGATCTGCCTGCCTCCTTCCAAACCATCCCCACTAGCATCCAGATTATTTTATGATGAAATTTCAGCCCTTCGTTACAGTTTAAGTTACAGCCCAGTGCCTAAGAATGCCATTTATACCCCTGCATCACTGGGCCCTGACTATGAGATTTGATATTTGAATTTCTCTTCCCCTGACCAGATGCTCAGGACAGGTACAGGGCCACATCCCCTGGAACTGGCCCAGCCTGGCCATGCGTAGAGCCAACACACCAGGTGCTGCCAGCAACCCCTGGGCTATCTGACAAATCATTCACCAAGAACCAGAAGACTGCAGCATATTTGTACATTTCACCATCAGGGCAACCATGGGGGCAGGAGGGCTGGCCCTTGGGGCCTGGGAGCGGGAAGGTTATCATTTGGATAAAGACCAAGACCAGCGGCAGTTCACAAGAAGGTTAAATAAACTGCACAGTAGAGTTGGAAGCTGAAACCCAGATAGGGCCTAGGTTTATTATATAAACTTACACAATGTAGTGATTAAAGGCTTGGACATGCATCATGGGTCGTTTTCAGGCTGCTATGGAAATGGGAGAGGGGATGGACCTCTGGCCTGGGGAGGCCACGGTGTGATATTTCAAGGGCAAGCCAGTCCTGCTTGCTGTCTGGGCAGTGGAAATAAAGGCGCTCCTTAAGCCGCACTCTGGGGCACAGCAGAGGTGAGACTTCCCAGCTCACCGGATCATGGCCAGCACCTTAGGCAGCATCTTCTGCTTTATGGTGGGGTCAGCAGGTGGTGTGTCCTTCACCTTCAGGATGACTTCATGGGCCTCCCGGAAGAGGTCCTCCCCGACTGTGGCCTCCACTCGCCGGCGCCACGCAGCCAGCTTCGGCCGGCCTTCAAAGACTTGGCAGCCAGCCCCCACGGGCTGTATCGTGAAGGAGACAGAATGAGGATGGATGAGTAAAGCCAAGGACTAACCTCATCTACCTGGTTTGAGAGCTCCAGTGCTCGGGAGGGGTTTCCACACATAAGCACAGCCCCACAGCCAGGCAGAGCAGCATAAGCAGGACTTCAGCAACCGGCCGGCCCCTCCACCCATCTAGTGTGCCCACCTGGCACCCAGCACTTACATGCATCAGCTCCGTGATGGCTACCAGGTCAGCCAGCGAGATCTGGGGCCCAGCAAGGAAAGCTTTGTGCTGGAGGAACTTCTCCTCGAGCACCTGCAGGGTCTCATCCAACTCTGCCAAGGTGGTTGCTAGCAGTTCAGAAGGTACTTGCTCACCCAGGAAAACAGGCAACATCACCTAATAGGTGGGCAGGCACAGCGGGAGTTAGAAGTCAGCCCTCCCTACACTGCAGGAAGGCAATCATCCAAAGTTGGAGCTGCCTTCGGGCCTATGCATTGCATCCCTCTTCCACGGCACAATGAGGCCTACGTGGGATTCTCCAAGGGACTACTTTTCCCAGAAATACTACTGCTTTCCTGATCTCGGATTGCCTGACTCTGGGGTGTCACAAAGAATGGTTCTAATCTCTTTGAAGACTGACTCAAATAGGGGCCCAGACAATGAGTTTCATACTTTTGGGGTCGGGAACTTGAGTAGGAATTGTTTTATTGGCATGTTTGTAATGCATGATATTTACATTCATTTTGGAGAATTACTAGATAAATATATTTTAATCACTTTTGATTCCTCCCCATCTCCTTCCTCTCTCTAGACTAGGAAGTGTATGTCCAGGGTATGTGGTCTGAGAAATATGTCATTAGATGTTTTTGTCATTATGCAAATATCAGAATGTGCTTTTTTAAAAAAGGCTCATTACTAAACTACTCAAAAATGATAAGGATTGGGGCTGGAGAGATGGCTCAGTGGTCTAAAGCACCTACTTAGAACAAGCTTAGCAAAGCATCAGGGACTGCGGTTCAATCCTCCAGCACCACATGCCAGCCAGCCCCGCCCCCTGGTGGGCTGAGCTGGCCACACACACACACCACTCTCTCTCTCTCTCTCTCTC
>NW_004524655.1:9557201-9561780 GCF_000260255.1 Octodon degus | reverse complement strand
AAAAAAATGATAAGGATTTTTTCACCATAATTCAAAAAATTTTAAATGACTAATGTGATAAGCTTTATGTTTTGGGCTGGGGAGATAGCTCAGCAGACTAAGTGCCTGCCTTGGCAAGCACAACCACCAGGGTCTGATCCCTGGTCCTGCCTGCAGTACCGGCCCTGCCCCGAGGGTGCACTGAGCCAGCAGCAGAGTCTGGGTGTGGCGGTGGCTTTCAGTGTTCTCATTTGGGTCATTGGTCAAAGACTGCCAGGTATTTCTGTTCTTCCAGAGTAAAAAAAACTTTTTTTTTCCTTTCATTTAGGTATTTTGTACAGGGTCTCACTACGCAGAGCTCAGACTCATAGTGGTGCCAGGAACTGAACCTCGGTCCCTGCGCTTGCCTAAGTAGATTCTTAGTCCACTGAGCTATCTAGTGAGCCATTTTAAAACATATAATTTACTGTTTCCCATCTACAAAAAAACTCAGAAACAGTTCTCTAGAATAAATTTATTTGAGCTTCGTTTGCACAGGGTTGAGGAGACCAGTCGGCCTAGTCACCATGTGCTGAGTGATGCTGGGACAACTTCGTATTAATACCGGTTTAGAATCAGACGTGACCATGGAAAAGAAAGGAAATAAGAAGAAAGGCAGACAAGGGAAGCCAAAATCTACCAAGACTGAGGAGTCACCAGGGAAAGGCAGAAAATATTTCTTCTAAAGCCAAAAGTGCTAAGAAGAAAGTAGGGAGGCCAGGGAGATGGCTTAGTAGAATAAGCACTTGCTCGGCAAGTGCAAGGGCCTGAGTTCAATCTCTGGTTCTGAAAAAATAAAAAAGAAGGCAGGGCCTTCTGAGGTTGACACAAATCCTTCTAAACCCAAAAAGGCCAAAAAGAAAAGAGGAACCACCTCAAGATGAAGATATTTCCCCTAAAACTAAAAGTACCAAAAAAAAAGGAGCCCATTGAAGAGAAAGTTGTCTCTCCTAAAATCAGAAAAGCAATAAAAAGGAGCCTTCTGAAGAAGACATGGGTGCTCCTAAGCCAAAAACAGTGAAGAACGAAAAAGAAATGAATGGACAAATTGGAGGGAAAAGCCCCAGAATGAAAAATGGATTCTCTCCTCCTAAAACTGATTCCAGTGGTGCCACCAGGGAAGAAAAGAACAGTGAGATAGAGCGGGAAATACCCATGGAACAAAAAGAAGGTGCTTTCTCTAATTTTGCCCTATCTGAGGAGAATGTTATGCTCCTCAGAGCTCGAGGGGTGACCTTCCTGTTTCCAATGTAAGTGAAGACCTTTCACCATGTCTATAGTGGGAAAGACTTAATTACGCAGGCGTAGACAGGCACAGGGAAGACGCTCTCTTTTGCCATTCCTTTGATAGAGAGACTTCAGGAACAGCTGCAAGACAGGAAGAAAGGCCGTGCCCCCAGGGACTTGTTCTTGCACCTACGGTGTAGTTGGCAAATCAAATTAGCAGAGACAGGGGAGATAGCTCAGTGGAATAAGCACTTGCCTGGCAAGCAAAAGGACCTGAGTTCAATCCCTGGTTCCAGGAAAAAAAAAAAAAAGTTAGCAGAGACTCCAGTGACATCATGAAAAAGCTGGCAGTGGCTTGTTTTTATGGTGGAACACCAGAGGGAGGTCAAAGTGAATGAATGTGAAATGGGATTGATATCCTGGGTGGGACTCCTGGTCATGTCAAAGACCACTTACAGAATGGCAAGCTGGGTCTCTCCCAACTTAAGTGTGTTGTTCTGGATGAAGTCAACCAGATGTTGGATATGATTTTGCTTCTACTTTCTCAAGTAGAAGAGATTCTTTGTGTGGCTTACAAGAAAGATTCTGAAGACAGTCTTCAAACTTTGCTTTTCTTTTCTTTTTTTTTTTTTTTTTTAACTTGCCCAAGTTGGGTATTTAATGCTGCTAAGAAATACATGAAATCTACATATGAACAGGTGGGCCTAACTGGCAGAAAGACTGAGAAAACAGCAATAACTGTGAAGCATCTGGCTGTCAAGTGTCACTGGACTCAGAGGGCAGCAGTTATCGGAGACGTGATCCACGAAGAATACAGTGGCCATCAAGAGCGCACTACTGTCTTCTGTGAAATCAACAAGGAAGCCCAGGAGCTGTCACAGAATGCATCCCTAAAGCAGGATGCCCAGTCATTACACGGTGACATTTCACAGAAGCAAAGGAAAGTCACCCTGAAGGGTTTTAGAAATGGTGATTTTTGGAGTTATGGTGGCAACCGATGTTGCTGCACATGGGTTAGATATCCCTGAGGTTGATTTGGTTGTACAAAGCTGTCTGCCAAAGGATGTAGAGTCCTGCATTCATCACTCTGGGTGGACAGGCAGAGCTGGAAGGACACTGGTTTGCATCTGCTTATATCAACACAAGAAAGAATATCAGCACAAGTGGAGCCAAAAGTGGGAATTAAATTTAAACAAATAGGATTCCCTTCTCCAACAGAAATAATAAAAGCTTCTAGCAAGTGCCGGTGAGATAGCTCAGCAGACTAAGCACACTGAGCCAGCCACTGAGCCCCAGCATGGTGGCGTACACCTGTAATCCCAGCACTGAGGAGCCTGAAAACAGGAGGATCACAATGAGTCCAAGCTGCGGAGTGAGACCCTGTACCAAATACATTTGAAAATGTATATATTTTTTATATTTAAAAAGCTTAGACTCTTAGTGATCCTCCTGTTTTTAGCCACCCAGCCCTGGGATTACAGGCATGCACCAGCACACCCCGACTCGGTCACCTGCTCAGCACGTCCTAGTGGTGGAACTGGTGTGGCATGTGGGACCAGGGATTGAACCCTAGTCTCTGTGCTTGCCAAAGCAGGCACTTAGTCCACTGAGCTATCTTGCTGGCCCAAAATTTGAAAAAAAAATTTTTTTAAAGGCTTCTAGCAAAGATGCTATCTGGTGTTTGGATTCTGTGCCTCCCGCTGCCATTGGCCACTTCAAATGGTCAGTTGAGAAACGGATAGAGGAGACGGGAGCTGTGGAGGCCCTGGCTGCGCACTGGCGCGCATTTTAGGAGCCACGTCAGTAGACTAGCGCTCTTTGGTCAACTCAGATGCCGGTTTTGTGACCACGATCTTACGCTGCTCAACTGAAATGCCAAGCATTAGTTATTCTTGGAGCAACTGGGCGAGGCCATTGATTCCAAAGAGAAGGGAATGGTCTTTCTCAAAGGGAAGCTGGGTATTTGTTTTGATGTCTGTACTGTTGCAGTTACAGTAATACAGGAGAAATGGCACAACCCGAGACGCGGGCAGCTTGCTGCGGCCGCAGAGCAGCCGAAGCCGGAAGGACCACGGGAAGGACTTTGAAGCTCCAGGTGTCGGGAAGGTGGCCGTGGTTTCAGGGGATAGCGAGATGGAAGCAGAGATTTCAGGGGACAGTGGGGAGGAAACAGAAACTTCAGGGGACAGGGATTAGGAGGTGGCAGTAAAGTAACAGATCCCAAAACACAGGCCAGAAGCAGAGTTTTAGCAAAGCTTTGGATCAGTGGTAAGAAGTAGAGGATTTATATGGCAGAAAGAGAACTACGTTTAGCACCATGGAACTGAATGCTATTTTTCACAGAATAGCACATTGATGGCTCAGTAGACTAAGCACTTTCCTGGCAAGTGCAAGGGCCTGAGTTCAATCCCCAGTTCCACCAAAATAATAATAAATAAATAAATAAATAAATAAATAAATAAAATAGCACATTGAGCTTCCTTTTGGCCACTTGGCCAGTTCCCAATCCTTGCAGAGGGTAAAGGTTCATCTAAATTATTTCATTTGATCATTAGCATTCCTAACTATTATACTGCTTTTCGTCAGGTTTTCATTTGAAAAGGAAAATGAATTCACTACACCTTTATTCTAATATATTATCTAGATTATAAGATAAAATCATGCATATATCTACCTATACTGTACTTGTAAGTTGATTTTTTTTTTTTTTTTTTTTTTTTTTTTTTGGTTTTTTTAGGGTTGGAATGCCGGGTTCCCCTCCTTTTAATCATTTGCCCTTACACTGAGTTCCAGCCCCACCCCTACAGTATTTCCTTTTTTTTTTTTTTTTTTTGGCAGAACCGGGGATTGAGCTCAGGTCCTTGCACTTGCCAGGGAAGCACTTATTCTACTGAGCCATCTCTCCGGCCCCCCCTACAGTATTTCCTTATTGTAATGTCCTTCCCTAAAGTAAAAGCCTAAAAGCAACAGCAATCTCTGGAGGACCCCTTTATCCTTTGAAAAGCAAGGCTTTTCTCTGTAACTAGCACTCCTTGGCCTCCTGCTAAACCATTACTTGTGTGGTGCTGTATCATGTCTTCTGAGAACTGATGCAGAGCAATGATTTGAAAAGAGATTTTAACCTTAGTTGAGCTGTAACAGGTTTTGCTAGTATATGCTCTAGATCTGGAGGATGAAATACATTCAGTACCATTTACCCACATTAGTGTGCATTTTGATATGTTTTTATCTCATATGGTGATTCATGCTCCAGTGTATTCACAGGTGGTATATATAGAAGTACATTTTAATGGAAAGCCAGTTGGCAAATCAAATTAGCAGAGACAGGGGAGAT
>NW_004524655.1:9542971-9556953 GCF_000260255.1 Octodon degus | reverse complement strand
AGGAGGAATTGAAGGAAGTGAGGGTGTGTAAGGGTGTGCAGTCTTGTATTTTTTTTTTATTTTTATTTTTATTTATTTTATTTTTATTTTTTTTTTTGGCGGAACCGGGGAATGAACTCAGGCCCCTGCACTTGCCAGAGAAGCACTTATTCCACTGAGCCATCTCCCCGGCCCCATGCAGTCTTGTATTGCTGAAGAATGTGACAACATTTTAATGTATCAGGACTATCAAGAGGTTAACTTCTAGTGGGTTGCATGGGGTCTTTTTATAAAAAGTCTATGGTTGTGGGAATCTTGGGACAAGCTGTGAAGAAAAGTTAACACTACACGGTTCATCTCATTTTCATTCAATTACTTTGAGCACCTTACAGAAAGGGCCCTGAGAGTGCACTCAGCACCTGATCCTAAGGCAACGCCCTTTTTCTACCTGAACTTCCTTGAATCCTGTCTAGGAGTCTCTTGCCCTCTTAGCGCTCTCTCGACTTTTATTCCTTGTCAGTTTTATTGCTTTATTCCTGTCCCTCCTGGCATCCCATGAAGCCACAGGGAATTAGGGGAAAGTGCCGGGTAATAGCCTATCCACATGTGCCATGTGGGCTCTAATTTATTAGATTCTGGTTTTGCTCAAATACTGGGTATGCTTCAATAACAATGAAAACATTTCAAATTTTAAATAGGAAAAAATGGCTTATAGAGACATAATTGAACAATCAAGTATAAAGAGTAAAAGGGAAGGATTGATAGTAAATTCATCGTATACAACTTGATTTTAAGAAAAATATGGATGTTTTGGTAAACAAAGCTATTGTTTCTTCTGGATCCCAGAACTTGAACCATATTTATAAATCTGTAATTCAGCTTCTTTTTGGTTTAAATGGGCTTTTGGGCTAACTGGGAAAACACTGTCAATTTTACTATTTTCTACAGAGAAAATACTTTCCAATTTATGTGTCAAACAGCTAAGTGAACTTGAATTATAACCAATTTTTTTTTTTTATGTTGGGGCTAGCTGTGCAGTGGTTTCTCTACAGTTATATATATCTTTATGTCATAACAAAGATATTAGTGATTTAAAGAATTATTGAGAATGGCAGAAATTGCTGCCTGAGAAGTAGAATTTAGGGCAAGTCATAGGCACATTCAGAGAGACAGAGGGGAAGAGAAATTGCTATCGTTTGGATCTTAATTTTTTGTTTTTCTTTTCGTTTTTGAGATGAATCTCACTATATCGCCCAGGCTGGCCTTGAACTCACAGCAATCCTCCTGCCTCAGCCTGCCGAGTGCTGGGAAAACATGCATGCACCACCGTAACAGGCATCTCTAGGTTGGATCTTAAAGGTTCTCCAAAACCTTATGTGCTGAAAGCTTGGTTCCCAGTGTGGTGCTACTGGGAGGTAGTTGATGCCTTTAGAAGGTGGATACTTATGGGAGGTCTTTAGGTCACTGAGGTGGAAGTTGCCCTTGAGGGAACTGTTGGGCCTCAGGCTCTTAACTTTTGCTTCCCAGCCTTGATGTGAGCAGCTTTGCTCTGTAAAACACTCCCACAGGCCAGACACTGGTGGTCCCGCCTGCAATCCTGGCACTCAGGAGACTGAGGCAGGAGGATCATTAGGAGTTTGAGGCCAGCCTGGGCTACAGAGAGAGCTAAGGCCAGCCTCAACTGCATAGCAAGACTGTCTCAAAAAGCCCAAAACACACACACAAAAGTAAATAAAATAAGGGGGCGGGGAGATGGCTCAGTAGAATAAGCATTTGCCTGGCAAGCACAAGGGCCTGAGTTCAATCCCCGGTTCTGCCAAAAAGTAAGTAAAATATACTCCCAGCATGATGTGTTGCCTTACCACAGGCCCAAGCAGTACTCCGAAGGATCAAGGACTAGACTTGTGATGGACCTGTGATAAAAGTCTTTTCATTTTATAAGTTGATTGACTCAGATAGTTTGTTATAGTGACAGAAAGCTGACAAGCCCAGGAACATTTACAGGCAGCTTTGAATACTGAAGTCCCAAGAAAGTTCTGGCCTTAAGTTTGTTACCAAGCCACATGTAGGATGTCTCGTGGTGAGTCCTGTTGTGGACATGAATTCCTGAAGGTTCCTTTTTCCTGGCCTTCCTTCACTCTATTTTTTTTTTTTTGATAAATTTTTTATTTATTTATGTGTGTGCGTGTGTGTGTGCGTGTGCGTGCGTGCGTGGCCAGCTCAGCCCACCAGGGGGCGGGGCTGGCTGGCATGTGGTGCTGGGGGATTGAACCGCGGTCCCTGTGCTTTGTTTTGCTCAAGCTTGTTCTAAGTAGGTGCTTTAGACCACTGAGCCATCTCACCAGCCCTTTTGGCCAGCGGGAGAGTTGTGAGGTTCGAACTCCAGCAACCTGAGGCTGACAGCTTTGTGGAAGCAGCCACTTAAAGGACTGAGCTAGGGCCAGGCCCCCCCCTTCACTCTATTTTGTTAGAGCTTGACATACATGACTCCATTTTTGGTACTGGAAACTTTCAGTGTGCATTTCAGCATGTATGGTTTAGTACACATAGTGGAAGTACATGACCATTGTTTCGCAACCATCACTAGCATCCAGAGCTCCTTCCAGAGCTCTCCTCATCTTGTAAAGTAGAAGTTCTGTACCTATTAAATGGTAACTCCTGGGCTGGGGAGATAGCTCAGGAGAATAAGTGCCTGACTGGCAAGCACAGGTTCCTGAGTTCAATCCCTGGTACCACAAAAAAAAAAAAAAAAAAAAAGGTAACTCCTTATTGACCCCTTTCTAGAGTAAAAACTGCTCTTCATATAGCTAATCTACTAAACACCATACCTCGGCAACAGAGTGCACTACAGACATGGCTCATGACCACTTCCCAGGACCATGAGAGAATATCATATGACATACTAGTAGCCACAAAAAGATCAAACTTCAAACCCAGCCTCTACAGAATCTGTATCATTTTCACAACATTTATCACAATAAAATTGAAAAAGGATTAAGTTCAATAGTCATTAAATCAGGGATCATCTATATTTTAAGCCAGAGATGTACTAAAACTAACTAAAATCACAAGCTAGCCCACTTTCCCATGAACGGGAAGAGGTTAACCCCACAGCCTGGGTGCGTAATGAAGGACTCTGAAAGCCCTTTCTGGGGACATTTAATATATACTTCAGTCTCTACTCATATATAATATCTGGCATACAAAAATAACTTACGAAACATGTAAAGAAGTGAGAAAATATGAGTCATAAAAGGAGGAAACAGTAATTACAAACATCCACAGAGGGCTCAAGTCTTGAAATTTGCTAACAAAGAGCTTTAAGTAACATTGATAACTTTAAGAAAAAAATTTAAGATAAACAAAATGGGTAAACGATGTATTGCAGCAGAGAAATGGAAATGCTACAAAAAGAGCCAAAAGGAATTTTTAGAAACGCAAAGTATCTATGGGATACAAAGAATGTATTCGATGGGCTTAACAGCATTCCAAGCACAACAGAATCATCAGGAAGGTGAAAGATAGGAAAACAGCAAAGATCCAAATGGCAAAGAGCTCAGCATTGCCCGAGACCCTTGGGGGTGCGGGCCTTACCTACCCCCGACTGCCAGCCTCACCTTGTGCCACAGGGCCCGGAGGCAGTTTCTCCTCAAGGTCGTGTGCTGCCATGCCAGGTACTCATCCACACGCGCACAGGCCTGTGGGTCCTGAGGGTACCAGTAGTCAGGGACCCTGTACTTGTTCACCAGGTAGAGTAGGATGGCCACACTGTGAAAGGGCAGAGCGTGAGGGGTGGGGAGGGCACTGGACTAGAGACCTCATACCCGGGACCTTCCTTGATCTTTCTGACACTCTGCCAAGGTAGGGGCCTCATTTTTCAGACAAGGAAAGCAGATTTACAAGGGTGAAGGAGCTGGACCGCAGTGGCGCAGGTCTGTAATCCCAGTGCTCTTGGAGGCTGAGGCAGGAGGATTGCAAATTCAAGCCCAGGCTGGGCAATTTAATGACTTAGGCATGATCTCAAAATAAAATTTAAAAAAGGTCTGTGGATGTAGGTCTGTGTGAAGGCCCTGGGCTCAATCTCCGGGGAAGAGGGGAGGGAGAGAGAGAAAGAGAGACAGAAGGGAGGAGGAAGAAGAAAGCAAAAAGGTAAAGGAAAGAAGGGGAGGGAAGAGGAGAGAAAAGAAATAAAAGGAAAGGTAAGAAAAGGACAGAAAAGAAAAGGAAAGGGGACTTACCCCAGGGCATTTGGTCCTTAGTGGCAGAATTCAGGGTCTTTCTGAGGCTAATACACAAGGTAGGCCCGCCATCATATAAAAACCCACCACCAGCTGGGTGTGGTAGTGTACACCTGTAATCTCAGCATTCAAAAGGCTGAGGCAGGAGGATTACCACAAGGTGAAGCCCTGCCTGAGCTACATAGATAGGCCCTGCCTCAAAAAAGAAAGAAAAATTCTCAAGAGTGTGTCCCAACCAGTGTTCAGAAACAATTTTTTTTTCTTTTTTTCGGAACCTGGGATTGAACTCAGGCCCTTGCACTTGCCAGGCAAGCACTTATTCTACTGAACTATCTCCCTGGCCCCAAAAGTTGAGAATGATTTTTTTTTTTTTTTTTTTTTTTTGCTGAGTCAGGCTGCCTTGAGGGTGGGTCTGATAATGCAGGTGGAGGTGGGAATCAAACACAAGGTATCCTGCACCTGACTGCATTTGCAGGAGCAGGCACTTAAACAACTGAGCTAATGGGCAGGCCCCCCAGAGATGATTTCTGATTAGAGGCCCAAAGAGCTTCCAGCAAGAGGCAGCATCCAAGCTAAGCCTTTCAGAGGCTCCATTCTTTCCAGTCTGCATCCAGACCAGCCTCAGAGGGCCTGATTATTGAGAAAGGCTTTCTCATCATCTCTTTGTGCTTCACATCACTCTTTTTGCTAAAAATCAGCTCTGTTCAGAGTAACAAGATGGCTCAGCACCGAGACCACATGCAGGAAATGCCCAGGGTACTGAAGGGTCTTGGGACATCAAAGTTGCCAAGGTTCCATGGTGTTGGCTCCGTGCCCTGGGTTATAAGGGCTGTCATGATGTGAGGACGCAGATGGACCTCCAAGGACACAAGGGATGTATCAGTTGGGGCCATAGGAAAGCTTTCAGGAACTTGGGGCTCCTCAAGAGTTGACTGCCCCAGCTCCCTTTTTAAGAAGCCTGCATCTACACCCCAGCCTAATGCCCCAATTATTCTTCTTCCTTGTTCAAGTCACCTCTGAGGAGGGCTGCAGGTCCCCATGAGTCACAGACCTCTTGAGGGTGACAGAAGAGAAATGCAGGCTTCATATACTCCCCCGGGCTGGTACCTGTGGGTTCTCAACATGGGGCAGCCACAGGAGGCACCAGGAAGGAAGCATGGCACCGTCATGATGCCCCAGGACCATGTCTGGACTTCAGAGAGACTCTAAAGCATACAGTCTGGTATGGGCGGGTGACCCAGCTGACACAGGGGCAGAACTGTAAAAAGGGGGGCCGGGGAGATGGCTCAGTGGAATAAGCGCTTCCCTGGCAAGCGCAAGGGCCTGAGTTCAATCTCCGGTTCTGCAAAAAAAAAAAAAGGAACTGAAAAAAGGCTTGACTCTCCAAGATGAGGGAGGTTTGAACTTCTTGAGACCTGCTGTGATATAAAACATCCACATATCTGGTGGTTCTGCCCTAGGGGAGACCCACCTAGCGAAGCCTGCAGTGGCCTAAGGGTTGAGGGCATTAAGACACTTGGACACAACCTGGACCAGAGGGCTGGTGGGTGAAGCTGCCGCCCTTTCCTACCCTGCTCCCCCTTGCCTAGGGATACTCATCAACAACCAAAGGTCAAGAATGCGGGTAGCATAGCTTTCTGATTTCCAGCCATTCCAGTGAACTGGAAAAGCAGGCAGGTTGAGGTCAGTCCCAGCTCTCTTTGGCACCCTGTGCCCCTGAGGACTTCAGCTTATTGGTCTATAACACAGAGGGCTGGCCCAGGATGGCTCCAGCAAGGCGTGGCAGCAGCTCCAGGGGCCTCCATTACCTCTCAGTCAAGGTGAAGTCCCCATCCTTCAGGGCTGGCACCTTCTTCAGGGGGTTCACCCGGGCAAAGGCATCATCACTGAGGTGCTGGCCTGTGGAGAGCCCAGCATGAGAAGGGTGAGACTGGATCACTGAGCCTTCAGGCCCACTTCCTGCAATGCCCAGGTCCCAATTTCTTGGCTCTTCTCCCCTCTGAGACGCTCTCCTGAAGAGAAAAGGCTGCTAGCAGAAGAGTAGGAGGCTGCTGGAGCAGATGGTACAAAACAGACTCGGCACCCTTGGACAAACCCTGCCCACACACACAGACCACCTTCCTGCCAAAGAGCTCAGAGCACAGGGCAGTGCCTGGGCCTGCACACACCCACCACCAACTCTTGGTCTGGCCACTGCCTGCTTCAGGAGCTCCCACCTGGAGTGTTCCAACCCCCATGGAGGTCATCTGGGTACAGCACCCCTCCCTCTATGGAGTAAGAGGGTGAACAGAAGAGTAGTCTTTGCCTGATTCTACTCACTTGTCACCACCTTCTCCTGGCCCTCTGTGTCCCCTGCTCTCCCTGCCCCAGAAGCTTCAGAGCCTGCCCTGCTTTTGGGCCCTGCTAATGAAAGGGGAAAACTTTGAGAGAAATCGTCCTTTTAAAAACTTAGTTATTTTGAAACTGCTGAGCTCTGTAACTGCTTCATGGCCTTGTAATTACTTTCTTGATTCCTGGAACCACAAGAGCATAAGTGAACATATGGGCCTGATTGTACATCGTACTGGGCTTCATAAACTGACGGTCATTAATCTGTCCTTGTAACTGATGATCTCACCCTGTTAGCTAATCAGAAGAACTTCCAGGCTGTTCTATCTCACCTTTGTGTCTCCTTTGTACTTCCTGCTTGTGCGTCACATGAAAGCCTAGACCATCAGAGATGGGAGAATGATCCTGGGAATGAGCCCCACCAGTGCCCCTCTGTGTAAACAAATCTGCCTCCAAACTGTGGGTGCCATGTTGGCTCTTCTGATCACCACTGCACTAATTCTGGGACACTCTCATTGCTCACCCACCTGCAGCGCCTGAAAGGTGCAGTCCGGTGGCCCTGAGACCAGGACCTCTGCTTCAGCTCCTCTAAATGTCTTCTGTCCCCGCAGATGCAGCCTAACACACTTCTCAGGAAACCCAAGTGCCAGTGACACTCTGCTCTACAGTCTTTGGTGGTTCCCCAGCTCTCTTGGAGCTGGTGGAAGCTCCTCAAATCATAGAATCTCAATAAAGCCCTCTCTTTACCCTCCTCCCCCAGGGATACACTCCCCTCCTTTCCTAGTGAAATGCACAGCTCTCTCCACCCTTGCATGGACAGCCAGCTCCATGATCCGCTCACCCCTCGTGCTCTGCAGAGCCAGCCCCCCACGCCCGCAGAGAAGGCTGGGAGGGCTTCAAGTGTCAGGCAGGGGGACCACTGTGCAATAGCCAAAAGGGTGGTGCAAGGGCTGGGTGGAAGGCTTAGCCAAGTAGTCACCCAGTGTGGACATCCTGCAACACCTGCGTTCTGCTGCCCTCTCCCCTGAGCACCCCGCTCCCGCTGGGCATGGACCTCAACTTGCCAGCTGTGTCCTTGAGGTCCTCAAAAGTCTGACAGAAAAAGCAAACATCTGGCTCAGAGTGCAGGGTTCACCACGGAGTGGGAGAGAAGGGACAGCTCCCAGCAGAGACAGGTAAGGTAAGGACAGGTAAGTAAGGTACAATGAAAGAAACAGGCTGGGTACAGTGGTGCTGCACACTTGTAAGCCGAGCACTCGGGAAGCTGATGCAGGAGGATCACCACGAGTTCCAGACCAGCTTGGGCTACATAGTGAGCTCAAAGCAATCTGGACTATATAGCAAGACCCTATCTCAAAACACACACACAGAGAGAGAGAGAGAGAGAGAGAGAGAGAGAGAGAGAGAGAGAGGCAGGCAGGCTAAGAATGTAGCTCTGTGCAAAAGGATGAGCTCAATTCCCACTACAAATAAGCAAATAAATAATTGCAAGGTGGGCATGGAGGCACACATCTGTAATCCTAGCACTTGGAAGGCTGAGACAGGAGGATCACCTCAAGTTTGAGGCCAGTATGTAGGCTACATACTGAGTTCAAAGTCTGGACTACAGAGCGAAAGCCTGTCTCAAAAAACCAAAAAATAAATAAATACAGGCAGATAGAGCCAAGGGCAAGGCTGGAAAAGGGGGGGCCCAGGGCACTGCCGCCTCTTCACCCTGTTGCCGGCGAAGCGCAGAGCGTCACAAACACGGGGGCTGATTCTGTCCCAGCCCCCACACTTGGTCCCCTACCCCCTGTCCTCCAGACCCCATCTCATCTCTGCAGGCCCTCGTCCCACGGTGCAGATTACACCCATTTCTGTTCACCAGGTCTGGCTCTCTCCGCTCTGCCTGCCAGTCCTCTGGCTGCAGTGGAGCCCCCAGTGTTCATTCCGTGCACTGCACAGTTCGGAGGTGTCCCAGGCTTGGAGCTCCCCAGAGGCTCGCCGCTCTCTTAGTCTCCAAACCCGGCCCCTGATGGCCCCTGGGAAGGGTGGTGCGAGGAGCAGCCACCAAACTGTCGGCCGCCCCCTCGCCCCTTCCCTAGGCCTAAGGCCCGGCCCACCTTTGCGCAGCTCCACGGTGCGCAGCTGGAAGGGGATACCGTTCTTCTTGGCGAAGATGTAGATGGCGCGGCAGGGCTGGGACAGCAGGTCCAGGTAAAGCTCCAGGCACATGACGGAGAGAGCGGGACCAGACTCGCTAACTTGCGGAACACTGCAAAAACTCCCGCGCAGGGTCTCGGGTCTGGGCCTTCGAAGCAAGCCAGGCGCGGACACGCCCGGAGCGCCGCCCCGAGGGTGCTTTGCTCTAATTGGTGGGGGCGAGGGGTGTGTCCGAGGGGCTGGACTCCGGGAGTCTGAACCTAACCGCCTTGGCTCAGGGGCACAGAGACAGGTGCAAACTGGCTTGACTTAGCGTAAATCTTCGAGGGACAGATCTCTCCTGGCATATGTCAGAATTTTTTATCGCCCCCGTTTCTCAGACGAGGAAACTGAGGAACTATGTGATGATAGACCCAGAAATCCTAGCTGGAGACTGCATCCTCCTAGATCAACACTCCTGAGACCTCGCTGCCGCCGAGTGGCAAAGCTGCAGGGCTTGTGCTGAGCATTACGTGCTCCCTCGCGCCACTCCCATGGCATGCCCTGGCATCTCACAGCCCTTTTCATTTCTTATCTTGAAACAAGGTCTTGCTAAGTCTGACAGTTGCTGGACAGTCTGACAGGCTGGACTTGAACTTGCAATCTTCCTGCCACGGTCTCCCAGAATGCTGGGATTGCAGGTGTGCCCCACCACAGCCGGCTTCCACTTGTTTTATGAGGCAGTAGTTCTGTTCACGAAGGGAGAGCCTCCTCATTGAGTCACTTCCCAGAAAGCCCTCTCATACGATTAAGTTCCGCCATAAGGGGACAGCACTGTTCAGCGCTCAGCACTGAATCTGTTTCTTCCCTTCTCTTGGCTACGGTTTCTCCACCTTTAGAATAATGCGGAAGATAAAGACCTGGCCCACCTGCAAGAAACTCCACAGTGCACAGCCGGAGGTGATGGTGTGTTCTTTTTTTTTTTTTTTTTTTTCTTTTCATGTATTTAGTACAGGGTCTACAGAGTCTCACTATGTAGATCGGACTCGTAGTGATCCTCCTGTTTTCAGCCTCCCAAGCACTGGATTTACAGGCATGACCACCTCGCCCAGTCTCCATCGCTATCTCAGCGTGCTGGGGTGGCCAGGCCTGCATGCAAGTCAAGTTGGGGATTGAACCCGGCCACTGTGCTCTCCTAAGCAGGCGCTTTAGTTTGCTGAGTGAACTGGCTGGCCCGGGATGGTGTTTTCTTGACAAAGATGTAGACAGGTGTAGCAGGGCTGGGACAGCTGGTCCAGGTGGAGCACCAGACCCGTGCAATGCCATGATCGGGGTTCCCTCGCTGAGCCTCAAATCCCGGGCTTGCCCTTGCCACCAGGGACGCCCAGGTCTCAACACCCAGTTGGTCAAATGATATCATGGTCAATTGTTAACATCTCAAACAAATTAACTAAAAACGCATTGTCAGATCAGAACATTTTCTACACAATCAGAGACATTTCTGCAAGGGAAGATGTATTGGTCAGGGTTTTACTTAGAGGAACAGATATAATATAAGGAACAGATATTAGCACAAGATATATAATGTATAAGGAATTCCAAGATTGGCTCAGGACAGTAAGCCGCAGAGTCAGATGGGGGAGTGTACAGAGGGCGTCTGCACACCCCAGACTGAGGAGTTCAGTCCCAAGGTCTGAAGCTTACTGCTGTGCTCCATGAAAGTCTCTAGCCGTCAGCTGTTGGGTCTGCGACGACAGGACGCTGAAGTCTACCAGGGAAGGTGAAGGATCCAAGCCGGAGGCGGAAGAGACTGCGCTGCACGCCAGGCGATGAAGTCCAAGCCAAATGCGAAGACTGAAGTTCCTCTGACAAAGTGGAACATTGACTACTTCCTCAGCCCCTTTATAGGGTCTCTTTGTGCTGAGTCACAATTGAGGGCAGAACGAATTGTGCCCCAGGGCAGGACCCCCACCAGCCGGAAGCGGACCGCGGAGTAATCCGGCCAAGTTGACACAATGTAACAACCGCTACAGAAGGAAAGTTGGTAAGGGTGATTTGGTGAGGAGGGGTGCCAGGGAGCTCAAACTGGACCACTGCTTTGCTGCTGAGTTACACCCTAACATCCGCCCCCTCTTTCTTGTCCTGGGGATCGAACTCAGGACCTTGTGCTTAACAGGCAGGCGCTTATGCCATTGAGCTATCTCCCTGGCCTACATCTCCTTTTTCTAAGACCAGAGTTTATTTGAAAACTGAACTGTGTTGTCTAGACCGCTCTTGCACTTTGGATGTTCCTGCCTCAGCCTCCCTTGTGGCTGGCCTTACAGGCATGCATCATTGCACCCAACTGTGGTAATGTTATTAAAGTGAAAAAAAAGTTTAAGAAAAGATGAGAAAATCAGACTTCCATGTTGAAGTGGTTTTTTTTTTTTTTTTTTTTTTTTTTTTTGTTTTTTTTTGAAAAGTCTACAGGGTGTTCAGGGTCTCACTACTAGATTGGACTCATAGTGGTCCACCTGCTTACAGCCTCCCAAGAGCTGGGATTACAGGCGTGTGCCACCATGCCCAGTCCCAATTGCCATTTCAGGGCACCCTGGGGGCGGGGCTGGCATGGCAGGCCCTGGGATCCAACCCTTGGCCCCTGTCAATGTTGAAGTTTTTAAAGCTTTAAAAAGTTTTAAAAAGCTAGCAGGGGTCGGGGAGATAGCTCAGTAGAATAAGCACTTGCCTGGCAAACACAAGGGCCTGAGTTAAATCTCCAGTTCTGCCAAAAAAAAAAAAGCTAACGGGCATGACTACATACCTGTAATCCCAGCACTTGGGCATTACTGTGTGTGCAAGGTCAGCCTGGGTTACAAAGTGTTTTGAAGGCCAGCGTGAACTGCATGGTGAAACCCTGTCTCAAAAACGCACACATGCAAAATAAAAGGAACCAAACACTAGGCAGAGGCAAGAGCTTGCCTCATCTCTCAGTGACTCCAGCCAGTGCCCCAGGGAAGAGCTGCCAGGATCCAGGTCCATTCAATCTCTGGTTCCACAAAACAAAAAACGAAAACCAAAAAGGATTCCGGTCCAAGGGAGAGCCAGCCTTATGACTCTAGAACCTAATTTGAAGCTGAATGTGGTGGCACACATCTATAATCCTAGCCCTCAGGAGGCTCAGCATTGCCTTAATTTTGAGGCCAACCTAGACTATACGGTGAAGTCAAAGCCAGCCTGAACTGCATAGCGAGGCCCTGTCTCAACAAACAACACCTACTTTGGTCCAAAACCCAGGATCAGTCACGTTCTTTGGGTTATGCCTTAATTATTTTTCTCACTGAGCCAAAAAAACCCAACATCTGAAATTAAAGGAGGAGTGGTTTGCTTTAGCTCACAGTTTGCAGAGGTTTCAGGTTATGGCTGGCTCCCAGGCAGGTGGCATGGCAGAGGGGTGTCACAGAAGAGAAACATGGCCAAGCAGGACAGGCAGGATGCAGCAAGTAGCAAGGAGAATAGCAGCAGCACCAGCAGCACCAGCAGCAGCAGCAGCAGAATAAGCCTCTGGCCTGCCTTCTCTTCCTCACTTTATATTCCATCTAAACTGTAAACCTATTCATTGGTGCTAGCCACACCCAGGATGGGACATCCTTAATCCCAGCATCATGCGCTAATCTACATTCACACACTAATCCAGCCACCTTCAAAACTTCCCACCTATGACCAAATGAGACTTTGGGAGGACATCTAGATCCAAGGCATAACAGGAAGGCCTCGATGGCTTAGAAGAAGTGACCGTGATTGTGGCAAGGACCTGAAAGGCAGATTTCCAGCCAGCATCAGGCAAGTGGCTGGGCTGTTCAGTCCTACAGTCACAAGGATGTGAATTCTGTCAAAATCCCGAGGGAGTGTGGGCGGGAGACTTCCTCAGTTAAATTTCAGTTGGTAGGAGAAGCAAAGTAGCTTCCTCTAACCTCATGAATTTTGGGGGAGAGTGAACACCAAGATTAGTTGGAAGATTGGAAACTCAGCCCTGGCTGAGGATTTGAGGACATGGTGGAAGGCTGAGGCAGGAAGATCACAAGTTCCAGCGCAGCCTAATCAACATAGTGAAACCTGTTTCAATAAAACGGTGGTGGCAGGGCATGGTGGCTTATACCCATAGTCCTAGCAGTTGGGAGGCTGAGGCAGGAGGACTGCTGAGAGCTTGAGGCCAGCCTGGGGCTACGTACTGAGTTCAAAGCCTGCTTGAACTACATAATGAAGCTCTGTCTAAAAAAGGGGGTGATGGGGGCTCAATGTGAAAGCTCTGTGTTTAATTCCCAGTATAAGAAAAAAGAAAGAAAGAAAGAAAGAAAGAAAGAAAGAAAGAAAGAAAGAAAGAAAGAAAGCCAGCCAGCTTGCCTGCCCAGAGCCTGGTCCCAGCCAGTCTCTTGTGCTTCTGGTTTTTCCATGTGATCTTTCCCAATCCCACATGTTCTGTCCTGTTATCACTACCATTAGGCCCTCACTAGAGACCAAATCAATGAGAATACTCAATCTTGGGTTTTCAGCTTCCGAAAGTTCCCTTATTGTCTGCATAAGCTGAGTGATTTTTCTTATTAAATGGTGCTGATTAGAGGGTTTTATTTTTTTTTTTCTTCCTTGAATGCCTTCAGGGCACTTTTGGCCAGCTGGAGAGTTGTGAGGTTCGAACTCCAGGAACCTGAGGCTGACAGCTTTGTGGAAGCAGCCACTTAAAGGACTGAGCTAGGGCCAGGCCCCCAAATGGTGATGATTAGAAAGGAAGAAATTAATTCTTGTCTCTCTTCTCTCTCTGCGTGTGTGTGTGTGTGTGTGTGTGTGTGTAACACACTTTTTTCCTTCTTTTTCTTCCTCTCTTCTTCCATTTCTGGAGATGGAACCTACGGCCTTGAACATAGTAGGTAAGTGCTCTACCACTGAGCTACATCTCCACCACAGTGTCCTTTCTTCTAATTGTAAGAGACCGGATAACGAAGATCAAGGCCTAACTGACCTTCTCTGCAGCACACAGAAGAAAAGCAGCAAGCTGTGCTCCTTTGGCACCATGCAGGCAGGCTTGCACCTTGCAAGCATGGTGACCTGGGGAAGAGTCGCACAGCTGAGATCTAGGTGTTTACCTGGGCATGTACCACAGAGAACAGCAGGCAGATGAATCTTCTGCTACCCTAATTGCTCGCCCCCAGGTCTCACGTAAATAAAAGTGAGGTGAGCCAGATGCTCAGAGCTCTTTGTCCAGTAGAGGCAAGAACTACACGGATGCTCTTTCAAAATTATCCCAGTTGGGCTGGTGAAATGGCTCAGTGGTCTAAAGCACCT
>NW_004524655.1:9521130-9542498 GCF_000260255.1 Octodon degus | reverse complement strand
AGATCCTTGGTAACTTCCCTGGTGATTTCTTCTTTGACCCATTTGCTGTTTACAAGGGTGTTGTTTAGTTTCTACCTGTGATCTGTTTAGTTTTCCTTCTGCTATTGATTTCTAATTTCATTTTGTTGCAGAAATCAGGACCGGATGGCAAACACTGCGCACCAACGAGTTTGGAAGGCGTCGTACTTTGTTAACACTAGGGGGCTGTGGGAAGGCAAGTTCCAAATCATCAACCCTGAGCAAGAGCAAAGCAGGCTCTTAAAACACATTTTTGCAAGCAGGATTACAAAGGCTGAGAGCGAGTACTTCATCATTGGTTACATATGTTTAGTCATGTATTTCTAGGCAGATTTACTTGGGGTGGGTGTTGGATAGAGGTTACTTAGCATATTATAGGGGAGGGGCCAGCAAGATAGCTTAGCAGTCTAAAACGCCTACTTAGGCAAGCTTAGGCAAATGGACAGATCCACAGTTCAATCCCTGGCACTGCATGCCACACCAGCCCTGCCCCCAGAGTGGGCTGAGCTGGCTACAAAAAAAAAAAAGAAAGAAAGAAAGAAAGAAAGAAAGAAAGAAAGAAAGAAAGAAAAGAAAAAGAAAAAGAAATGAGCATGTTATAGGGGGAATGACAAGCGAATTGCTGCCAAGGTGTAATCAATCACTTGCGTTCTTGACTGGGTCACTGCGTCCGGAGCAGGAATTCTGTCCCAAGCAGAAAAAGCCTGAAGCAGGCTAGCGAACAGGATGTTTTTCTGGCCTTGATGCAGCTGTATATGGTCAGACAGGGCTGAATCTAATCATCTCTGAGTTTAGGCAGTCAAAACTAATGGAGTTGGGCTGGTGAGATGGCTCAGTGGTCTAAAGCACCTACTTAGAACAAGCTTAGCTAAAGCACAGGGACCGCGGTTCAATCCCCCAGCACCATATGCCAGCCAGCTCCGCCCCCTGGTGGGCTGAGCTGCCCCCCACACACAAATAAATTAAATAAATAAAATTTAAAAAAACTAATGGAGTCTGGGAGCCTATTTATGAAGCGTCTAGATTTTTTTAAATTTGCTCTTAAACACGCTTGTAATCCCAGTGCTTGGGAGGCTGAAAAACGAGAAGGATCACTCCAAGCCCGATCTGTGTATTGAGACCCCACAGACCCTGTACTAAATGCATAATAAATAAATAAATTTGCTCTTTAAATTTCACTGTGTTCAGGGAATATACTTTGCATGGTTTCAGTCTCTTGAAATTTGATATTTACTTTATAGACTAATATATAGCCTGTGCATTTGAGAAAAACGTTTAGTCTGTTGTTGTGGGGAGTGTGTTCTAGTAGGTCCAACTGGCTTATGGTGTTGTTCCTTGATGATTTTCTATCTAGTTATTCTATTGTTGAAAGGGGCTGTTAAAGTCATCAGGGGCCGGGGAGATGGTTCAGCAGAATAAGTGCTTGCCTGGCAAGCACAAGGATCTGAGTTCAATCCCTGGTTCTGCAAAAAAAAAAAAAAAGTCATCAGTTATTATTATTGATAATTTAATCATATTTAACTTTTAAGTTTTGTATTCTTTATGAAAAATGAGGGGCTGGGGAAATAACTCAGTGGCATAAGTACCTGCCTGGCAAGTGCAAGGTTCCACGTTCAATCCCTGGTACCACAAAAAAATAAAAAAACAAAAGAAAAGAGAAGACCTGTGACCATCACCCACTTCTACATCAGACTCTGATTATACCAACTGTTATGGCTTATGTCTAGATGATCCCTGGAAGCCTCATGCAGTCATGGGGCGGGCTTGTAGAGTTTGGGATTGACTCGTGATCCAATGCTGGGATTATGGGTGTGAGTGTTACACCCACCCTGCGGCAGGCAGCCTGCACACAATATCAGGGAGGGAAAGAGGATTGCTCCCTGCTGATCCTCCCTTTTTGCTCTCATGGCTTTTTCTGTTCCCTGCCATCACTAACTGTTGCCCTCTGCCATGTGCCAACCTGCCTTGGAGCCAGCCAAGTATGGACTGAAACTTCCACAAACTGTGAGCTAAATAAACCTTTCCTCCTTTGAACTTGGGCATCCAGTATTTTGTTCCAGCAATGAGAAAAGTAACCAAGACATCAACTGTCCCCAACTCAGCAACCATGATGGTTCTTCCAGTTCTTTATTAGATAAAAGAACAGACTTGTTTTTCAGCCTCTCTCGTGAAGGAGGAGGCTCAGGGGGCTGAGTCAGCGGGTCTCTGGAGGATGAGCTCCCTGTAGGTCATTTGTAGGTCACCGCAAAGTTGCAGATCCTTTCTCTCACCATTGGATCCAACGTCGAAACGTCCCACTCTACTAACTTCACCAGCCGATCATGGGCCTCCCAGAAGAGGCTAGAGCCGATGTACAGCTCCACGCGCATGCGCCACTCGGCCAGCTTGGAGCTGCCAAGGAAGACGTTATGATTGCCCCCCATGGGCTGTGGACAGAAAGGGAGACATAGCGTAGGGACAGCCCTCTCGTGTCTTCTCTTCCAGTCTCGAGGCCCTTCCTCATCTTCCTAGTGACCCAAGGCCTGGGCAAGGGCTCACAAGCTAGAGGTGAATTTAGGATGGAGGAGCCATCATTCCCCAGCTTCTTTGGTCCCTGATTTGGCTGCAGTGTCTGAAGCCCTTTCTGAGGTGACCCCCAGCCCTGAGGCGGTTTCCACTTCTCTAGCCTAAAACCTCCCACAGGTCCTGCTTTCTCTGAAGGAAACCCTCAACACCAAGGACAGGGAGGGGCCCTCAGCTCCCCTCCCCCTGTGTTGCACTTCACTCTGTGATCAGGCATAGAGGCTGAAAGACATGTGACAGCCTTGTTGGCTTGTTAGGAAATACGCATTCAAGGTGTTAGGGGACTCTCATAGGAGAGTAGAGGATAAAGGGTGCAGGGCTGTAACTTGGAACAGCTCAGTTACACTGCACTGCACGTTGAACAGAACCAAAGTTAGCACCATGGATACCAATCAGGGCTGGTGCTGACTTGCAAGACACTGACTGGATCTAAACTGCCCATCCTGCACATACCTGCTCCCCCAGAACTGGCTACCCTTCCCTGATTGTAAAGGCCACCAAAAGCCACATAAAGACCACCATGTGCCTCCACCTTCATATCAGATACTGCCCTGACCCAGCAAACTTGGCTGGAGCTCTGGAGAAGAGGCAAGGCCAGGAGGACACCTCTTGAGGCTCTGAACATGTTCTAAAAGTCCAGAGGAAGAGGAGGAGGCATCTGGGATGCCGGGAGATAGACCAGGGGATGCGGTGTTCTCTTTATCCTGGTCTCACCCTCTAGCTCCTCCCCACATTGTAGATTTCTTGTCAAGAAAGTTCACCCTGGGGCTGGGAAATGTCTCAGTAGAATAAGCACATGCCTGGTAAACTCAAAGGCCTGAGTTCAATCCCTGGTTCCACCAAAAAAGAAAAAAAAGAAAGTTCACCCTGACCTGACTTCCACAGCCCTCACTGTGGCCTTACTTGCCTCTCTAGCTTCACTAATCCAGCCTCAATTTATGACCCTGCCAATGTCAGGTGCCTTCTGCCTCTGCTCAGGCTCTGGCCCACCCCCAGCCTCCCATCCCTCACCTGCATCATCTCCATCAAGGCCACCAAGTCAGCCAGTGAGATGTGGTCCCCTGTGATGAACATCCTGTCCTGTAGAAACTTCTCCTCGAATAACTGGAGGTTTTTCTTCACCTCTTCCAGTACTTGATTGGTCTTCTCCACTGAAACCTCCTCACCTGTGATCATGGGGATCAGCAACTGGCCAGGTTGGGGAGAGAAGGGAAGTCGATGCTGCACACCTGTCCCACCTACCCTCCAGGCTTCCATATCCTTATCTGCTAGATAGATATTGGACCATACCAAGGATGGAAACAGTTCTCCATCTTTTTGCAGTTCTGACTAATAATGAAGATTCATGGGGCCACTAATTGGTTCAAAAGGAATTTGAGGCTCCAGTGAGGAGTCCTGTGATGGATTAGTGAGATCTGTCACAAGTTGCAATGGCTTGGGTGTGGTTTGAGGGTGTCCCCAAGAGTTGGTGTGTTGGAAGCTTGATCTCCAGGGCAGCAGTATGAGAGCTGGTGGAAGCTCACAGTGCTTTAGCCTTTGAGAGGCATGGGGACACACGCCTGTAATCTCAGCTACTGAGGAAGCTGAAGCAGCAGAATCAGTCAGTCCCTGGGCAACTTAGGGAGACCCTGTCTTGAAAAAAGGAGGGGGGGGCCTGGGGACATAGCTCGGTGGTAGGCTGGGAGATGGCTCAGTGGAATAAGTGCTTCTCTGGCAAGTGCAAAGGCCTGAGTTCAATCCCCGGTTCTGCACCCCCCCCAAAAAAAAAGACATCTTCCCTTCTCCCAAAGAGACAACTCTAGCATCCTTATGAGTCTGTGAAAAAATATGCGTAGCTTGGTGGTAGAGTACCTTTAGATTTGATCCCCACTGACCTGGAAAGGGATTAATAAGGTAGTTCTCATAGGACTCTGAATCCATTCCTAAGACATCAAGTTATAATCAAAGAGGGAGAGTGACATTATCCCCACTCTCTGACCTCTTGTCTTGCCATGTGACCCTTCAAGGGCTTGCATCCATTGTGCAGAGGTGGTTCTGTGCTGTTGGAACTTTCAGTCTCCAAAACTGTGAGTAAAATAAGCCTCTTTTTAAAAAAAGTTGCTCAGCCTCTGGTGTTTTATTATAGTAATGTGAAACAGACTACGGCACAAGCATAAGATTGGAAATAGAGACATATAGTCTGGTTATTTGTCTTTTGGGTCTTTTGACTCATTTTTCTAGCTCAGAATGAAATTTCTTTATTCCTGTCCTGGTTTGAGTCATATGAACCTTTCCTGGGTATCTCTCTTCTTGTTGAAACAACTCTTTCACACTCAGGGGTTCATTGTAAACCTCTAGCGGCTCTGTAAGGCAGGCAGGGGAGGGAACAGAGGCAGTGAGGCTCAGGGAGGGAAGAAGATGTGCCTGAGCTCCTCAGCAGTCCATCGAGTGGGGATGGGACTCCAGGGTTCTTGTCACCTTTGCTCCCTTGTCCCTGAGGCCCAGATGTGGACCTGCTCACCTTGATCCAGAGTAGCTTGCTCATGGGCTGCTGAATGGCTATGTGCTGCCAGGACATGAACTCGTCCACTCGGGCACGCATGTGCAAGTCTGGAGGGTACCAGTGAGAAGGTGCACTGTACTTGCGGCACAGGTAGAAAAGGATAGCCATGCTGCAGAAAGGGTAGGTCAGGGTCACTGCCTTGGCCTTCTGAAGGCCCCAGCACCAACCACGGCAGCATGGCCTGGGCCCATCTGCTCCTCGGTAGCCTCTAGTCACAGGCAGACTGTCGGTGCTAACATTTTTCCAGGGGAAGGAAATATTCCAAAAAGCCCTGGGAAAGGGCTTTGTAGTCAGTGACGGCAGGGAGACCTGGAAGGTGAGCAGGAGTCAGTGGATGGCATCAGGAAGGGAAGCCAGACCAGAGGACATGTGCTGAGCATCAGGGTGAGAGAGAGTGAGGTGAGGCAGGAAGGCAGGAGCAGGTGAGGGTATCTGGAAGGATGGGGACCAGTGCGGCATGAAATGAGGTACCAGTGGCACTATGGAGGCCCGTGGAGGTGCAGGGAAGAGTTGGATTTAACCCTTGGGAAATGAGAAGATGTATCCCTCTGTGCCGGGTGGAGGGGACAGCATGAATAACAGGAAGGCCAAGATGGTAGCTCCTGTAAAACCAAAGGAAAGAGAGTTGGCAAGGGGGAAGCCTCAGAGACCCAGAGGAGGGGACAGATTGGAGACTTGATTGGGAGTAGGGGGCAGGCATGTCTCCAGCCTTGCTGATGGATGGCCAGCACAGGAAACTCCACTGAACAAAGGACCCAGTTCCTTTGTCATCATCTGTAGGAAACACACAAAGATACAGAAGCGGGGGGGGGGGGGGAGCAGAGGAGGTGCTATGGTTTGGACCGCCCCAAGAAATAGAGATTGAAATTTAATCCTCATTGTAAAGTGTTAAGACACAGGCCCACCAAGAGTGATTGAGTCAAGGGGGCTCTGCCCTCAACCCCATTCACGAATAAGGAGATTCCTGGGCTACCACAAGACAGGCTTTGGTGTAAAAGCAAGCTCTCTCTGGTCTGCTCCTTCTGTCTCACCGTGGGTCTCTGTGCCATGCTAGGACCCAGAGGCAGGGCCCTTGCCAGGCGCTAAGCGGATGGCAGCTCCACGCTCTTGGACTTCCTAGCCTCCAGAGCCATGAGCTAAATTCAACCTCTGTCCTCCTTGAGAAATTTTCCAGTTTGTAAGGTTCTGTTTTAGCAACCCAAAAATGGACAGACATGGGGCTGTAGGAAAAGAAGAGCATCAGAGATAGATCGACGAGCTGTGACACTTGAAGCTTATCTGGACCCTGATTCAAGCAAACTGCTAAGGAATTGC
This sequence comes from Octodon degus, assembly GCF_000260255.1. Taxonomy (NCBI): domain Eukaryota; kingdom Metazoa; phylum Chordata; class Mammalia; order Rodentia; family Octodontidae; genus Octodon; species Octodon degus. Next base: position 9,536,062 of record NW_004524655.1, on the reverse strand, counting down.
CCATGAGATAAAGACTTTTTTATGGGAACTGGATACTTGCCCCCCAAAAATCCAAGCATCACTGCTTCTGTTGAGTGGAAAAATACTGAGAACTGAACCTAGGGTCTTCTCACTGGGCTACATCCTAAATCTTTTTTTAAAAAATATATTTATTTATTTGTATTTTGAGACAGGGTCTCATTGAAGCATTAAGTTTCCCAGGATGGACTGGAATTTACAATCATCCTGCTTTGGCCTCCCACAGTGCTGGGATTATAGGTTTGCACTGCCATACCTGGCTTACTGTTAATGTATTAGATACTATGAAGTCATTGAGTATTGATGGTTTTAAGAGGTACATACGTTCCTAAGCATGTATGGATGTCTTAGTTATTTTTCTTTCGTTGCTGAGGCAAAAATCAGACATCCTGGCCAGCAAAATAGCTCAATGGATTAAAGCAGCTGCTAAGGCAGACACAGGGGCCAGGAGTTCGATGATCCCCGGGCCTGCCACGCTGGCCCCACCCCCAGAGCACACTGAGACAGCATTGAGACCGGGCGTGGTGGCATGCCTGTAATCCTAGCAATTGGGAGGCTGTAAACAGGAAAATTACTATGAGTCTTATCTATGCAATGAGACCCTATATACCCTGTACACCCGGTCCTAAAAAAAAAAAAAAAAAAAAAAAAATCAGACATTCAAAGTTAAAGGAAGAAAGGTTAATTTAGCTCACAGTTTGTAGCAGTTTCAGTCCATCATCGACCAGCTCCAAGGCAGGGTGGCTTGGCAGAGGGACATCACAGAAGAGACAGCTCTTGGTGCTCACAAGACAACAGAAACAACCAGGGCGGACCACAGTTCTTTCTGCCCCTTTTATCTTATTCAGGCTACTGACAGCAGGTAGCACTCAGACCCTTAATCCTGGTGCCCTTGAGCCTAGCACTGTATCATGAGCCAATTCCAGCATTACACACTGTAGATCCAGCCACCTCTGACAAAGCCCCACCTATGGCCGCAGGAGGCTTTGGGGGAACATCTACATATAGCCATAACTGTGAGGAAAATGATGGAGGGTCCAGACGGAAGGAGAACTGGGTAGGGTGCATATGAGACGATATGTGCTCAAGCAACAGTCGCTGGAGCGGGCAAATAGACGCATGGGGTCTTGTACTGTTCGTTAGCAGCCAGCCTCCTTTAGTACCTGTGAGTAATGTTCCACAGCAGACAGCTGAATAAATGTTAGTGGTCGGTCCCCACTGAGTCTCCCAGGAACAGCAGAGAAAGATGATGGAAGGGGTCCTTACCTTTCAGATAAGATAAATTTTCCATCTCTGAGGCCGGGCAACTTCCTTAGGGGGTTAATCTCGATGTATTCCCTGCTGTGGTGGTGACCTGAGAGGGGCAGGGAGACTTTGAGACTAATGGGATGCCAGGGAAGAGAAAACGGGACTCTGAGAGACAGAAATGCCTTTGCTCTGTGCTAAGACGGTGAGGCTGACTTGAGGAACGGTGTGGCTTGTCCAGGCCACGAGTCAGTAGCAGAGCAGGATTCCTGCCTCCTTGCCTGTGTCCACCCCACATTCAGTGACCCCTCTCCCCCTGGACCGAGACACACTTTGGCTCCCAGAAGCTGGACGTCTCCAGCCCCCTTGCCTAACACCTAGGGCCTGAAGCCATAGCCTGTGAATGTGCCCTGGCCCCGTGTCCCGCCCCTCTAATCCTGCCATCCCTTCCACTGTCCTCCTTTTTAGAGAGGCAGGGCAGGGGTAGCTGATGGCACAGGAAGTTTAGTCCAGAGCATAAGTTGAGAATCTGCAGGGGAGTCCTTCAGATACAACTGGGGTTGTCTGAGCTGGACAGGGACTCCACAAAGGGGGCAGAAACTGTCACCCTTCCTGACCAGCTGCCTCTGAGGCAGGTCACAGGGCAGGATTTGGCAGTGTTAGTCCCCAGGAGAGCAAGCAGGCAATTGCAATATTTGGTGATAAGAGGTGAAAAGGTGTCAGTGAAGCCAGCAAGCTGCCTGAGAGGAGAAGGTGGGCTTCAGGAGTGGTGCAAATAAACTCCATCCTGCCCCCTTGGAGAAAAAGCTGTGAATGATTCATGATATTTCTTTGAGACCCTGTAAAAGTAAAATGTGACTCTTGTCATGTTCTGCTCTGTCTGTGGAGTAGCCAACCTCTCTGTCTTTTCCCTGGGGCCACATACGGCACAGTCAGTTGTGTTTCTGTGCCTGTAACCCACATTAGCTGGTGTGATACCTCAGGTGGAAAGGTTTCTGGGGCTTCCGTTCCAACTTTATTTCTGTAGCTCCCATGCCTCCTCCTCATTGAGGCCTTTGTCTCTGTAAGCCAAGCCTTTCTGTTTTTGAAACAGGGTCTCGATATGTAGCCCAGGTTGGTTTCAAAGTAACATGGATCCTCCTGCCTCAGCCTCTTGAGTGCTGGGATTAAGGCATGTGCAACCATACCCAACTGCCTTTTCTTTTCTTTTTTCATTTTATTTTTTTTTAATGTATTTGGTACAGGATCTCACTACACAGCTCAGACTCGTGGTGATCCTCCTGTTTTCAGCCTTTCCAGCCCTGGGATTACAGGCGTGCGCCACCATACCCAGACTCATTTACTGGCTCAGCATACCCTGGGTGTGGGGCTGGCGTGGCATGCGGGACAGGATAGAACCCTGGTCCCTGTGCTTGCCAAAGCAGGTGCTTAGTCAGCCGAGCTATCTTGCCAGACCCTGCCTTTTCTTTTCTTGAAGTGAGTTGGGAGCCAGTGCCTTAATCTTCACGCAGGGCCTGTATAACTCTGAAATATATATATATATATATATATATATATATATATATATATATATATTTTTTTTTTTTTTTTTTTTTTTTTAAACAAGTCCTCGCTTTGTAGTGCAGGCTGGCCTCGAACTCATGATGATGCTCCTACCTCAGCTTCCCAAGAGGTGAGATTACAGGGGTGCACCACTATACCCAACCTAACTTTCCATATAATCGGTGTGTGTGTGGTTCTCAGGATCAAACCCAGAGCCTCAAGCATGCTAGGCAAGCATCCTCCTAATGAGGATATCCAGGGAGGATGGCTGTGGACTGATTGCCTTCTCACGGGGCATGACTGTGACCTTCCCCAGCCTGGCTGGCAGATACTACCCATAACACAATGCACGTCCCATGTGAGACATGGTCAGGTACCTGACTGGAAGCCTGGTGTTCCCCAGGACCCTTTTCTTCCCCTTTGTCCAGGAGCTTTTCCATCTCATCAGGTGGCTGTCATTGTGGGCTTGGTGAAGGCAGTTAGGCAGGGATGCAGCCCGGGGGCCTTGCCACCTTTGTCACCTTTTCTTTCCCTTCACCTTTGTGAGGATCTCCTTGGTCTGTTGCCTCTGCTCCTCAGAAATGCTCCAGCCTGGGTGTCCTGGCTGTCCCCCTAGGACCAAGCCTGCTTGAACAGAAGTGAGGACTCACCTTTCAACAGATCCACGAACTGGAAGTCGAAAGGAATGCTGTTCTTCCTGGCAAAGATGTAGACAGCACGGCAGGCCGCTGACAGCAGGTCCATGAAGAGCTCCAGGCCCATGCTGGGTCCCGCAGCTGTAGCAGGCCAGCCACAGACCTGAGTCTCTGTGCAGCCTGAGACCCTGGCCTTGTGCCCTCTGACCTGACTGCATTCTGGAACTTCTTGTTCCCCATCATACTGTTATGAGGCCAAGAAGCCTGGAATTCTCATAACAGTAAGAATCTGAGGAGACCCAGAGGTGGGGAGAGAGTCCTGGCAAAAGAGGGCAGGCTGAGAGTAGCTCCCAGGTGTGCTGCTGCTCTGTGGTCCTGCCTTGCCTTGTTCGAGAAGGGCTCATGCATGGGAATTCCCAGTGCCAGGCCTCCCAAGCAGAACATGGCAGAAGCAGCCTTGCAGGGGCCAGAGTGAGACAGGCAGTGAGAGCAGAAGTGAGGACCGGGGGTAGATACCAATAAATCTGGCCTGAACTGTGGCTGCCAAAGGCTGGGAGAAAGAGGTCCCAGAGCTGGGTGCTGTGTTCTGGGTGTCCCACATTCCAACAGGTCCGTGTGTTCAAGCTGCTTAAGGCTGGGCTCCAGGAGAGAGCTACTGGGAGCTGGTGGAAGCTTCAGGAAGTGGGCCCAGGCGGGGAAGTGCAACTGGGCATGGGCCTCTGAAGAGAGGACCTTGTCCCTCGCGCCTTCCTCTCTCACCAGCCTCTTTCCATGCTGTGTGCGTCCTGGCCACTGAGGGGTGAGCAGTGTTTCTCCACTGTGCCATTCCTGCCTTAGAGTCCACACAGCATGGACTGAAACCTCTGAGGCCAATGAGCCAGAATAAATCTTTCTTCCTTTAAGATAACTTTCTCTGACTATAGAGGCTTGGTCCCCAGGATGGGACTACAGGAGGCAGTGACATCTTTAGGAGGAGGACAGAGTGGAAGGAAATGAGGTCATGGGGAGGGGTACCTTGAAGGCCATTGTGGGCACTAGCCTCTCCCTTTCTTACTCTTTTGCTTTGTGGTTACAAAGTAAGCAGCTCACTCTGCCTCTGCTCCCTGCCATTTCAAGGAGCCCACCAGGGGCTGGACATCAGTGGGTCCACCCAGTCACAGACTGGAACCTCTAAGATTGGGAAACAAAAATAGACCTTTTCTCTTTATGAGTGAAACACTTCAGGCATTTTGTTACAGTGGATGAAAGCAGGAGGGGCACTAGGGACACCAGGAGAGTTGGAGGTAGACAGCCAGATAGTGCCAAGAAAATAACCCAGAAGCTTCCCGACCTAGATTAAGACCAAGTGGCCAGACTGTGTGCCTGAAGATTGGGCATAGTATGAGAGACCCTGTGGGGAGGCCAGAACGCTGACCTGTTCTGTGTCATCTTGGAAGAGTTTCTTCTCTTCTGCGGCCTTAGCTCAGAAATGAAATGATCCCCACTTTCCAGAGAGAGACTGAGGCTGAGCCAAAGGGACAGCACAGAGAATGTTTATTATGGGCAGCTGAGTCCAGGGGAGCACGCAGGATGTGCCCCCTCAGTGGAGAAGCTCCTGCAGCTGCTGCACCAGCTTCTGTGGCAGCTGAGGGTCCTGCTGAGCGTCATGTCTTCCCAAGGCTGGAAGAGGAGCTTGTAGGCTTCCTGGATGAGCCTGGAATCCTCCATATGGGCCTCCCGCACTCCCACATGAGTCTGGTCTTAGAAGTCACACCCAAGAGCAATGGGACTCATCCCCTTAACCCACATCCTCTTAGAGGCCAAACAGGTGGAAAAGCCATGCATCCATAAGCTCCTGGAAGGCCAGCAGCTCCACTAGAGAGTTTCTCAGTGGCCAAGGAGGGCCAGGCCACCAAGATCACCTTGTTCAGATGCTACAAGGCCCATCTCAACCTCCCCAATAGCCGCTTCAGCTGTTCATCAGCCACAGGCTTCCTTGAGAAAAGAAACAAGAGATAGCACTGAGATAAAAGGGGCTTCTCCTCCTGGACCCTCAGAGGCTTACTCAGTGCCATCTCCTCTTCTCTGCTGTCATTAGTTAATGATACCCCTGGGTTCTATGCTCAGAAAGACTCTGAGGAGTCCTTCAAGCTCAGGGGAAAGAGTGCTGTGGTGCTGCGCAGGCAATAGAAAGGAGGTGGTCTATGTACTAAGTGGTACCTTCCAGTTCTGGGGTCCTGGCTCCTGTTCCAGCCTGAGAGACAGGTCAACAAGGGCTCATCGTGCACACATAGGCATTCGTGGTAAGCAGCTGGTTGGCAGCATGCTACTATGCCAGGTACCCATGCATATGAGCAGGTAGGTGCCAGTGCGCCCCCATCTGTCTCTGGCTTAGGATGGTCAGTGTGGGTAGAAGGTGTCAGGGATCTTCCCAAGCTGCCCGGCAGGGCTGGACAGCTGCTTTATTCCTACAGAATAATATGACCAAATTTGTCCCTAACTGTATCTCCAGGGCAGGACTGCTCTAGTATTGCATCCTCCTGATACTGTGTGTGATGTATCTGATAAATAGATTCCAGGTTTTTTGTGTACAGCAAGCAAAGAACTGTCAGTGTATACCCAGTGGTAAAAGAAAAACCAGCTACATTTATTGAAGCTAATGGGAAAGTGTGCCTTGCTTCATGCCAACAGGAACCAGCAGGTGACATGAATGGGACAAGTCACACCAGGCCTACAGAAGAACATGAAGGAGAAAGGATAAATCAGGTTTTTGGACTGGGGAGATGTGTGCACTCTAGTCCGGGTGACTTATGTTGGATCTCCCTGGATAGGACTGACAGATTCTACCTTAGAGGGACCTGACCATGCATGACTCTCCGAGAATCCACTCTTTTAATAACATGCATGACCTGTGGTCTTTTAGGGTCAGAGATCACTAAAAGTAAAACAAAGCTTAACCTTTATTTTGTGAAACTCTGGGCCACAGCCTGGCTTCTAGGCCAGTGTCCTTGCCTCAAGGCTGGCCCCAGCCCAACACTCTGGGCCCTCCGTCTTGTTCCACACAGCATCAGCAGGGATTTCTGAAGTTTAGATCTAATCACCAGGCTCCCTCTTTCAGTACATTCCCATCTTGTGGGTTCAGCCTTGGGGTGTTTCTCCACCACCACCCATCACAGTCACATGCCCTGGCCTGTTCACATCAGCCAGCATTGTGGCCTGCCTGTGGCCACCTCTTGGATTGCTGTCCACTTAGCCTTTGTTAGGAACCAGGTCTTGTGATTTTGCGGGCTGGGTTGTGGCCCTGGGGAGCAGCTCATTGGGTTGGTAGAGAGCTGTGGCCTAGCGTGGGCACTGACTGGATCATACTGACTAAGTAGAACACGAAGCAGGCAGCAAACCAGGGCTAGCTGGACCTTTTTGAACACCCAGCCAAAGCCTTTCAGGAGGTTGATCCTTCCAGGACCTACTCTGGATCTCAAGTAGATGGGAGGTACCCTGTGGTCACACCTTACTGACCCATGCAAAGGGCTGTTATATGTCCCCACTCTTCTCACAAGAACTGAAGACTGCCAATAGGCAGGACATTTGGGGGCATCCCTTTCCCCAACACGTTCACAGGCTCTATGGTTTGAGTGGGACTGAAACCACTCTGGTTCCAAGGACAGCACACAGCCCCGCCAGACAAGCAGAGACCCTGCAACCCTTGGCCACTATAACAGTGTCAAGCATGGTCATTGTGAGTGAATCCTGGGACCATGGCTCCTGGGAATGAGGGGCCAGAACCTACATACAAGGCTGACCCTGGTCAGGCCACTAGACTTCTCCATGGAGAGGCTCTGGAGGCCACTGAGAGCATGACCAGAATGGGCCCTTCCCTAGTGGAGAGGCAGAAACAGGACCAGGAAGCCTCTAGGAGCCAGGGTTGTCCCATAGCCAGCTGTCCTAGAGCCCGAGCAGGTAGCATCTGAGGCAAGCAGACCAGCAGAGCAAACTGTCACCCGGAAAGGCCTGCAGAGAGAAACGGGGCCCAGGTCTGCCATGCCTGGAAGCGCCAGTAGCTCTTGGTTTGTTGCCCTTGAGCCGAACAGCCCTGCCCAGTGCAGGCAGCTCCACTTCCAGATTTGCCATCATGAATCTGGGGCCATACAGCTGCAGCGATAGGAATGAGAAAGAAAACACAAAGAAAGGACAGCAAGATGGGGAAAGCTTAGCAAGCTGAGAGGCATTTGTTCATTCACTCATTCATCCAATGGAGCTCGAGACTCTGTGACACATAAAAAAAAAAAAAAAATCACTGGAGGGAGTGAACAAGGATGAGTGAAGGAGGAGAAGTCTTCATTGTGCCTTTCAGCCTTTCCAGAGGACCTCTAATACAACTCTTCCAGGGGTCCTCACTGCCTGCCTCAGAGACTCAGGATAGGGTTGTGGGTGTCCTGTGATTCGAGAAAGCCTCCACTTGCCCACACCATGCCACTGCCCACAGCTGTCCCTCCAACATAGCACAGCTGAGAGCCACTGCTATGGGCTGCAGCTGCACCAGTACACAGGCCTCCATTCCAGTGCCACTAGCACAGAAGGAAGGGACAGTCATACTGTAGACACCCACCTGAGGCTGAGAACAGGGTGACATCTACAGGATCTGAGAGAAACCAGGGAGGGATCAGGCCTGGGTGGCACCCAAACAGGGTGGGAGGCTGTGTGCTCCAAAGCCACACCTGATGCAACACTAATTTCAACACTAACTTCTTCTTCTTCTTCTCCTCCTTCTCCTTCTCCTTCTTGATGGAATTGAGGATTGAACTCAGGCCCTTGCGCTTCCCAGGGAAGCTCTTATTCCACTGAGTCATCTCCCTGGCCCTGCAGCACTAACTTTTTTTTTAATTATTTTATTTTATTTATTTATTGTGGCCAACTCAGCCCACCCTGGAGGTGGGGCTAGTGTGTCATGTGGTGCCTGGGATCAAACCGTGGTCTCTGTGCTTTTGCCTAAGCTTGCCTAAGCAGGCGCTTTAGACCACTGGGCTATCTCGCCGGACCCATGCAGCACTAACTTCTGTGGCACCATTAGGTCATCTAGGGTCACCCGGTACCCTATAAGGGAAGCCAGAAGCCTGTGCCTGTCCCACAGGTGGAGGATGGGCTTAGCCTGCGCCCTGCCCGTGGGCACCTGGACTTTGTCTTCTGCCACATCTTCTGCCCTAGCTGCCTTTCTCAACACCAGAAGTGTTCTGCACAGGCACGACGCGTGACTGCACGCATAGTCATTAATATGAAGCAGGTAGGGCACCTGTGGATCAATATCTGATAGTTACAGCTCAAAGTGGGCGGGGCCAACGCAATGGCAATGGCCTTGACTGTCCTCATGTAGCAGCCACTCCCACGCCTCTGAGAGTCTCCAGCCGAAATCTCTGCCATTGGATAGATTTCCCCTTATCCCCTCCTCCACTCAGCTCTCCCCTTCCCTGACTGACACAAACCCATGCGCACTCCCCAATCCCTGGAAACTAATGCCTTCTCCCTGCCTCTGTCCCTCAAGAGCACTCCACAGCCAGTCCTCACCTTACTATGATTCCTTCCAGGGTCACCTCTGCCTTTGCCTCCCAGCAGGCCCACTCAGATGCATGACTACCCTAGTCCTCCTCCCCAATTCTCATACTTCCAGCAAGCATTAGTGCAGCCCTTCCCTCTGCCAATGGCATCAGCTGAAATGCAAGGTCACTTCCGGGAGTCTTCCTTGCTCCTCCTCATGCCAGGTGATCTAGGGATCCTGCTACCCTGGTTACGTTGGCACGCAGCATGGTGAATTCTACTGAGGGGCACTCTCCAAGGCTTAACTGTCACCTGCAGGGCACTGGGAGTCTTAACTTTCTTGCCTGTTTATTCATATGTTATTGGACTGGCTCTTGTGAACAACCAAAGCAGCAACCAGGGTGGATAAGGAAGGCACAAACTGCCACCCGCAACGCCTGGATGACCGGAAAGGCTCAGGAAAGCAAGCTAGGGTGCACCTAAAAGTGTGAGGAATTTCTGAGGGGAAGAGGCAGTCAGGATGGTTTCTAAGGGGGCAGCCCTACAACGGCCACCACTTGAAGCAGGACAGTTGGAGTATGATGGCTGCTTGGGCGCCTCCAGGCTTCGAAGGGCACACAAGGGCCACAGAATGGGCAGAGGCACACCAACCTCGAGAGGTGCGCAGGACACTCCAAGGTGGTTAAGGTCCCCATGGGTGGGCTGTCAGTAATGTCTTCTGTCACAACCAAGAATTGTGTCCATGTCAGCCATGTGGCCTACAAGGAGTGCCAGAGAAAGCAGAACACCCTTGAAAATTGAAGCCCAGAAGTCTGAGCAACAGCCTCCTCAGAAATCTCACGCCCAAGGCACTTCCCCTCCGGAGCCTAGGTTTTCATATTCTGCCATCCTCCCTTGGTCCCCAGGCCTAAGAGCACGGCTTCTTCAGAAAGTGGCACCTTCTCTGATAACCCAGTTTGCCTGTCTCTGAATAATGCCTGGCAACCACTTTGTATATTGAATTCTGTTAACTGGTATGAGACAGCTCATGAATACACAGGGAATTTTGTGTAACAATATACAATCTTCCTGCTTGCTATTACTGGGAAACTATTCTGGAAAACAGGCATGCTTGTGACATCTTTTAAGTTTTCTAGACTTTAAAGGTGCCAGGCATGGTAGCATCTTGCAATCCCAGAACTTGGTTTCTTATTCAAAAGTGTTCAGAACCTTTTATATTTAAAACACAATGAGTATTTCGTGATTTTTAATTGGTTTGTTCTTCATGTTAGTGAATTTTAGGAGCTTTCTTTAGTGTGGGTTTTAGTCTCCTAGTGGTTACCTATCATACACTGAGGAGGATCAACATGAGTTCCAGGGCAGCCTAGGCTACATAAGTGAATTCAAGGCCAGCCTAAACTACATTTTTTTTGTGTGTGTGTGGAACCGGGGATTGAACTCAGGCCCTTGCTCTTGCCAGGGAAGAGTTTATTCCACTGAGCCCTCTCCCCAGCCCCTGAACTACATTTTTGAGACTGTCTCAAAAAATAGAAACAGAAATAAAAACAACCCAAAACAAGGATCAGTCAAATAGCTCAGCAGACTAAGCACCTGCCTAGGCAAGAGCAGGGACTGGGCTGGCCCCAGCCCCAGGCTGTCTGAGCTGGGCCACCAAGACGGGTGGCACAGGCCTGTAATCCCAGCACCGGGTGGCTGAAAACAGGAGGACCTGTACCAAATACTTTAATAAAAAACAAAACAAAAAAAAAAACCACATTTTTGTTGTCTTGGTAATAATTATATGGACATGATATCTGTGAGTTTTCTCTGGTTATACATGAGTTAGTAGGACATAATTTTACCTCTAGTATGTAATAGGACAAGGCAAGAAAGCCAGCAAATCTTGGTTTCTTATTCAAAAGTGTTCAGAACCTTTTATATTTAAAACACAACGAGTATTTCATGATTTTTAATTGGTTTGTTCTTCATGTTAGTGAATTTTAGGAGCTTTCTCTAGTGTGGGTTTTAGTCTCCTAGTGGTTACCTATCATACACCGAGGAGACGCACGTCTAAGGACACTTGCTGTCCTACCCATGTGGAGATCCTCCCAGAGCCAGAGACAAGACCAAGGGCAAGATGAAAACAGGTGAATCTTTATTACCAATCAGACCACTCAGAGGATCCCAGCAATACAAAGTAGCAAGCTTGGGGGTGAGGCTCTAGACCAGGTTCTAAGAGTAATTTTTTTTTTTTTTGGTCCACTGGTCCAAAATGTTCAATGTGGGGTGTGGGAGTGGGGAGATGGCTCAGTGGAATAAGCACTTCCCTGGCAAGAGCAAGGGCCCAAGTTCAATCCCTGCTTCCGCAAAAAAAAAATAATAATAATAAAGTTCAATGTAGGACTGTGGATCTCCTGCCACAGCTCAGCACACAGGTAAAGCCTTCATTCGCCACTCCATGCTGCCAGTCATGAATGTCCCTCAAATACGTCATAGCCATAAATCACTGGGGGCAGGGACAGGGATGGGAAAAGTGCAGAGATACCACAGCCCCAGTGTTGGGAGCACAGCCTGAATATCAGGTCTCTCCCCCATCCCTGACATGAGAACCAGGGCAGTGGAGTATCAGCCCCAGGTCCTGATAGCAGGCAGGAGACTCCCCAGCCAAGCAGGAATGCCAGGCTCTGGCCCCAGTTCAGCCAGACTTGCTTTGGGATTCTGAGCAAATCCTGGCTTTCTGCAGGCCTCAGGGCTTCTGACTCAGAGGGATGGGAATAGCACAGGGGCTGAGCTGCATGTGAAAGTACGCACCTGTAGCCCCAGCACTCAAAAGGCTGGGCCAGAAGGATCTCCATGAGTTGGAGGCCAGGCGGAGCCACAGTGTTTTAGATAGGACAACCATCTAAATGCTTTATTTTGCATGAGGGAAAAGCCAATCTAGGAGTTCCAGATAGAAAAGATTCCTTCGATTATTTTCAGCTTCTGTGAATTTGTCCACCAGCCCACTTTCACTTTACAGAGCATAGTAATTTTCTACCTTTGATAAATGTACGCCCCTGCTCCATTTTCTGTGTACTGCCCAACTCTTCATTCAGGACACCAGGCACCTGGAAAGAATTTCCCTGAGACCCACTAATCGGAGAAGCTACCAGGAGTTATGCCACCCAGTGGGTTGCTGGCACAGGGCTAGCTTGGGTACCCTGGGTTTGGGAACCTGTAAGAATTCAGCAGAGGCCCTTTCCAGCTTCCATTTGTTGAAACTACTCTGTCCAACGTTGAATTGTTCCCTTGTTCTCTCTTCTGTACCCCTCAGTTTGGGGCTAGAGAGGCCCCAGAGACCAGCAGAGGAGGCTAAGGACAAGAGATGGACAGGGCCTTGAGTTAGCCACCAGGCACCCCAGACTCACCACAAAGCTGTCTCCTCTCCCAGTCCTCACCTCCCCTACAGTGCCCCCACAGACTCTGAGAGGACCCATAAGAGCGAAGGAAAGGAGCCAGGTGGGCTTAGGAAGTGAGAGGGAATGAGGGCATCTTCTTTGAGGACAGGACCCTTCTGCAGGCTGTTACCTGGGAAGAACTTCTTGCTTAAATGCTGCCCTAGAAGAAGTCAGAAAATGTGTGCAGGGCACAAGCTGCACTTCTCTGCCCTCCCTGTCTCCCTCTCTGAGACACCAGAACCCCACTCCAGGATGGGAGCTATTGAGAGGCTGAACCCCACCCCTGGCTGAGCAGGATGGTCTCAGGAGTGGGAAAGGCCTCCCTGTCTGCCCCTCCAGAGGCAGCTAAGGGGCTTCAGTAGACGCAGGCGGGTGCTGCAGATGGGTCAAGAGAAGTGATTTAGCTATGGTGGCCAGGCTGGGAGGGGCGGCACCAAGGGGTGGCTCAGCGCTTTCCATCTTCCTCCAGGCCTCAGGGGTTTTTTTGCAGCTGCATGGCTGCAAGGCACGCCACAGAGTAAAGGTACAACCACCATCCCATGCAGAGGGCTGAACTTTAAGACTACTGGGCACAGTGGGCAGCAGCGCTGTGGAAGCCGAGAGGATGATGGACAGCACTGGAGAAGGCGAGGCCCTCAGGGGTCCGTGCTGCAGCGGCATAGGAAGCAAGCCAGACCGCCTTTGAGCAGCTCCACCACGCACAGCTGGAAGGGGATGGCGGTCTTCTTGGCCAAGACGTAGATGTCTCGGCAGGGCTGGGACAGCAGGTGCAGGTAGAGTTCCAGGCCCATGGGGGAGCCTGGAGGATGACGGACCCCGGGGACTGTGCACGCGGGCAGCAATAGGTGCTGGGCGATCCCTGGGGGTTGGAGTGGGAAGCTCCCCGAAAGTCTGGAAGAAGCATGGTGGGAAGTGGAGGCCCTCGCGTTTGCAGACTTTCATTTTCTCTTGATGTTGGGGATGAATCCAAGACAAAATGCTCCCCTGTCTACGCCCCACGTTGGTCTCAGCTCTGGCGGGGTCAGTGATCTGACCCCACCTACAGAGCCCAGGGGTTGCGGAACTTCCTGGGTCTCACTGACCCCGCCCCCGCCCCCGCCCCCTCCCTCGGAGTCTCACGCTGGACCTTCAGGGGGAGAGTGGGTGACCCGGAGGGTTGCCTTGGCAACAGGGGGCGGAGGGTTGCCTTGGCAACAGGGGGCGCAGACAAGCCACAGCCTCTCACGGGTCGGTTAGGAGGCAGTTACCACTGGCCTCTGTGACCTACAGCTCATCTTCTCCTGGCAGCCTCTGGGGACAGGGAGGAGAAACGACCAGGAGTTTAGTTTAGAAGGGTAGGGAAGGGGCTGGGATTCTGATGGAGGGCAGCCGCCTAGAGTTGGAGACCGCAGGCCAGCTCACAAGTTAAGTCTCGGGCCGGATGGAAGGAATCATGCAAAGTCGAAGAGGATGGGGTAAGGAATGGACTGAAAAGACGGGGCGAAAGGAAAGGGAAGGTGGGTGTGGTAAAGCCTGCCTGTAATTCCAGTACTAAGGAGGCTTAGGCAAGAGGATTGTTGTAAATTCAAGTACAGCCTCAATGATAGAGCAAGACCTAGTCTCAAAAAAAGTGAACTTGAAAGGCCGGGGAGATGGCTCAGTGGAATAAGTGCTTCCCTGGCAAGCACAAGGGCCTGAGTTCAATCCCCAGTTCCGCAAAATATGTAAGTAAATAAATAAATAAATAAATAAATAAATTAGCGCTTTCCTACAAGCGCAAGAGCCTGAGTTCAATCTCTGGTTCCGCAAAAAAAAAAAGCAAACCTATATCTGTCTCTTATACCCTATTCAGGCGATGTCTACATAGAAACCAGAACACACTCCATCTTGACGTTCATGCTTTGTTCATCCTACTCCAGGGAACCTCGGGGTCTCAGGCCACATTCCAGTGACCATTTTCCTAGAAAACCTGTCATGACATTTGGTGAATGGCCCCCGCTAGAACATCCCAATAGAGAAGACATCCAGCTCCCAGTTTTCTAAGCCTGCTTTGTTATCTGTAGAATAACTGATGCTTTGCCCCTTTGTGGAGTTGTTACAGAGACCTAGTGAGATTCTGAAAGTGCTTTGGTCACGAAATGTAAGGAAAAAGGCAGAAAGCCAGCCCATGTGGCTTTAGGGGCCACTGGGGAGAAATGGGGCAGGGAGCACCTTAGGGCTGTCACTGGAAAGGGCCTAAGCTGTTCTGTCAGAAGGATTTTTTTCTTTTTCTTTCTTCTTTTTTTTTTCTTTGGGCTGGCTCAGGCTGCCTTAAGGGAGGATCTGATAAGGCATGTGAAGCTGGGGATCAAACCATGGTCCCCTGCACCTGACTGGGTTTGCCCCTGCAGGCACTTAAACAACTGAGCTAACCCCTAAGCCCCCCCCCCCAGCTGTTCTTTCAAAGAGGGGGCACTTTCCACACAGGGCACAGCATGTGAGAGACCACGTGAGGTAGAAGCCCAGCTGGAGAAGTGGAGATAAAGGAAATCACTCAGAGTCCAAAATGGCAAGAGCACTGAGACCAGAGGGCCTGCTCCAAGGGACACA
>NW_004524655.1:9518395-9520949 GCF_000260255.1 Octodon degus | reverse complement strand
GAAAAAAAAAAAAAAAAAAAAAAAAAAAGACCAGGAATTGAGAGATTGAGAGCAAAGAGCAAATTAAGACAATGATTACACAAGGGACATTCAGTACACACATGTGACAAGTGGGAGGCATTCTGGAGCTAATCTCAGCACTCATCGAAACAAGATGAAGAAACACTGAAGTCTGATAAAGTGAACTGATCAGATTAGGTAATGCTTCTATCTTGTACTGTTCTCAGCACATCCGTTCTTTCTGCCCGTGGCCCAGAGCAGGACAGCTCCGCTGTGCTCAGCATGCACCCTTGATGTGCGCGGCCATCTGCTGCAGAGAAGCCCAGCAGCCGCCGCCGAGGGCCCTGAGGGCAGCTGTCCGGTGTCAGTGTGCCCACAAGAGACCAATGCTACAGGTGTTAAAAAAAGGGGGGGGGGGAATTTACCAATCATTAAGGAATATAGAAAAGCTGAAGAGCTTACTGATTCTCTCCAAGAGTAGAGGGTGGATTCCAAGTGAGTAATCTACCCACAGAGAAAAGCAATAACTTAGTATTTGATTTCAAGTGAGGAGGGGATATGAGAGGGTGACCTAAGGAAACTTTCATCAGGTCATGTGGGTGCATCATCCATCTCAGTTTTGGGGACACCCAGATATTGTTTGAAGGCTGAATAATGTTTTGTTCATCAGGGGCCATTGCCTTTGGCATTGTTAGAAACAGTCCTTCCGGGTAAATTAACAAATATATGAGGATTAAAGTTAGTGATCGAGGGGATCAAAATAAAATATGTCTGTACTTGAAAAGGACTTTTTTTTTTTTTTTTTGAACTGGGGATTTAATTCAAACCCTTGTGCTTGCCAGGGAAGCATTTATTCCACTGAGCCATCTTCCCAGCCCCCTTGAAAAGGACTTTTGATGTTATATTGGGAGAGACAAATGTTATTCTTTGAAAGATGACAAGTAGTAGAATCATCTAGAGATGCATTCATAATCCTTGCACTTAGCAGACAAAGTTCTACAGATCCATTACTCAGTTTCAACGTGGCCTTTAGAGAAACAGCCACATACCCTGACATTTCAGTGAAGTCAGTTCATTGACTTAGGATGTCATGGAAAGCTTGAGTCACTTCCTTTGAGAAGGGATGGAGTGGAGCCCTGGTATTGGCTTTGCTGAACCGCCAGTTAGGAGAGAAAGGGTCATATATTTAGTTTATTTGTCTTTTAATAGGGGCAGCCATCATTGCTAGGTATGGTCTACAGGTGGCATGTAATGAATGGGAGGAAAGTTGATTCAACCCTAAAAGACACAAACTGACATAAGCAGGTAAAGATGCAAGGCTCTGCCAGGTGTTGTGGCACATCTTTAACCTCAGTATTTGAGAGGCTGAGGCAGGAGGATCAATATGAGTTCAAGGCCAGCATGGGCAAGCCTGAACTACATAGATATTTTTTTTAGATCCTAATAAGTAAATTTGTCCCTATTGTGAAAAGCTATTTCCACCGCAAGAAACCCCCAAACCCATTTCCATACGAAGCTGTTTAAAGAGAGGATAGGAGAGACATAACTTAAACTCATTTACAGAGACCTTAAGAGAATGAAAGATATATTATCTGAACTATCAGAAATGTAAGCACAGACTTTGATGGATGCATCCTGGTGAAGACAAAATGCACTAGCAATTAAAGGTGTGCCTATGAGCTGATTTTTTTTTTTTTTTTTTTACTGGAAGACTTGTTAAATTATTCTTAGATTGACTCAGGAAAAACTAAGGACATTAGCAGTGTCCGTTCAATTGCTATCATCAGGCATTTATATGCAGGAGCCCTTCTTTACCACCTCAGTTCTATTTTTATTTTGGTAAGGTTAAAACAAGTGACTGCATCAAGATTGTGACAGCTCACAAGTTGTCTTATATGCCCTGTCCTTGTGAGAGTTTCTCTGAAAGCATCACTGATCAATTATTCTTCCCATTGTCCCTGGTTGCCAGAATTCTCTTCTGCTTGTTGCTCTTACCTGGTCCCACATGGAGGTGAAGTGTTTGACAATGTAGTTAATGTTCCAGCCCCTTTTAGCCACATGGGAGCAACAGAGGTTTTAAAAAAGTAGTTCTCAAGTCAAATTTACCTTATCCGTTGCTCAGTTTGATTTTATCTGTAAAGAGTTATGGTCTGTGTCTAGTTGTCCTCCAAAGCCTCATGCAGTCATAAGGCAGACTTCTAGAGTTTGTGATTAATCCATAATCCAATGCTGGGATTAAGAGTGTGAGTGCTGCACCTGCCCTGGGGTGGATAGCCTGGATGTGCAGTATAAGGGAAGGAGAGAGGCTTGCTGCCTCTGCTGCCGCTGTCATTGCTTCTGCTTTTTTGCTCTTGCTGTTTTGCTGTTTTCCACCTCCATGAACTGCTACCCTCTGCTATGTGGCCACTCTGCCTTGGAGCCAGCCGAATATGGACTGAAACCTCCACAAACTTTCCTTCCTCAATTCTGGGTGTTAGGTATTTTGTCTCAGCAACGAGAGAAAAGCAACCAAGATAATACCTTTCCAAGTTTTGTGTTTTCAACCTTTTTTTTT
>NW_004524655.1:9499842-9518295 GCF_000260255.1 Octodon degus | reverse complement strand
TTTTTTTTTTTTTTGGCGGAACCAGGGATTGAACTCAGGCCCTTTTGCTTGCCAGGGAATTGTTTATTCCACTGAGCCATCTCCCCAGCCCCTCAATTAAACACTGTGAAAATTAAAAACAAAAAGAACAAAAACACCTTGAACCTCCTGTTTTTCAGCCTTCAAACCGGATCTGAACATGGTGGTGCACGCCTGTAATCACTTGGAGGTGGGGAGGAAGATTGATGTGAGTTTGAGGCCAGCCTGGACTACATAGTGAATTCAAGGGCAGTCTGAACTGCATACCAAGACCTAAGTAAAAAAATAAAAGAACAAAACTTCAAACCTGAAATGAACGCAGTAACTTGGCAAAAACTCTGACCAGTTCCACCCCCAAAGTCATTAGGGGAACCCCAGGAAAGAGAGAAGGACACCAGAGGGAGACCCTCTCAGCCCTGCCCCGGAGTCACTAACCTGGAAATGCAATCCAGAGCGCTGCAAGAGAGGAGAGTGCAAAGCCGAGCTTGCAAGAAGGTACCGCGAGACGATCTCGCGGGGCCGCCTTGGCCGACACTCCGAGGGTGGACGGGGGTTCCCCAGGGGGCTCGCCTGTCAGTCTGCAATCTGACCTCTGTCTGACATCCAACCGTTTTTAAATTTCCCTCTCTGGAGCTGCCAGCTCAGAGCATGCGCAGTAGTCGCGAGGGGGGCTTTTCCCCAAGGGTCAGTTACAGGGCAGGGTCAAGGGGATAGCGGCGGGCGTTTCCCAGCAGCAGCGAGCCTTGCGCGCTCCGGGACACGGCTTTTCAAACTTTGCCAACGGTGGCAGCTACGGCGTGCCCGTGAGCATGCGTTCAGGAGCAGTGGGAGGATAAGTTGGGGCAGAAGAATTAAGTTGCAAAAGGACGCTGGGTGCATTAACACTCGCACTCTGTCCTTGCAGGTGAACGGGCTGAGAGCTCCATTGGGACCTCACTTCTCCCTAAAGGAGGTCCGGCCGGAGGCAGAGTCCAGGCCCCAGGGAGCCGCGGATCCAGCCACCGGTCCCTTTAAGAAAGTTGTGCCTCCACCTGCCGGCCGCGAGGGCTCCCGGGCGGCCGCGCCTCCCCTTCCCCGCGGCCCCGGAGGCTCCGGCGCTCGGCCGGTGCGGCAGCCCAGCCGTTGGGGCCGCGCCCGCCCGCCCTCCGCCTGCTCCCGTCCGCCCAGCCCTGCCGCGGGAAAGGTGGCGCGGATCCCGGGCGTGGCTCCGAGCGCGGACCAAGGTCTACCCGGCCCAGGGGGATCGGAGCAGCTCGTCCCGGAGAAAGCTTGCGCTAACGGTCAGGAGCCCCGGGCGGAGGCGTTGCTGGGCTCGGTCACACTAAGGCACCGTCGCCCAGCCGTGTCCGCTTAAGCCTGCTTCTCTGCGCCAGCGTCTGGGATAGGATGGTCCCTTTTTGGCGTATGGGACAGTGCGCCGAGTGACTTGGACAGCAAGGATCATAGGGGACAGCTGAGGGTGCGGAAGGAGGCACGAACTTACCGGGGAACCGTTACCCCGGTCTGGTCGATCCAGCGGAGATGCCCTCTCTTGGAGCCTTTGGTGAATTTTGTGTCCCTCTCGTCTGGAGTAGGGCTGACTGAGTAGCTGTTTGTCGCCGGAAAGGCTGGGGGCGGAGACCCACAAAAGCCCCAGGCCAAGCCCTTGCTGTGGTTGGAAAGGCCAGCGCGCAAAGCCAGTGTGTCTAGCATGATTGCCACAGGGGGGAGAACGGTGGGTGGTCACCTCCATCCTGCTCAGCCCATGGCAACCCCCACAGAGTGCCCTGCTTGGAGAAACCTGGACCTTTGCTAGAGAGAGGTTCAGCGGTCATCGACATCCAGGTATCCCTCCTCTTCCTCTTGCTGCCCCCGTGGCCTCCAAGATAATGCTTCCCTCTGGGCAGGTCAGTCTAAACTAGGAACCTATCTAACCCAGGATAACAGTTTCATCACCACTAGGGGACACAAATCATAGTGACACAAAGTCCGTCTTCTACTCAGTTCCCTCATCTTCCTCTCACCAGCAAGCTTCAGACACAAGGATCTGAGCTGGGGTTTGCTTCTGATGGAACAGTGTCAGTCTGCTTCCTAACTGGGCCTCTGGAGAAGCAAGGGGGGGGTGGGCAGGGAGGCAAGAGACACTGACCAGGTGAGAGGAAACCACATCTCACTGAAAGGCTGGTGGCCACAGGCAAAATGACTAATGCACTAGGACGTTCCTTGTCAGCCAACTTAACATCTGAGAGCATGAAGGGGGCCTTGGCTGCACATTAATGGGCTTGAAGAACTTCATGGAGCGACATGAGGATGACGGGATGACCAGATTAATGTCCAGTATAGAGAGGTACAGAAGCAGCAATACAGTGGAAACCTCCCATGAGAGGTAAACAGTGTTTCAGCATGGGGAATTGGAGGAAGGTGGCTAATGTTTCAAACTATCATTTTCCAGCTTCTTTTTCAAACTCCAGACCTTGTGCTTGCCAGGGAGGCATTTATGCCCTGAGCTATATCCTGGCCCTTCTTTTCAGCTTCTTGAGAAGTTATATTTCTGGAGAGCCACTTGCATATTTTTGTTTTGTGGAGAAAGCATGGCACCTGGAGCATTGAAAGGAGGTGAGGCCATTTCTCTCCCAGAGATATTTAGCGACTGTGTTCTCTGAAGAACATTCTTTACTTTTCTCTTGGCATCAGTGTACAGAAAGAATTTTTGTTTTGAGTGTATGGCTTGAGGAAGTTCAGACAGTCCTTGTGATAGGCCTTGGACCACTCCAGTCTTATGAGAGGCATGCACAGAAAGTTGGTGTGGCCATGGAAGTGAACACTGGCCCGTGTTCACAAGACCCTGGGAACCTATGACAGCCCTGGATTTCGGCAGTGGCATCCAAGATGAGGCTGCTGGTGCTAGGGATGCAGGTGTCCACTGCTTTGCTTTGCCTCACCTGGCCACGCACCAGGCACTCAGCTACCAGACCTCACTTCTAGATTCCCTACCAGCTCAGGTCAAACTCCTGGAAGCACAGTACCTCTAGAACACAGGACCTCCTTTCCCTTGTGTTCTTATGCCTCACTTTGGCCTCCCCCTTCTGAATCTGCCTCCTTGTAACATAACTCATATGCATGTATAAATCCTTAGTGGGACTCATGGGCTGCCCTAGATTTCTTCAGAAGACACCATGCAAACCTTTAAGAGGGAGTGAAATATATATTATAAATTCCAAGATAGGATGGAGAGAAGGCAGAAAAGGAAACCTGTTTCCTTAACATGAATCTCCCAGTGTTTGCAATGTGTAAGCATTTTCTTTTGGTTGTTGTTGCTGGTAGTGTTTTGTTTTGTTTACCAAGTTGATTTTAAAATCTCTTAGGTGATATGCTGTAAATGTGCCTACGCTGCATATGGTGTTTGTGAACACAGCTCTCTTGTACAAACAGAATGTCAGTTTGCTACTGTAATGTGGTGTTCTACCTGGTGGTGTCTGTACAGCTCCCAGTGCTTGTTGAGCACTGAGCATGTGAGGCATGGTGTGCACTGGGGCCTGTGGCTGGAGATAGGCTGAATGCTCACCATCAACCTCCACTTTTCAGAGTTCAGCAGACTAAAGCACCTGCTTAGGCAGATGCAGTGGCCAGGAGTTCGATCCCTGGGCCTGCTGTGCTGACCTCACAACTAGGGCACGCTGAGACGGCAATTGAGACTGAGCATGATGGCGTGCCTATAATCCCAGCTCTTGGGAAGCTGTAAACAGGTGGATCACTATGAGTCCGATCTAGTAGTGAGACCCTGAACACCCTGTAGACCCTTCCCTAAAACATACCAAAAAAAAAAAAAAAAACCCTTCCACTTTTCTGCTTTGGTGAGATTTGCTTACAGTGGCCAGGATCACCATCTTCCCCTTTGTGTCCTTTCAAAAGCCTGACGGACTTTTCTTATAACATTTACTCCCTTTGATACACATCCCTGTGCTTTAATTTTGCGTGGACAATGTTCCCAATGGACAGCACTGGCCACGTGAAATCTTGTGCACAGTGCAACAAGGAACTAGCTCTACCTACAGGCAGCTCCCAGCGGTAGCACAGCAGCCTTCTAAAACAGGTGTTTCTACTGCTCTCTGGGAGACCACTGGTTTTAGGGAGGCTGCACAGGATTCAGCTGCCTGACAGCCCATTTCATTTCACTTAGTGGTCATGATTTCTGGTTCCAGTACAGCTGCTCCAAGTGTTTGCATCCCACTTTTCCAGCCAGTGACATTTACAGCATGGGCAAGGTTTGTGTGTGCTGGGGACAGCTGGCATGACTCACTTCTGGCCCCTGGTGTCACCAGGGATTTTCCTTTGAGGCTGAGGCTTTAGATTTGGGAAGAACCCGAGAATGAATGAGCTGAATAAAGATGATCTAAAAAACTAAAAATTGTAATTTTCCTTCTCTTTTTACCTTTTTATTTCTATTCTACTTCAGCACCACCAACCCCACCCCACCCACTTGTGTTTCTGTCATTTTGTTTTTAAAGGAGGAAAGGTTTATCTTGGTGCAGTTTTTTTTTTAATTTTTTTTTCTATTTATTTATTTATTTATATTTATTTTTTTGTGTGGCCAGCTCAGCCCACCAGGGGGCGGGCTGGCTGGCATGTGGTGCTGGGGGATTGAACCGTGGTCCCTGTGCTTTGCTAAGCTTGTTCTAAGTAGGTGCTTTAGACCACTGAGCCATCTCACCAGCCCCTTGGTGCAGTATTAATCCATGATTGGTTCCACTGCTGTGGGCACAAGGTGAAGGGAGGCGGCACACCATCCCTGAAGGGCTTGGCAGGAGAAGCAAACAAGGAAAAGAGCCTGTGTCCATGCTCCAGCCTGATGTCTTTTCAGGGCACTGTTGTAAGGGAGGCTTGGGTTCCTGAGGGGAGTTGTCCTCAGGCATAAAATTGGGGTGGAGGCAGGAAGGTATAACGACTCTGCATGCTGTGTTACCCCTACCCCCCCCAAACACCTGAAAATTGTTCATTAGAGTGATTTTTCAGATCAAGAATGGGGCACCAGTCTTGACACCCAGTGGAGTGACTTGGTTCGGTTTCTCTCAGGCTATCCTTACTCATCTGGAAGGCAGAGAAAAATGGGACTGAGAAAGCTGCAGGCCCAGGAACCCTCCACCTGAGGACAAGCAGAATTTGATCTCAAACCCTTTTCTTTTCTCCACTTGCATTCCAGCACTGCCCCACAGCACACCATGGAGTACATCTCTAAGAAATATCAACACCCTTCAATCCCCAGTACCGCAAAAAAAAAAAGAAAGAAAGAAAAATTCGCATAAACTTAGGATTCCTGCCCCCACAAGTCGTGAATCTGTTCATTGTGCAAAGGCATAACTGTTTGACTTGGAGGCTCAGATTTGCTTTTGGTTTGATTTCTAGGTCTGTGGCCTGGCAAAATGCCAATCTATCTCAGCCATGATACACCACCAAGGGTGGGGTTTCTGCTGGAAATACAGTAGTCCAGAACAGCAAGTTGGGGGGGGAGGGGCAACCTGGCCTTGACCCCACGACTGCCACCCCATCCAACCCAGCCTGGGCTCCCAGTCAATAAGTCCACCCTGCACCAATTCTCCCACCGGTCTAGAAAACCAAGAGAGCCGTGGTCTCTAAACCATTTATTTGTCCTGATTGGAGGGAGTCCCTTGGGGAAAGAGGGTACAAAATACTGTGGGACCCTGGACGGGGTGGTGCAGTTGAACTCAGGCAGAAGGGTTTCTCAAGCGAAGGTAGAGCCGTTCCAGCCCACATTGGCCGCGTTCATGTCATAATAGTTGATGTAGATCCTGTGAGGCGCAAGGAGGGGTGGGGGTTGTAGGCGGAGCTCAGGTCCGCTGCGTCCCCGCGTGCGGGCCCTGGGCCACCACAGTCCTCTGAGGTCCGGGTTCCCCGCCCCTCGGACCCCCCACGTACCTGTCCGGACTGATGCGCAGGCGTTCGGCCAGCAGGCCACACAGCAGCTTGCTGTAGGAGCGATTCTGCGAGCCGCCTATCTTGCCGATGCTGTGCAGGCTGCAGAGCGCGCAGGGCTCGGATGAGCCCGCGAAGGTCATGAGCTGGTCCGGAACCACGTGCACTGCGATGTACTGGGGGGAGGGGCGCGCTCAGCCCGCCGGAGTCACCCGCCAGACCCCAGGCGCACACTACGGGCTCGAGCCCCCATCGCCCCCCTCCCCGTCCCCAGTTCGGGTCCGTCCACCTCGTATGGCGGCCACCATCCCGCTCCTCCCACCTCCTCCCCGCAAACCTGGGCCGGCTTGCCAGTGGCCTGCGCTAGCTGCTGGGTGAGCTCGGAGAGGAACCCGTCTGGCACGGAGGTGCGGGGCACGTTGGTGTTCAGGACGAACATCGGCATGTTGGCAGAGAGACGAGGGGATGAGAGAAGGAGAACCGGACAACACACGCACGGCAGCGGCAGAGGAACCTGAGCTACGTGACCGCGGCGCGGCACCGCCCCTGGGCGGAGTCGGCTCCGCCTCCGGTGACGCCACCGCCGGCCGAGGGGCGGGGTCTGGTCCCGGCACGCCCCTTCCGCCCCGGGGTTCCGATTCCTGTGTCTGCGGTCAGAGCGTTCCTTTTGTGGCGTGGGTCTACCTGTTATTTCCTCCCGTACTTTCTTTGTTAGCCCTTTCTCTTACTAATGGTTCCTCAGAGGCTCTGAGCCAGGAGTGAGGCGGCCGTTCACCCGCCGGATGGCTCCTTGCCCTCCGGGGTCGGCCGAGGAGACAAAGCTTAGTTCATTCAGCTGTACGCAGATTCCTCGTGTCCTGCGCCTCCCGAGCCCCATGTTCCCGTCCTGCGTGCACGTGAGCTCGTGTGTGTGCTCTCTGAGGCATATAAGAATGCAGGGAGGCCCTGCAGGGAGGGACAGGGAGCGGGAAGTGAGACCAGAACTCCGCTGTTCAAAGGTGCACCTCCAAGCCTCAGTGGGCAAGCCCAATCTGGCCAGACCCTCGCCTATGCTAGTTCGCCTCCCGGAAGCCCCGGTCTGGTCGATCCGGCAGGGATGCCCTCTCTTGGAACCTTTGGTGAATTTTGTGTCTTCTACTAATGGTGCCCTCAAGGATAGTATAGCAGCCGTTCATATCCAGGAGACTGAAGATAGCTGTGACACAGCAGGAAGAGGACAGGGTGGCAAGTGGGTTAGGGCCCTGGCCATGCAGGGAGGGTATAATGAGCCTTCACTCCCTCCCATCACTGGGCAAAGGGATCTGTACCACACATCTAACCCTACTCTTGCCCTGGGGAGGTCTCCAGGCAGGGAACTCTGTGCTGCAAGATTGTCCTACATTTGGCAAAGTCCTTGTTATTCTCCAAGATGGTCCTGTTCTTGATCTCTGACAGGTGCAATGTAGTTAACGATGGCACAGTACACGCTGGCCTCGGTGATGGCCATGTGGCACAGCAAGGACACAAGTGCCAGAAAGACTCGTGCCTCCAGCCTCCAGTCAGGGGACCCCACAGCCCATTTAGCAAAGTAGCCTGTGTTTGTTCCTCAAGCTGGGCGCAAGGCCCTTCCCTTCTAGATCGCACACCTGTAGTCCTCCTTGAACCCAGGGCTCCATGACTGCTAATACACTGTGGATGCTCTATGTAATGTCTCAGCTAGGGGAGTTTCTCTGAGCCCCAGTAGCCAAGCGCAAACAAGCCAGCATCTCCTGCTCCTTGTTCACCTCTATGATGTAATGTATGATCGATGCATGCCTTTTCTTCCACTCCTTTTACCTCCCTCCTTTATCGTCATTTCTCCCCATCCACCCCCAGTACACTAGCTGGCATTGCCTCTCTGCTCTCGTTTTCTCCTGCACTGATAGCCATGGTGGGCTGCTCCTTTGGGAGTGAGGAGAGTCCATCCAAGAACCCGAATCTGGTCTCTTATTTCCTAACCAGTGCAATGTGAGCAGTGGTTCTAGTAACTCCAGGCAGAGGACTTGAAGAACCAGCACTTGCTTGTGACAAGATGGAGCCTCACCAATGAGCAGCACACTTCTCCAGGTGTCTGGTTCTTTCAAACCATCAAAAATTCCTTGCTGCCTGTTATGGTTTGTGTCTAGTTGTCCCTCCAAAGCCTCATGTAAATTATGGGGCAGACCCACAGCTGGAGGAGCAATGAGTGGCTTGAGGGGCGGGGCCAGAGAGGCACAAACCATTAAACTGACTAGCTTGGGCTTTGTCAGGGGTGTGGAAAGGATCACCCTGGACACAGCAGGACCCCAGCCTCTCCTCCAGTGTCTTGTAACCTCTAGTAACTGAGCTAAATAAACCTTTCCTTCCCTCATTTTGAATGTTGGGTATTTGTCCCAGCAACAAGAGAAGAGTAACTAAGACTCTGCATGTGGAACAAAGCCAGAGTGGGACTACAACCCTTGGTCTGACCATCTGCCTCCTAGTGCTTGGCCTTTAGATCCACCAGCTGCACGGACACCAGCCCACGCAGTCCTGATGCCATTTCAGAAAGCACTGGCCTGAGACTCCACCTCTAATCCATATAGTGGATTGGGCCTGGTCTCCCCAATCGCAATAAAGTAGGGACAAAGAAGCACAACAGAGTGCAGGCCACAGTGATTATTATCAGTATTCTGAATCTCAGCATCATTACAATATCAAAATCAGCCACCTTTCAGTCTCTGAAGTGTGCAGAGTGACCAAGGTGCAAGATCCAAGGTCAAGCTTATCCAAGATCTAATGCTAGCCCTTCTACTTCCTGTGTGATGTTGGAAAAGCCACTGGCCTTTACATACCTCAATTTCTTTATATGTACAAGAAGATGATAGAAATACTAATTTTGTGGGATCTCTGCTAGGATTAAAGGACTTGACTGGTGTAAAACACAGCCCTGATACATAGAAAACTGCAGAAGTTAGTTCCAAACATGCTGTGGTTGTGAGATGGTTGTTTTTTTTTTTTTTTTTCAAGTGAGGGTCACGGCCATCCTGGAAACCCTGGGTACAGACTGAGAACAGGGATGAGGGAGGCCTCAGGATGTAGTAGGCTCTGAGTGGAAATGTGCAAACGTGAAGGCATAAATGAGTAAGTGCTCTGAGGGGTGGGAAAAAGTGACCTGTACCCCAACAAGGAGAACCAGTGGACCTGAGAGGAGAGAATGAGCAGAGACAGGACAGCGGACAACAATTCCAGCCCTTCAGGAGCACCCTCTTGAACCTGGCAGCCAGACAACCACATGAGCCTGCCACTCCACAGAGAGAGAGACTGGGCCCCAGACGCTGGCCTTTTGAAAGTGAGACTCACGTGTACTTAGTCATTAGCAAGCAGGAGAGGGAGTTCAGGCCAAGACTGAATCCAGCAGTATAGGAGACTGAAGCAGGGCTTGATGAAACGCTCCAGGAAGTCGGGAGAGGTCGCTGGGCCTGATGCTGGCTGAACAGTGATGTTTGCACATGCACTCACAAGCTTATACCTGTCTCTGACCCATGGTAGATACAAACCAGTTGTCGGGCCGCACCCCTGCTACTCCCCCCACAGGAGAGAGCCAGCACCATCCCTCCTATGTTTGGGGTTAAAGGAAAGACTGTCAGCTGATGTGGTGGAGCATGGCTGTAATCCCAGCACTCAGGAGGCTGCCGTGGGAGGATCGCCAGGAGTTTGAGGCCAGCCTGGGCTATCCATGAGTTCAGGGTCAGTCTCAACTATATCATGAGACCACGTCTCGAAAACAAAACAACAGGGGCTGGGGAGATGGTTCAGTGGAATAAGTGCTTCCCTGGTAAGTGCAAGGGCCTGAGTTCAATCCCTGGTTCCGCAAAAACAAAAACAAACAACAACAACAACAAAAAAAAACAACTGAATAAAAATACTGGATAAAAGATGTGAACAGATTCTTCACAGAAGTGCGCATATGAATGGATGTGAGCACATGAAGAAATGTTCAACATTATTAGTCATGGTGGAAGACCACAGTAAAAAAATAAACTACTACACACATTAGGCTAAGTGAAAAAGACTGACAATACCAAGTGTTGATAACAAGTTGGGGTATCAAACAAAGTTGGTGAAAATGTAATATGTTGGAAAACAGTTTTCTTTTTCTGCCAGGGAGATGGCTTAGTAGAATAAGTGCTTTCCTGACAAGCACAAGGACCTGAGTTCAACCCCCGGTCCCGCCACATAAATAAATAAATAAATAAAAGTTTCTGCAAGTTTTCTTTTTCTTGGTACTGAGAGTCGAACTCAAAGCCTTGTGCTTGCCAGGCAGGCACTGTGCTGCTGTGCTATATTCCTGGCCCAAACAGTTTCCTTATGCAGTCAAACATAATTTATTGTTAAGCCAAACAAGTCACAAAAAAAGGCTATAGGGGGGCAGGGAGATGGCTCAGTAGAATAAGCGCTTCCCTGGCAAGTGCAAGGGCCTGAGTTCAATCCTCGGTTCCACAAAAAAAAAAAAAAAAGTCTATAGGTTGAATGTTTATGCTCCCCCCATCATACTTTGAAATTTAATCCTCATGTGAAATGAGGATTAAAACATGGGGTATGTCTTGATGACACCAAGATAAAATCATTCTTGTTAAATCCAGACAAAGTTAGACTCTGGAACGTAGTAAGGGGAGTGTTCCTGCCTATCTGACACAAGAGCTTTCTCAAGGCCTGCTATAACCTGGCCATGGTGGAACACACCTGTAATCCCAGCGGTATAGGAGACTGAAGCAGGAAGATTACAAGGTCTAGCCTGGCCTAACAACCTAGAAAGACAGTTTGAAAAAAATGTCTTTTAAAAAAGGGTTGAGGGGGGCCGGGGAGATCGCTCAATAGAATAAGCACTTGCCTGGCAAGAGCAAGGGCCTAAGTTCAATCCCCAGTTCCACCAAAAAAAAAAAAGGGGGGGGGGTTGAGGATATAGTTCAGTGGGAAGGTCCTGGGTTCAACTACAGTCCTGCAATAAATAAATAATAAACATAAAGGCTTGTTATGGTTTAAATAAATGTCCTCCCAAGACCCCTGTGTTAAAGATTGTTCCTCAACTCATGGTAATATTGGAGGTAGTAGAACCTTTAAAAGGTGGGGCCTTGTAGGAATAGGTTAAACCACTGCAGGAGAGCCTTGGAGGGCCATTCATGGCTCCTGGAGTGCTCTTTCTTTTCCCAGCTCCCCTGAGGTGACAGATTGTGCGCCATGTGTTCCCTCTCTCCATTATGTACCACACCACTACAGGCCCAAAGGCAATGGAGTTAAATAATGATGGACTGAAACTCCTGAAGTCTTCAGCCAAAACAAACCATTCCTCTTTTTAAGCTCATATAGCTCAGTATTTTTTCATAGTCATAGAAAACCAGTTTAATACAACACTGACAAAAGATTTCATTGTATTCATACCCCATGCTTTGCATCCCTAGCACGTATGCACAGATTTCTATAACAAAGTTTATCTTTCACATTCTTTAAGACTACAACTATTCAGACAAGATGTTCTAGCTGAAACATGGTGGCACATGCCTCTAATCTTGGCCTTTGTGAGGCTGGCGCAAAAAGATAACCCGGAGTTCAAGGCCAGCCTGAACTGCATAGCTTAGACTCTGTCTCAAAAATAAAATAAAATAAAAATAAAAATAAGCTGGAGCCAGTGAATGGAAGCAGCAAAGGAAAGGGCCCCAGCTGCCCTCCCCGACTGCTGCAGCTAGAGCTCGGTGGACGTGATGACCTCAGGGCCGTTGCACCCATGCGGGGGCTGCTTGGGTGAGCCGAGTCGCTGCAGCTCCTTGGAGATCTCCAGAAAGGTCTTGCCTTTGGTCTCAGGGAGGAATAAGCCACTGTAGATGGCCCCACAGATGCAGACGCCAATGAAAGGAACGTACAGGAACTGAGACAAACTCTCCTGTGGGTTGAAAGAGACCCCAGGACTGGTGTGGCCTCCCTCAGGCCTCAACAGAAGACCCATGACAACTTCTGAGGGGAGCCTTCACCCCTTGGCTCACAGGGCCCCCTCCCTTCAGGGTCAGTCTCCCTGGACAGAAGCCTCCTGCTAGGGTGGTCCTAGTGACAGGGACAAACCCTGAGGCAGGGCCCCCAGAGACCTACCAGCATGAAGGGGAACCCCAGTCCAACCAGGAAGAGCATGGTCCACATGAGCACCCCGCAGACCACATAGGCAGCAGGCCGGGCCGTCTGGTCAAACAGTTCTGTAGCCAGGATCCCTGTCACTCCGGCTGCAAAAAGAGAGGACAGGAAGCGGCTAGCCTGGCTTCTCTGCTCTGCCGGTCCCTCCTTCACCTGCACATAGTCTGCATGGGTATCCCAGGGTACTTTCCTCCAACCATTCCCTCCCAGAAGCTTCAGCACAGGTGGGCCCGAGGGGCTGCAGGTGACATTTTGTCTATACCTACCCATCACTCCCCCCAGATGCCCCTTATTCATTCAGCAAGTCCTAAAACCCAGAAGGCTTTGGGCTCACTCACCAGGACCAATACCAAAACTGAGGATGAAGGCAAAGGTGCAGGACACAGCCAGGTAGGGCATCCAGTGGAAGGAGTTCTGCCATAGACAGGGTGGAGGGTGAGGTGGAAAACAGAGTTGGCCCAGCCCCTGCCCCATTCCCCTCACTACCTGCAGGCACAGGGCCACTGTGAAGATGCTCCCCCAGCAGGTCATCATGCTGTACCCCCCTATCAGCAGCACCCGCCTTCCTACCCTCTCAATCACCATACACTGTAAGAGAAAGGAGCCACTCAGAATGACGGGCACACTTGGCTTCAGTTGGGGAGCAGGCAACAAGGAGGGAAGTAATTCGGAAGCTGGCAGGAGGGAGGGATGTACTGGTTCAGATTATGACTTTATTTACTTCCCTGAGGACCCTTGCAGTCACTTAATCAATTTCATTAGTGTTTTCATCTCAAAACAGGTGTGAATGTCCAACAAACATAGGTGCTCAATAAAGACTCATTGACTCACTGCAGTTGTACAGTGAGCAGAAATGGAAAACAGATTCACGCAGGGGGCTGCAGTCCTAGAAGCACGGGACCTGGAGCACCACCCGACCTCCCTCTGCAGGGCTGGTGGTGGCTGGGCCCAGACTCACGCTCACAAAAACCGCCAGCAGCTCGCAGCTCCCAGTCCCAATGATGGCGTACTGGACCTTCTCCTGCGGCACTCCAGCCTCCAGGAATATGGAGGAGGCGTAGGCGTACACCTGGCAGGGGTGAGTGACACAGCTCTGGGACCTTGGCTCCCATGGCTCCCACCTCCCTACTGCGTGACCATGGGTCCAAGGCCTAGGGCAGGGCAAGGCCTCACCGAATCATTCCCGCAGAGCTCCATGGCACTGCCCAGCACCACCAGGCTGGCCACCTGCCTCCGCAGGGCAGGATCCTGCAGCAGCTCCCACAGACGCAGAGCACGGCGGCCCTGGCAGGCAGCTTGCTCTTCCCCGATCTCCTCAAACTCCCAGGCCACATCACTGTTGCCTCGTAGCTGCATCAGGGCTGAGGTGGAGGAGGGGTACTGAGCTCCTGCTCCTTCACCCCCTCTTTGGGCGGAGGGTGAGCCCTTCCCCTCCAACCCCAAATCCTTTTCTCCCCCTCCTCCCTCTGGGCTCCTATTAAATAAGGAGAAACCAGCCTGAGGGCATGCTTTAATGGTACAGCACTTGCCTAGGTTTTATGAGGTCATGGGTTCACTTTCCAGCACAACACACACACATACACACGGAGGGAGAGAGGGAAGGAAGGAGGGAGGGGCAAGGGGGTAACAGAAACTGTCTCAGAGGACTGCAGCAGGACCATAGCCTGGAAGCCTCTCCCAGGAGCCACAGCCTGGATTGAATAAGGAAACATTCCTATCCCCAAGCAGGGAAAACCTGACCATGTGATCCTAGAGCCACTGCAAGAACTGCTGCTCTGTGCCTTCTGAAGATGCCTTGCTTAGTAAGTCAGATAGTAATCTGGCTACCAGTGTGTACCACTTTCTTGAATGCTGAGTATGGTAGGAGATGAAAACTTGTCTTTTTAGATCTTAGGTCTCTGGGTCACAGAAAAAAGCACCTCAAGATGTAGTGTAATCTTAAGATCACAGGGCTTCAAGCCTGATACCATGACTGGATGAGACTTTGAAAAACCCCGGGGTGGAGTTGAACCTATTTTGCACAAGGCAGAGAATACACAGTAACTGTGGCCATATCCAGGCCTAGTGGCATGTGCCTATCATCCCAGCTACTTAGGAGGCTGAGGATGGGAGGGAGGAGCTGGGAGGAGGCTGAGATGGGAGGATCAGCTGAGCTCAGAAGTTTGGGACCAGCCTGAGCAGAGAGCCCTTCTCAATCCTCTTCTCATCCCAGAAAGTTTATATTTGTAATCCCATGAAAAGTTACTGGAATTTTAGCGAGTTAATTTTAATCTACCACTTTCAGTGCAATTCATGTCAAGAATAAAGACGCTGGGCCCATGAAATAGCTTAGTGGACTAAGTGCCTGCTTAGGCAAGTAGCTGTGGTGGTGTACACCTGTAATCCCAGCACTGGGAGACTGAAAACAGGAGGATCACTATGAGTCCAAGCTTCGGAGAGAGACCCTCTACCAAATACATAAAATGAAAAACAAAACAAAACAAAACAAAACATGGAAATAGTGTCAGGCTCATCCAGAATGGAGACAGTTGCTCTTCTCTGAAGGAAAGTCACCCAGGTGGTCCTCCACATACATTAAGACCCCTGAGTCAAAGGGAAAAATTGCAGCTGTGATGGGAAACTGGAAGGAGTACAACCACGGGCCTGGTCTTCACTCCTCCCTAAATCCACTCCCCTTGCCATAGGACAGGATATGCCAACAATCTGCCCAGCCTTGGCCTTGGTTCGGTGCATGACTCCCTTTGGCCAATGGAATGTTAATGGGCGGGGGTGGAAAGGTTCGCAAAGTGAATTGCAATGGAGTTTGCGTTCATGTGTCTCAGCCACCCCCACACTAAGGACACTCTTAGGCTAACCACCGATTGGTACCAAGAGTAGAAGATGTGCGCAGAGCTGCAATGCCCCCACCCAGACCGGCCTCGACCGGCCTGACACCCAGTGCCCTAGGCCGGCCAGCTGAGATCAGCAGAGCAGCACAACCAGCTCAGTAAATGAGTAAAAGGTGTGGTAAATGATTATTGTTTTGTCAGAGATTTTTGTGTATGATTGTTCCCTGAGTGTTCTTATTATAGCCACAGTTAATTAATAAAACATCGTTATCCAATTGAGCAGGTAGTGCTTGCACAGGGGTGTGTGTGTGTGTGTGTGTGTGTGTGTGTGTGTGTACACTATGTAATGTACCACCTCAGCTTTCCTGGGAGGAAGGAGCTGCGTCTGATCCATCCCACTGTCCTCTAATTTAGGACAGCTGCTAGATAGAGTTTTGAAGGGACGTATACATAGTCAGTGAAGTTGAGGCACAGAAAGGACAGCTTTTCCCTGATAAATAAAGCCAAAGGAAAGAGGACTCACATGCTCTAGTGAGCTGCACCTCTGGGGGCCCCAGGGCAGGGACTCACCTGCCACACAAGCTTCTGAGTCTCCACGGTCAATGAGGAGGTAGCGCGGGCTCTCAGGGAGCAGGGGCAGGGAGGCGAGCTGGAGCACTCCGGGCACCAGACAGCTGGCCAGCAGCAGAGGCCAGGCCTGTGGACCACCCAGCAGCTCCCTGGGGAGGCAGAGGACAGTCCAGGCTAGGCGCCTCCTTGGCACAGTCCTGTCTCCCCTCCTCAACTCCCTGCCTACCTGCTAATCTGCCTGTTCAGTCACATTGCCCTGTGCCTCTTCCCATCCAGCTCTCCATCTGGACATCAGGATCCTTTCCCCCCAGTAGGAACCAAGAGAGGGTAGAGCCAATCCCTGCCCACCTCATCCATCCCCAGGAGTCTAGACTCCATTTATTAGTTTGTTCCTCTTTACTTTCTGGGATGCCCAGGGTATGATTCCCCGGAGGAGCCCAAATCTGCCTGGGGAAGATGGGAAAAAGGGTGATCCACACCGAAGTGTTCCTGGGTTTTTTTGTGTGTATCTGCCTAAAGGATGAGGGCCCAATTTTGATGCTTCATGAAAAGAAGCAATGCCTTAATTTATGCAACAGGGAGGGGGAAAATTTGAGCAAAGAAAAGTTTTTACTAGCATCCCTGAAGCCAGTCAGTGCACAGGGAAGAGGAACCTTACCTGAGTCCAACCACCTGTCCCAGCATGATCCCCAGGGCTGTGAAGATGGCTGAGGTCATGGCCACAGCTCCTCGCAGCTCCTTGGGGGCGCTCTCCCCCAGGTACATGGGCTGGATGTTCATGCTCACGCCTAAAAGCATGCACGGTAGGAGCCCATCAGCTACCAGAAGGCCCCCACACACCTGTGACACCAGGATGTCTCCCGCCCTCATGAGGTACCATGCAGTCCCTTGTCCACTAGATCCTGGCACCAAGGGTCACTACAGACCTACACACTACCCCTATATACTCATTCATTCATTTTTGTCTTTTTGAGACAGGGTCTCCCTATGCAGTTCAGTCTGGTCTTGAGCTCACTTTGTAGCCTAGGCTGGTCTTGAACTCACAGCGATCCTTCTTCCTCAGCTTCCTAAGTGCTGGGATTACAGGCAAGCACCACCACGCCTGGATCCTCCTATACTCTCTAGAGGGCTCCACCTCACCTGTTGTAGGGCCAACAGGACCTACAACTCCACTCCTCAAGACTTCTGGGAGAAGCTGTCTCCTAGATCAGCTCTCAACCTGGGCCCTTCCCTCAGCCCCACGTGTTCATGGAACCTTTCTAGGTGTGACAGTCTTCAACCACCACGCAGTGGTTTCAATGCTGAAAGCCCCCAAAGTCCATGTGTGAAAGCCTGGTGCCCAGGGCCTTATGGCAGGGCCTTGGGTCATGGGGCATGGGACCAAAGAGAACCATGTGCGTTTCTAAGAACTGAACCTGGAGCTTTCTCACAGATTCACATTCCTAGGTCATTTTTTACTTTTTACTTTGAGATAGGCTTTTGGTTCTTGGTGCCTTTTTTTTTTTTTTTTTTTTTTTTTACCGGGAATTGAACTCAGGACCTTGCACTTGCCAAACAAGCACCGTGCCAAGGTGCTATATACCCAGCAATTTGAGACAGGATCTTGCAAATTCACTAAGTTGCCCAGGCTGGGCTTGATCCAATGATTCTCCTGCTTCAGGCTCCCAAAATGCTGGGATTACAGACATGTGCCACCATGCCCAGCAATTATGTGCATCTTTAAGGTAAACCATACTTAACCATTTTGGAAAAAAAGCAGATGTGAATGAGAGAGAGATCAATGAATAAAGAGAAGGAAAGACAGAAGGAAGGGAGGGAGAGAGGGAGGGAGGGAAGGGCATTAATGAATGAGTAGAGATAAGGAGGTGTGATGAGTTCCCCTCATCCATACCTGCACTGACTCCCACAAGCAGTCTCCCCAGCATGATCATCTCAAAGGAGCCTGCTCTGCGGCTAAATCCAAACAGGACCGCTGCTGCCACTACAAAGGCGTTATTCACCAGGAGAGACTTCTTCCTTGGAGAAAGTGGAAAACAGGCAGGAGCGGCTGTGATGTGGGTCAGAGGGACCACCCCCAGGGACACACAGACTCTGTGTGTGTGTGTGTGTGTGTGTGTGTGTGTGTGTGTGTGTATGCGAGAGAGAGAGAGAGAGAGAGAGAGAGAGAGAGAGAGAGTCATATGGTTTTTGTCATTGGCTCTGTTAATGTGGCGTATTACTTTTTTTTCTTTTAAACAGACTCTTTTTTTTTTTTTTTTTTTTTTTTTTCAGAACCAGGGATTGAACTCAGGCTCTTGTGCTTGCCAGGGAAGTGCTTATTCCACTGAGCCATCTCCCCGGCCCCTAAACAGACTCTTGCTATGCAAATTCTTGCATCCCTGCGATAGATACTACTTGGTCATTATATATAATCTTCTTGATGATTTGCTACATTGTTTGCTAGTGAGATAGATATAGATATATATCTATCTATAGATAGTGAGACACTACAGAGTCTCACTACAAAGCTTGGACTCATAGTGATCCTCCTGTTTTCAGCCTCCCCAGCTCTGGGATTACAGGCGTACACCACCACTCCTGGTCTCGGTGGCCTGCTCAGCACGCCTGGGGGGCTAGGGGGTGGGGCTGGCGCTGCATGTGGTACCGGGACTTTAACCCTGGTCCCTGCGCTTGTGTAAACAGGTACTTAGTCCGTGTATACTCGTGTCTGATTGAGGATTTTTGTGTCTATGTTCATTAGTGAGCCTGGCCTGTAGTTGTCTTTCTTGGCTGTTTTTCTCTGGTTTTGCTATCAAGGTGATGCTTGCTTCCAGGATAAAAACTGGCAGTATTGCTTCCTTTTCAATTTCATTAAAAGTCTGAGAAGCAGCAGTCCTAGGACTTCTCTACATTTCTTGTAGATTTCAGCAGTGAATCCATCAGGGCCTGGGCTTTCCCTTGTCCACAGGTTTGTTTTTTGTTTTTTTTT
>NW_004524655.1:9491749-9498591 GCF_000260255.1 Octodon degus | reverse complement strand
TTTTTGTTTTTTGGCAGAACTGGAGATTGAACTCAGGCCCTTAGACTTGCCAGGCAAGCACTTATTCTACTGTGCTAATTCCCCAGCCCCTTCATTGACTCTTTATGTTGTTTTCTTAGTCTCCATTCCACTAATTTCTGCTCTGATTTTTATAATTTCCTCCCATATACAAGATTTGGGCTTGACTAGCTCTTCCTTTCCTAGAAGTCTGAGGTTCAACATTGTTTATTTGAGCTGACTCTGTTTTCCTGATATAAGAATTCACCACTATAAATTTTCCTCATAGGACTACTTTCATGGTATCCCACAAGTTCCAGTATGTTGTCCTGGCATTATCATTTAAGTGTAGAAACTGCCTGATTTCTTCTTTAATTTCATCTGTGACCCATTGGCTGTTGAGGAGGGTGTTAGCTAATTTCCATGTGTTTATGAAGTTTTGTTGTTTCTTTTGCGATTGATTTCCAATTTCAGGATATTATGGTCTGAAAATATGCATAAGATCATTTTCATTCCTTTGCATTTCCTTAAGCAGGTTCTATGAGTGAGTTAGCGTGTGGTCTGTTGTGGAGAAGGTCCCACGTGTAGCAGAGAGGAATGTATATTCTGATGTTGTGGGGTGAAACATTCTATAGACATCTGCTAAGTCCATTTGTTCAGAAGTTTGGTTCAGTTCTGATATGTTTTTTGCTGACTCTTCTGTGTAATTAAGCTGTCTGTGACAGTGGGATACTGAGGTCCCCCATTATAGTTGTGCTAGTAGTTGATTTTTTCATGTCCATTACTATTTGTTCTATATAGTTGGGTGTGGTGGTATTTGGTGTATATATATATTTATGCTTTTTATTGCTTCTACTTAAATTGTCCTCCTCAGTTTTTTTTTAGACAGGGTCTCACTATGCCATTCAGGCTGGCTACAAACTGTCTCCCAAGTGCTGGGATTACAGATGTGTGCCACCATGCCCAGATCCATGTCCTTCTTAAAGAATGGATTTTAAGCACTTTTTTTCCATTCTATGAACTACCTCAGTATCCTTCCAGTTATTTATTTTTATTTTTTGGTCTTTTTTGAGACAGGGGCTCACTATGTAGTTCAGGCTGGCCTTGAGCTCACTCTGTAGCCCAGGCTGGCCTCAAATTCAAAATGATCCTTCTGCCTCAGCCTCACACATGCAGGCTTACAGGCATGCACCACCATGCCAGGCTAGTTATTACATTTTTTTTTTAAGAGAAGAAGGGTCTATAGGGTGTTCAGGGTCTCACTACTAGACGGGACTTGTAGTGATTCTTCTGTTTACAACCTCCCAAGAGCAGGGATTACAGGCATGTGACACCATGCCCAGTCACAGTTGCTGCCTCAGCATGCCCTGCCCAGCATGGCAGGCCCCAGGATTGAATCCCAACCCCATTCCCCACCCCTCCCACCCCCACCCCCAACCCATGCCTGCACCTGCTTGCATGGCTTTAATCTGCTGAGCTATTTGGCTGGCTCTATACATTTTTTAATTAGATTAGGTCAAAGCATATTCTCTGCTGGCAGTGTAAGAATAGCACTAGCACCAGATGTGGTGGTACACACCTGTAATCCCTCTGGAATTCTGAGGTAGAAGAATCACAAATCTGAATCCAACCTAGGCAACTTCATCACTTAGTGAAACCATGTCTCAAAACAAAACAAAAATAATATAAAATAAAAAGAGCTGAGGATACAGCTCCATGCCAAGGCTTTGTGTTCAATCTCAAGAACTGGAGGGAAAAAAAGAACTACATCAGTGAAAGTTGATACATTGTTTAAAAAAAGTATATGTCTAGGGACCAGGGAGATAGCTCAGTAGAATGAGCACTTCCCTGGCAAGCACAGGGCCCTGAGTTCAATCCCTAGTTCTGCAAAAAAAAAAAAAAAAAAAAAAAAAAAAAGTATATGAGTATATGTCTAGTTGCCAAACAAGAGGTGGATTGTGTTAGTTGATACATTGTGTCAACTTGGCTGAATCAGCTCCAGCAGTTCTCAGGGTGGAGGCCTAGCCCTACAGATGGGCAGGGCCCAGGAACTGAGAAAGGCTTCCTGTCGCCCTGCCCCACTTCCTCCCGCCCTGCCCTGCTTGCTGAGAGAAGTCCCAGTCTTCCTAGGAGAAGTCCCAGTTTTCCTAGGAGCTGGATCTTTGCAGCCGGGCCACTTTGGAGGAGCTACCATATTCACCCTTGAGTGCCCGACTTTGTAGTCAGCATATAAGGAAGAGAGAGGCTTTGTGACGCCTCAGCTGCTGCTTCTCCTCTGCTCTTGTTTTCTGCTGCATGAACTGTGTCGTTTGCCTTGGAGCCAGCGGAATATGGCCTGAACCCTCCAGTAACTGTGAGCTAAATAAACCTTTCTTTCCTTCATTTTGAGTGTCGGGTATTAGTCCCAGCAATGAGTAAACAGTAACTAAGACAATCAGATATACCAGGAGGGGACAATGAGGGACAGGAGAAAACACTCACTTAAGATCAAAGAGCAGCTGGGCGTGGTGGCGAAATCTCAGCACTGGGAGGCTAAGGTATGAGGACTGCTGCAAGTTCAAGGCCAGCCTGTTTTACATTGTGAGTTTAAAGTCAGCCTGAACTACATGGCAACGTCTATGTTTAAAAAATGAAGCAAAGCAGAGCTGAGCAAAGAAAGGAAAAGAAAAGGAGACCAAGCAGCACCTACCATCAGACATAGAACTAGAAACCAGGAGTCATCCTTTTCTCCTTGCACACAACTCTTTCCTCTACCACTTCTCTTTGAAAATGTGACTCTTAAGGTCAAATTTCAGGCAGTGTACGAGGAGGCTTGCAGAGAAGCTAATCTAGACTGATGGAGTCTGCTGAGCATCTTCCTTTTCCCGCGCTCCCCAGGCTGTAGATGGTGGTGCGCCTCACCAAGAGACATTCAGGGGTACAGAAGAAGCACTTACCTTCCCAGTGTGATGGCCATGGGCCCTGCAAGGAGCGCTCCACACAGGCCTCCCAGGGGGAAGAGAGACACGATGAGGGACCACACAAGTAGCACCAGGTGGTCAGGCAGTGGCCTTCCAGTACGCGCCTGCCATGTGTCATTGGTGAATTCCTGAATGTGCTGCAGACAGAGATGCCAGTCAGCCCCCTACGGGTAAGAGTGGAGGGGCAGAGCCCCCGCAGGCTCTGCGCTGCCGCAGAGCAGGGCCCAAGTACCCTGAACAATACTGCTCGCACGTGCTGGTTTCCTTCACGTTCCATAGCTCCTGCGGCCCAGAGCTGGATTTCTCTATTTTCCTCTCTTTGGGATTACACTCACAACGTGGCTGACGGTGTGTGTGTGTGTGTGCGTGTGTGTGTGTGTGTGTGTGTGTGTGTGTGTGTGTGTGTGTTTCCCACACTAAGCATGAAGACTGCAAATCGAGGCCTCCTGTATTCTATGGACCAGCTATAAAATGGGGTTTTACAATTACCCCAGTTTAGGTATGGCTAGCACCTCCTCAGGTTCAGCAGCTTGCTTGAAGAGCTCATGAAAGGTTTGTTATAAAGGATAAAAATCAGAAAGAATCAGATGGTAAAGTTGCAGAAGGCAGTACTGGTGGGGAGCGTGGGGAGCCTGTATGTCCTCTCAGGGCACTCCTTCTTCCTAGCACCTCGATGTATTCACAGAATTGAAATTCATTGCATCTCATTGTTCGAGAGTTTTTACAGAAGCCAGGCATGGTGGCACAAGCCTGTAAATCCCAGCACATCAGAGGCTGAGGCAGGAGAATTGCCATGAATTCAAGGCCAGCCTGCACTACAAGGGGAGACCCTGTCTCCAAAAGAGAGAGAGAGAGAGAGAGAGAGAGAGAGAGAGAGAGAGAGAGAGAGAGAGAGTTTAATCTTTAGATTTTTCCCCTTCCCAGAAATGGGGAGGTATAAAAGTGCTAACCCTCTAATCACTTGGGCTTTCTGGTAACCTATCTGAAGCTATCTAGAGCCACCCCGAAGTCATGTCATTAGGATAAACTCAGCTATTATCAAAAGGGGCTCCCTACACACAAAAAAAGATGCTCCATTGATTATTCAGGAAATTCCAAGGGTGTTAGGGGCTCTATCCCAGGAACCAGTGACAAAGACTAAGTATAGTACTAATTGCACTACATGCTCCAGACCCATTGTCCCATATTCTCTGCTTTTGCCCCAGGAAGCCACCTGTGTGGCCCAGGTCACTGGGTGTTATGGCTTGTACCTAGATGTCCCTCCCAAAAACCCATGTAGTTACTGGTGGGACTTTTTGGAGGTGCCTGGATCTAGGATGTGTGATGCCCCCATTAAGGGTGTGATGGCAGGGTTAGGGGCACATGATTACCAAATTAGTCCACTGATTCGTTTAGCATAGTTCTGGGTGTGGATAATGAGAAACCCCAATTTAGGTATGGGTAGCACCAGCGAGAAGACTGGATGGGATAAAAAGCTTGCTGCTAGGGCCGGCGAGATAGCTCAGCCGACTAGGCACCTGCTTAGGCAAGCGCAGGGACTGGGGTTGGATCCCTAGCACCACCTGCCATGCCAGCCCTGCCCCCAGGTGCGCTGACCAGCCATGGAGTCTGGGGGGAGGGTGGCCCAGGCCTGTAATCCCAGCGCTTTGGAGGCTGAAAAAAAGGAGGATCACCACCAGTCTGATCCGTGTAGTGAAACCCTGTAGACCCTGTGCTAAATACATAAAAAATAAAAATAAGTAGGTTATATGCAAATGCTACATGATTTTATATAAGAAACTTGAGCATCCATAGGTTTTGGTATCCACAGGGCATCCTGGGGTGCATCGCGATGGCACCAAAGAGTAGGCGTACTATATGAGGCACACATAACTTTGCTGCCAACTCTGGGAATTAGGTCCAGAGGGGTGAAACAACTCATGTATGGCCTCCGCCACAGGTCAAGGCTGCACCCAGCTACTTCCGGTTCCATAGAGCCCCAGCTTCCAGATAAACACATCAAGGGAGCAAATGGAGGCCCGCTGGTTGGGAAAGTCTGTGCATGGTGAAGACGGGGGCACCTTGTCTTTGGTTAGGGGTGACATATCATCTTGGGCCTTGCAACAGGATGTGAGGGAGGCCGGTGGGTGTTGGCCAGCTCTCGCCACTATAGCTAGCTCCAGGTTAAGGATGCCACATCCCTCCCTGGGGAGGAACTGTCAGAGGAGCGGAGGAGGGCCAGGCTCCCTTGGTCTTGACCTGTGACCCCTCAAGACAGGCCATTAAAAGAGATTCACTACTAATGAAAACCAGGCTGTCCTGGGCTCTTTTTCAAGTAGGCCTCAACTTTCAATCTTCTGTATTCATCTGCATTGTCCAATTTTAGTTATAGTTCTGTCAAAGGACATTTAAATGACAATAATTTAGTTTGATTAGTCAAATATGATGACATATGCTTGTAATCCCAGCACTTGGGAGGCTAAAGCAGGAGGATCAAAGTGAGTTTAAAGCCAGCTTGGGCCACATAATAAGACCCTATCTCAAAATAAAATAAAATAAAAATTTAACAAGCTTTATTTTCCATTCTAGAATCAGACAACACTTCATTCCACAAAATAAAGAGTACTGATGGTCCTAGCTCTTAGTTTTATAACTCTAGTTTTATAGAAAGAGAAGTGCTCAAGTAAAACAGAAATAGAAACAAAAAGTGAAGTAATTTTGTCATTTTTAAAGTGACTTTCTAGGGCCGGGGAGATGGCTCAGTAGAATAAGCGCTTTCCTGGCAAGCGCGAGGGCCCTAGTTCAATCCCCGGTTCCGCAAAAATAAATAAATAAAGTACCTTTTTTGGAAGGTGGGGATAGAAAGACAGAACAATAGGAAAATACCTGACTGGTTTACATCAGCTTATTTTTCATTTCTTCATTTATGTTGGGATTAAAGCAGAGGGATCTTGGTTATCATGCCAATTGAAAGTGGTATTTGGGGGGAAATTTGGCTGTTATCTCTGTAATCTTTATTTCAGTTTCATTAGTCATTAATTGATGATAAGGAAATGTAATGAGAGTGACTCCAATTAGATTTTTAGCATGGAACTTAGTTCAAAACAATGGCCTCCTGTGATTTCTATTTAACACTTGCTAAGGTGTCTTAACTAGAATCCCCCACCCTTAACATCTGCTCAACCTCAATACCTGATCAGGTTCCTTACTCTTGTCATGGGGTCATCTTACTTAACCATGGTTTAACTAGGGTCATTCATTTATTCTTTTTTTTTTTTTAATATATTTAGTACAG
The DNA here is from genome assembly GCF_000260255.1 of Octodon degus. NCBI lineage: Eukaryota > Metazoa > Chordata > Mammalia > Rodentia > Octodontidae > Octodon > Octodon degus. Next base: position 9,492,360 of record NW_004524655.1, on the reverse strand, counting down.
GGTCTACAGGGTCTCACTACATAAATCAGACTTGTAGTGATTCTCCTGTTTTCAAACGCTGGGATTATAGGCATATACCACCACACCCAGTCCCAATGGTGTTCAAGCACGCCCTGGGGGGCAGGGCTGGCACTGCGCGCAGGGGATCCAAGTGCTAACCAGGAACTTTCTCGTCTGCTGAGCTATCTGGCCAGCCCATTTATTGTTTCTTAATAGGGTCTTTTTTTTCTTTAATGTCATTCAGCCAGGGGAGGGGAGCTGTTTGGGGACCAGAGATGACCTTGTGGTGGCAAGGTTATTGTTCCTGCAGTGGAGAGACCCTTCCCATTTATGAAGTGGGCATTCAAATGCTTGGCGAATGGAATGAATACATAAACCAACGCAGCCAATGCATAGCTCCCTGTCTAGGCCTTTTCATCCATCCTTTCTTTATAGGGCTTGGGTGTCATCATCTTTTTGTGTGTGTGTGGAAATGGGAAGCACTTATTCCACTGAGTCATCTCCCCGGCCCCCATTATTTCTTTTTCTTTCTTTCTTTCTTCTTTTTTTTTTTTTTTTTTTTTTTTTTTTTTTTTTTTTCGGGATTGGAACTCAGGACCTTGCGCTTGCCA
>NW_004524655.1:9486771-9491649 GCF_000260255.1 Octodon degus | reverse complement strand
ATAACAGACTCAAATTTATGATCTTTCCACTTCAGCCTGTGAGTAGCTGGGATGATAGGTATGCACCACTGTGTCTGGGGTGTTCTTTGCTTTTTCTTTTTCTTTTAAACACCACAGCTTTTTAAAAAATATTTATTAGAACAAAGGGGCTGAAGTGGTATTTCAGTGTGGCTGTGATTTACATTTTTCTAATGATTTTTTTTTTTTTTTTTTGTATTCGGGATTGGAACTCAGGACCTTGCGCTTGCCAGGCAGGCACTTATGCCGCTGAGCTATCTCCCCAGCCCCATCATTATTTCTGCCCAGAGCACATTCTCATATGTCTTCTGTTAACAAGCTGTCCTAGCCAGGCAGGACACTTGTAATTCCAGCACTGAGCTGAAGTAGCGGAGAGAACAGCCAGAGCTACATAGTGAGCTCAAGGCCTGCCTGCACTAAACAGTGAGACGCTGTTTCAAACAAAAACAAAAGCAAAAGACAAACAGTTCTTTGAGGAAGTTCTTCTCTCAGGCTGTCAATTACACCCTTTATGCCACCATAAAGTGACCACTGTCGTCACTGGGGAAGGACGCAGGGCTCTGTTTAAACCTTCAGGAGCCTGTGGGATGGTGCAGAGGAACATGGGAGAAAGCAGTACTAACAAGCTGCCCAGCTGAAGCCTCACCACCGACAGCTGTGGTCCCCACCCAGTACCCCCTCAGACGGCAACAGCGGACACAGAAGGTACATACCCAGGTCGGGGCATTGATGATGGAGAGGTTGTAGCCAAACTGAAACGTTCCACCAATGCCAGCTGCACAGATGGTCAGGAGCAGGACCCTGCCCCCAGTCTGAGAAGGCAGAGGAGAGCACAGAGTGACCAATAAGGACCTCCACCTCCTTCCCTGGGACAGACCTACTACTCGCAGCATTGCAGTTCATTTGAACCAGGCAATAAGGTCGTCTTTTTCCAGATACGGAAACGGAGGTATGGGGGCGGGGGGGGGGGGTACCCAGATCACAGGGCCAGGAGACAGCAGGGGAGCCCAAACCTGTTCTGAGGCCAGGTTGCGCCTCCACTCTCACCACTCTTAAAGCTCCCCCCCTCTGCCAGCACACTTCTCCAGCATAGAGCTGCAAGGGGCTGCCCCCGAGCTTGTGAGCTAGGAACCCCGTGTGGAGAAAAGCTCTGTCTCTGTGTCCCAGTGACTCCCCCCAGGGAAACATCCTCCAACAGAGGGGTGGCTCTGGGGACCTGGACTGAGTCTCACCTAACCTCCTATGGTTGGTTCTGCAACTATGCTGAGAGAAAGGGCCAGGTAGTCCCATATGTGTGGGAACTAGGGGGACACACGGGCAGCAGGCAGAAGCCACAGACGGCAGAGGTGCCTGGGCCAACTCTTTCCTGACCGCCTCATACTCTCGGAGTTGCTTCCCGCCTGGACCTGGAGCTAATACTGTCTACCTCCAGGATAGGAACGTGTGTGCCAGCCACACTCAGTACAGTGACGTTCTGTATCCCAGTCAGCCCCTTGGGGTGGGGGTGGGTAGTCCCCAAGGCATTCAGCCAAGAGGACTCAGGGCTCTTATGTTCCATTCAATTTATTTGGCTTTTCTTTTTTTAGAGATTCACAATCTTGCTTTTATTTTTCCTTATAAAAATGTAAGCTGGGCCGGCGAAATAGTTCAGCAGACTAAAGTACCAAACGCAGGGACCACGATTAGTTCCCCGGCACCATGTGCAGTGTCAGCCCCACCCCTAGGGCAGGCTGAGCCAGCCAGAGTCCCGGCATGGTGACTCATGCCTGTAATTCCAATGTTGGGGAGGCTGAAAAACAGGAGGATCACTATGAGTCCGAGCTGCGTAGTGGGACCCTGTAACGACCAAATACTTTTTTTTTTTTTTCAGAACCAGGGATTGAACTCAGACCCTTGCGCTTGCCAGGCAAGTGCTTATTCTACTGAGCTATCTCCTCGGCCCCCCAAAATACATTTTTTTAAAAAATTGAAAGCTGCATAACGGCGCGCTTGGGGCTGAGGCAAGTATGCATAAAACCCCAAGGGCTACCTTTAGCATTAAAAAAAAAAGAAATGAAAAGGAAAAAAAATCGACATGGTTGTTAAGATTTGTTTTATGACTAATCAGAGTCAGAGTTGAGCCTGGAGGAGGACACGAAAGGGTGGGAAAGTCACAGACTGTCTCCTCTTGGAGTGTCTGACCCGTGCAAGGCCCAGAGGATCACGTGGGAATCAGTGAGGGAGAGGAGGTGCTAGACTGCAATGACTCAGGTCCCGCGACTTTGCACCCCACAGTCCTGGGTAGGAACCCTGCTTATGTCCCTCCGAGCCAAGCACCTAACAGGATACACAAGCCCAAGTTTTGTGCAAAAAAAAAAAAAGTTTTGTGCACGATCTCTCATTAGATACATTTGACCCAGGCAAGTTTTGAAATTCTGCGTTTTAGTTTTTTGTTTGGTGTGTTGACACGAGGGTCTCCCTATGTAGTTCAAGCTGCCTTTCAACTCACTATGTAGCCCAACTTGGTCTCAAATTTACAGCGATCTTTCTTGCCTCAGCCTTCCAAGTGCTGAGATCACAGGCGTGCGCCACCACACGTGGCTAACAGCGCTTTTCAAAGAGCAGACGGTTACACATTCGGAAAAGGGGGGGACCAAGGAGGCGCCGCTCGGTACTACAAAGGGGTCGAGGACCATCTGCGAGCAGCAGGCGCGGCGCCTGCGCGCTGGGGGGCGAGCGCGGCGGAGGGCGCACGGAACACGGCGCGGGCGCAGGCGCAGTGGGCGTTTGCGCGGTGCGAAGGCGTCGCCGCAGCAGCCGAGCGCTAGGGCGGTGGGAGCCGGGGGAGGTCTGAGGTGCGGAGCGACCCGCCCGCCGCCTGGGGGTGCGGACGAGACTCCAGCGCAGGCGGGGCGCAGGACACCGGGGATCGGGAGGATGCTGGCGTGCGTCACCTGGGTTCGCGGCCTGAAGGGCGGCTCCGGTTCATCCTCCATGCCGCCTCCGACCATTCACGCCCGGCTCGGCCGGGGCCCTTGCACTTCTCTGCGGAGCTTCGCCGAGAGCTGGCGTGAGGCCATCCCCTCGCGTCCCGCCGCGCACCAGAAGTCCCGCGCGGGCCCGCGAGCTCCCCGCCGCCGCCCGCACCGCGGAGGTCACTGCCCCCTAGCGCCCGCCAGGCCGGAGCCCGCGATTCTGCGCGATCCTCCCCGCCCACAACGGTGCGGCCTGTCCCGAGGAGGACCGGACTCACGGAGCGGAAGACTCCCGGATGCGCAGGGGAGCCCTGGCGAGAGCCCAGCTCCGGGAAGCCGGGAAGCGCGGGCCTTCGGGGCGGACTGCTCCTTGGTGCTCAGCCCCTTGCGGAATCCAGAAGCACAGAAACAGAGCTGAGAGCGACATTCTGAAGTCATCTTGATTATATACAGAATAGGCATGGCGGTATTTCTATTTGGTGTCAGGTGTTTGCTGCTCTGATCTTTAAATAATTTCTACAAATACCATATGGCTTAATAGCGACCCTGTTTAAAAGGGAGTGGGGGGGTGTGGGCCAGATAGCTCAGCGGATTAAAGCGCCTGCTTAGGAAGATGGAGGGAATGGGGTTCGATACCCAGCATGGAGCACGCTGAGCTGGTAATTGACACTGGGCATGGTGGGGTGGACCAATAGTGCTATGACCAGATTATATGTGGGAAAATGATATTGGGTCTGTATCTCACCCCATACACGAAAATCATTCCAGGTGCACACAAACTTATTACAAGAGGCAACTATAAACATTTTAGAGGAAAATATAGAGTATAGCCTATGTGGGGGCCGGGGAGATAGCTCAGTGGAATAAGCACTTCCCTGGCAAGCGACAGGGCCTGAGTTCAATTCCCGGTTCTGCCAAAAAAAAAGTATAGCATAATCTATACATGTTTCTTGAGAGCATTTAATCTTAAAATTTAAAATCTGTATCAAAGGACAGCACTAAAGGGTAAAACTAAAAGCTAGCCACATGATAGGCACGTGTGTAAGGTTCTGAGCTCAATCCCTAGCACCAAAAAAAAATTTAAAGTAATTTAAAAACAAGCTACCCAGTAAGAGAAGTAAAGCACATGACCAACTAAGTATTAGTATAGTATTCAGAATATGTCATGGTTTGGAGTTTTTGCAAGGGGAACAATACAATGCAGGACACATTTTATAAGTATTTTATAATCACCCAAAGAATCATATACAGAGAGTGCAAGAAATCTGTCCCCACACCAGAGGCCAAAGACTCCAGCTGAGGGCCTGGATCCCGATGTCCTGTGTGAGTCCAGCTGAAGACCCAGAGCCCTAACAATGCTCTCACAAGTCCAGCTGGAGGCCTTCAGCCCGTGACAATGTGTCAACGCAGGCCAGCTTCATGGCTCTGCGCCAGGAAGGCCCCAAGGTCAGTGGGGGAAGCTAGAAAGTCTGTGCCAGCAGGCTGAGGGATCTGCACTGAACCGGAGCTCCCCCCAAAAGTACCACAGCCATTCTCAGCAACAATGAGATCCTGAGCTCCTCCAACAAGAACAGCTGAGGGCCAGGGAGATGGCTCAGTAGAATAAGTGCTTCCCTGGAAAGCGCAAGGGTCTGAGTTCAATCCCCAGTTTCGCAAAAAAAAAAGGTATCTTTGGGCTGGGGAGATGGCTCAATGAAATAAACGATTGCCTGGCAAGCACAGGGGCCTGAGTTCAATCCCTAATTCCGCCAAAAAAAAAGAAAACACATTAATGGAAGGTGGGGGGGGGGGTCATGGGCTCATCCTCACTAGTGGATTAACTGGGGGGGGTGTTACAGGCTATCTATATTCTCTGTCATGTTGTGATAAGGATGCAGGTGCCTTTTTTTTTTTTTTTTTTTTTTTT